>NC_090929.1:1585189320-1585501106 GCF_040938575.1 Ambystoma mexicanum
ATGTTAATCAACAATGGGTAATCTGACACTAGCACACTTCTTTATAATCAATGAGGAGTTAGTATAGGATGGATAAAGTAGCAAAAATACTTTTATGATTTCAAGGGAAAAGCAATGAGGAATAAAATGCAGTATAGAAATACTTGATATGATTTTAGCAAAAGATAAGATAATCACTTTTTCTCTGGCAATTCACCCCTCTCCCCTATGCAATGTAAGAAATGGAAGGAGATGGAAGTAACACACACAGTTCTCAGGAATGCAATCAAATACAATACGAAATTCAATTCCCACCCCAGCAAGCTTAGAGGAAACAGGTAGGAGTTTCAAACACAGGCCCAAAATGCTTTTAAATGTGATGGCAATGGATGGGAAAATGTGCCAACTGATTTTAATTCCCTCTAGAAATTCAGGGTGAGTGGGAGATGCGTGTTGGTATTAGTTCAGGCTCACTTTAGCAATGCTCTATGAGTTATTACCAAGTTGCAAACGGATTTTAACAAAAGAAAGAATGGAGCTGCTATTTTGACAAGTGGAGAAATTGAGCCAAAATCGCAAATCGCGGTAAATTTCGCGAGTGCGTGAATCGTGATTGCGGAAAAAGTATAAGGAGTAGGAAGTTTCTAGCCCAAACGGTTCCAGAGATACGGACTATTAAATAAAGGTAGTTTTTCAGATTTAAAGTAAACTCAAAATGACAGGTGACAGCTTGCAGCTTCAGAATTGACAGGTGACAGTTGTGCAGCTTTAAAAATGACAGATGACAAGATTTCTAGGAGGCAGTTCTACTTAGGTTAAAATAGTTTGGATTAGATTATTTTAACTAAGAGATTGGTTCTGCACAGTTCTGCTAGGTACTCACAATATAAATTTGAAATAGGCCTCGCCACGGATCTGGTCAGGTTTTGGACTGGACTCCGGTTCTGGTCTCGGCACTTCACAGTGATCTGGGTCAGCTCTCTGGTTCTGCTCACAGAGGTCTGGGTCACTCTGGATCTCTGGTCTGGTCTCTGGCAATTGTTCTTGGCAAAAAGAATTCAAACAGCTCGCCCGGCTGTGGAATAGTACGCAAATGATTTTAAGGTTGCTGAGGCCTGCTGAGAAGAGTTCTCAGTTTGTGGGTTTAGGCCCTTGCTTTAAGTTCTGAAGTAAAGTTCTGGTCTTTGGAGATTGATGGATTTGAAGTCTGGATCTCTGGATGTGAAGTCGTCGGTCAGCATGCTCCGCAGCAAATGGAATTGAATGTCTCTACCTGTCCCAGCAGTCTCTTTTAATGTGTTTTGAAAATGGGTGTGTGTGCAGCATCACTAAGCCAGCCCCTCTCTCAATATATCATTGGTCAATCTTTCCTCTCTTCCTTGATTGCGGGAAGGATATGTGAGTCATAGTGAGGCTGTTTTACAGCCTGCAGAAAGGACACTCCCCTGTCAAATTACACACAAATCTATATTTGACCCAAATACATATTGCACAGATACACAGTTGTTTAAAATTACATGCACCCATCACATATCACATGAGGTATACTCCGTTCAAACCCTGATGTTCCTAAGAGCTTGCATCCAGAAATGGCAACATTTTGCGCTTTTTAGTAGCTTTCCCCATATCGGATTTTTCTCCAAATGTATACAATTGTGTGCAAGGCATGTGGGCATTTAGATAAGGAAGTGTCAGATTTTTAACACGCATACATTTAGAGTAACAACCTCTTTTCCACTCGTAACCCCCCAGATCACACCTCGGGTCCTAAAACCTCTTAAAATGTGGGCAGAAAAATCACAAGAATTATGGTATCATTTATATAATTCTGACAAGTCCGCACTATGAGGTATCTATCTTTTTAAAATTATGCTCTGGTCAAAAAGGGGTGTGGCATCCCACATCACAGGGTGGAATAACTGGTTTATCCACTTCCCCCAAGCTCAGCTGCTAGCAGAGGCACTGCCCCTCCCAGTTTCCCCTAAGAGGAAGCCACTTTTACGACGCCCCCAATATAACATTTGCCTGAGTCCAGGACAGGCCTTTGTTCAACTCCCTGTAGTCCCCAGCTGCTCCACCCCTAATCTAATCAGAGAGGTGACAACTCCTTTTGGCCAGGGGCAGCAGGATGCAGCTAGGCCTGGAAAGAGTGGCTGAACAGGTTTCTCCTGTCGGGGGTAATTGTCAGGCAGAATCCAGTTTCACTAAGCCAGGTTTCAGCTAAATGTCACTTTTTGTTCCCAGTTTAAATCCCTTACAATTTTTACATATACATTAAATAATTACTTCCTTCCAGTCATTTCAGAATATAGTTTTACATTGTATCCACCTCTTATCAAGTCTTTCCTTGGTCTGGTTTTGTTTCATTTGTGCAGTTTTACACAAAAGTCTGGTGGTTTTAAAACGCTGGCTTTCTGATAGTGGTGAGTACTGGTAATGCAACCATTTTTGGGATTAAGAAAATGAATTCCCCACAGTTCTGAGTTGCTTTTTTGGCAATCAGCATTGCCATTCCCAATGGTTTCAGGCTACTGTGTGTGTAGCCCACTGGTGGTTTTAGGCAGTGCCCTCCTGTGCTCAGAACATAGGCAAAAATGGGTGGCAGCCTATTCTTCATGTTTTCCCTGTGCACTCTCTGGGGAGTTCTGGCCATCATGATGTTTTCCATGCCAGTACTGCACAGTTTTATTGTAGGGCTTGGATGCATGGGTAAAAACATCCCACAGTGTTCTTTATGGACATGGCAGCCTGTGTGTGTGCACTGTTAGCCTGATTCGCAGAAGCGTTGTATAATATTGTAATCCCATTGGAAACCGCTCTCTGAAGCATGAAGTCTTGTTTAGGTTGCCTTTGTCTGTTTGCACATTCATGTGTATCCGCATGGGCCCTGATCTGTGCACATGGATGCCTGCAAGTGTGCTGACCCATGTGTATGCTGACTGCAGGTACCTTGCTCTTCTGGTGTACTGCATGCGTGCATTCTGCTCCTGTGTAGATGTCACTGCACGTGCACTATATAAAAGTGAGTACTGTTGCCAATGGATTGTATGTTATACGCAGCTGTATGTCTTAAAAAAAATTTCGACATGGGGCATGCAGTCTGATAGTCTTCAGTTATGTGGACTTGGTTGCCTGGATCAATACTGGCAGAGTTACGGGGAGCATTTGATATTGAAATGGGGAGTGACATGCATCCTTTATTCTCTGCTCTTGTGTCGCCCTTGACACTGTATGACATGATCAAAGTCAATGTCACTTTGAGGTTGAGGACGTTTTCTAGCGCCATGATCGCACAGTCATGTTCTGCGCGCTGTGTTCGCCGGCAGCACATAGCAGATCAGGCCATCTCAGCGTGCATCATCGTGTGTTCCCGGCCTCTTGCTTTGTGGTTCAAAGTAGATGTTTGCGTCAGCACTGTCAATGATCCAATGCAGGCCTGAGGAGCGTCGCTGGCTGTGTGCGTCATAACTAAGGATGTCTTCAAAGTCTGAGAAAAGTATCCTGTTAGGTAAATTACAAAGCACAGGCATACTTGCTGTTATGAATTAAAGTTAACATGCACATATTTTTTATTTTTTTTCAAACAAATAATACAAATGATGATTTAGACAATTCTGAATGGCAGACGTGTATGAATTGCTATAACTGTGTTTATGAAATACCAATAAATGTATTTTATATAAAAAAGAAGGATGGGGAGTACCATTGTGAACATGTTTATTTTGTAGTGCCTAGACAGTGTCTGATGAATAGTGTGCTTTATCTGTCGTTGTGGGTTTTCTGAACATGTATTTATTTATTTATTTGTTTATTAATATGCAGGGGGAATAATGCTTTTCTGATCACGAAAGAACGCACAATAGATCAGAAATCAGATTTGATGGGAAGCAGTGAGATTCTTACAATGGGGTGAGTTTGAGGGACATTCTGACCAGGTTGTGGAGGGGAGCAAATGCAACCGTCACTGGGGACAATACATAAGTGGACCTAAATAGATGAAGGACAACCCACATGCTTGCTCTATAAGTGCACTCACTCACTTAGACGTCAATTTGATGATTGTGTAGAATTTGCAGATTGCATATCTGTACTGGCTCATCTAATCTCACACCATCTGAGAACTTGTATATCATTTTGTAATTAATGCTAATGAGACTTACTTGCGAACCATGTACCACCAGCCATACGGGATCCGTTTTATTTCTATCTCACCTCTGTTGGGAGTGGCACGATATATAACACAGCCATCCATTAAAGATCTGTTTCGTTCCTATGCTGGATTTGGCGACTCACCAGGACCCCCAGGTGTTCATAGTCAAAAGAGGGCAGCGGATACAAGGCGAGGGCCCAAGATCACAACTTTATGTCATATGTGAAATGAGTTGGGATTCGATGTCATGTCATGTGGGATATTTCAACCCATGCCAATGCACCCTACTACTACACCACTTTTCCAATGGGGGAAGGAAACTGACAAAGATGGAGGCAATAATCCATGTGCGTGCCAAATCTGCAAAACTGTGCATGGTTCATACATCACAAAAAAGCTGCATCACCCTGCCAAACACCTGCACAGTTGATGTCGAAACAAGAACTCCCTGCAGGAGAATGCCAGGGGGTGCTGTCGTCTGTCACATGAAGCAAAGCCACAAAAGTGGGATAAAATCCGAAAATGCCCTTAAATACAGCTTCCTAATGCCAACCTTCAAAGTGTTGTTTTGACGCTAAATTCAGTCATTTTCCCAGTGAATTATTGAAAGGAAAAGTGTGCTGAAATCATAGATCATCCAGGTGGCTCAGAGAAAGCCGGGCCTCACTGCCTGCCAGATGCATAAGAAAACTAGATGTCAAACCCAGTTTAAAAGGGTTTCTTTTTCCTGAAGAAGTGCAAAACGTGCCTGTTTAAAGCATTTTTCTGTGAAGGGATTAATTCATTTAAAATGTTAAAATCCATTATAAACTCTGTTCATTTTATATCTTTTAAATAAAAGATTGTAGGTGAATCTTACAGTAACTCAGTGGAAGTAACTGCTTAATTCTGATTGAACAGTGCCTAGCCTGGGAAGTCTTGACACTTCAGTTGGCACTCCCTTGATACAGGAAGCCTTAATGGTTTTCACATATGGAGCACAATAGACTTCATTAGACATTTGTCTTGTGGCTGAGCCAAGAATAAAGGACAGGCTGAGCATGGGCTCTGATGGGGATGGGCAGGATGCTTCCCTCTACACCCCCACCCTGGTCAAAGGGATCTGACAGCTGTTGTTTGTTGAAAGGAGAGAAAAAATAAACTGCTGATCTTTTTGATGTTTAAACTTTTATTTGTGGTTAACTGTACAACCGGAAGAAGGATAAGTCTGAAAATTGGTAGATGTTAACCTAATTTCAGGCTTTTGCTTTGAAGACATGGATGAAACCTGTACAATTTAGGGGACCAATGTTATGAAAAAACCCTCATGGTAGCAGAACTATTAATGTTGCAAGCCTAAGATTGTATGTACATGATCCACTGATAAGCGCCCAGAGATGTACCGAATTAGAAATTATTAATCCAAACTGTTATGATTAAAATTGATAAAATTCCATAGAATGAGAAAGACACCTCACACAGAGATGGGGATTGAATGTGAATAAAGCCCATCAAATATGAAATATATATGTCCAATTTTATATTAGGGAACATCATTTTAGAAATGTACATTTATGCAAAAGTTAGGTTTTGGTCAAAATCAATGTGGGAGTTCCTAAATTCCATCATAAAGATGCCAGCTCTGTTCTGACTGCCAACCAAAACAAGGCAAGTGCCTCTGGCCACTCACAGCCAGGGGGTGTCTTTTTAAATTCTGCCTACACCATAAACTTGATGATGTCATTTAATAATATAAATATAGGAACTTCACAACACATAGGACACACTGCTTCCAGAACACATCCAGATTTCAGTGCAGCGTCTTGTTCCTGACTTCTTCATCTTGTCCAGAACTCTTCACCTTGCAGCTGACTCCACATTTATTTGCAGAATCCAGGCCTTAGCAGTGCTGAACTGTTTTTAGCTAGGCCAAATTTCAACCATCCCAAAACTTAAAAGAATAATTCTGATTCAGCTCGGTTTGCTATCATTAAGGCTTACTCGCTGAAACTTGCATCCTGCAATCTGAGGCCTTCATGTCCACTGGCTTATATGAACCCAGGGCCACGGGGATGGTAGACTTCAATAGAATAGGCAACGTGGGACTGACAGATCAGCGCCTCCCAGAAATGGATGGGCGGGCATCTCTGTATAGTTTCTCAAATGTTAGGGCTAGCCTCTCTGATCAGGAAGACTCCAGTGAGGGGAGAATCAGGGAATGGGATCCCCAAAAATACTGCCTACCAAAGGATCAGTCGGTCAAATTTGGTGGGGAACTCCATGAAACTAGGCCCATAAAGAGTATCTTAAAGACCTCTTCACAGCTAGGGCAGTGTGTGGGGGGGGGATACTCAGCCAGTCCTGGGAGCAGGGGAGAGTCAGAAGACTCTTCTGAGCACCACAGGCATCAAGAAACTATGCCTCCACATTCTGCCCGCCATTCTCAAGCTCGCAAAATCAGGGAGAGCCTGAAGGATCAGATAGCCACCTCCTGTAGCAGTCTCTCGGACTCAGAGGATGAATGGACTCGGGTGAGTCCAAAAAGTCCAATAAAATTAAGAGGGTTCTACTAAAAGATCCCCTGAAACAGATTAAGGCCAACAGGAGCGTCATAACTCCCTACCACAAAAATGCCAAGTATTCAGTCTGGGAGCCCTTGAGTTGTACGAGCAAATGATTTATACCTTCCATCTGAAAGATAGCCAGAGTTGCATCCGATATGTCAAATGGACATTTTCCCCTGAATGCTCCAGCTTCTTTGCGGGGCTGGAGGATCAAAATCACTCAAGATGGTCCACCTACAGGGCTGCCATTTAAAAAAAAAAATCTGTACATAGGAACCCCCAAGAGGCTCGCAAGGTGGCCTACAATCTGCAGTGTGGGGAACACCAGGCCCCACAAGAATGTGTGCAAGAACTAAAACATGCCTTTGCGGAGACCACCAGGAGGGTGTTCACAGACAGTAGGGAGTTCATTAATACCTTCTTTCATGAACTCCCTAAATACATCATGACCCAGCTGGTGAGGGACTTTCACGAGAAGAGATCACTAGACTGGGTCATTGAACAGGCGACTCATATTTATGAAGTGCAGAAACCAGACGAGAATAAAAATACAAATAAAAACCCCAAACCAGCCAACACCCCTTCTGCTGCTAAGGTGGTGGAAGAGAAGGTTGCTCCCATTTTAGACCTGGAGATGGGGGGGCCTAAAAATATTCCTGTGCAAAATCCTTCTAACCAAAGAACCAAAAGGCCCTAGGGCCAATCCCAAACAGGTAGCCAGGGAGGTAATCCCTGTTAAATGACTTCAATTCAGCAATCCCACTAAGTCAGTGCCTCGTCTGGGATGCCCAAGGGAAGCCCTTATTTATATATTTTTATGACAAGTTATACTCTGGATGATAAACCCTTATATAACGCCCCTCTCTTTGAATCCCCCTGAGCCAAGAAGTAGGTTTGTTTTTCAATTTAAAAGATTTATTGGAAAAATTAAACAATATATATATATATATTACACTTTTATAATAAATTAATATTTGATATCACACTTAAGAATATGACAGTGATCAACACTGGGTGATGTTACACTAGCACACTGATTTAATTACTTAAGAGTTAGAATAGGGATGAAAAGGTAACTGAGAATGCTTTTATGGTTTCAAGGAAAAACAATGATGGAAAGAATGCAGTGCAGAAATAACTGGTAGGGTTTCACAAGAGATAATATGTTCACTTTTCCCCTGGTGGCAATTCACTCCCCCCCTATGCAATAGAAGATGGAAGGAAGAGCACACAGTTCTCAGGAATACAATCAAATGTAGTTCAGTTCCCCCCTAGCAAGCTTAGATCACAGGGATGATTTTAAAACACAGGCAAAATCCTTTTAAATGTGGTGGCAATGAAGTAAAATATGCTAAAAATGTTTTTTAATTCCCTATAAGAGATTCAGGGTGGGTGATAGCTACTTTAAATTAGTTCAGGATCACTTTAGCAATGCTCTATGAATGATTGTCAGGTTGCAAACGAATTTCAGCAAAGGAAAGCAAGAAGCTGCTATTTTGACAAGTGAAGAAATTTGAGCCAAATCGCAAATCGCGGCACTTTTTCCGAGTGCGTCGAGCGCGATTACGGAAAGAGTATAATGAATAGGTTAAATCCCGCTTCTAGCACAAACGGTTCAAGAGATACGGACGATTTTGTGAAGGTACATTTTCAGAAATGAAATGAAATAATGATTCAAAATGGCAAAATTAAACTTTTACAGGTTTAAAATCGGAGAAGGGACACACGATTCCTATGATGCATTTCTGGACAGGTTCAAATGTTTTGAATCAGATTATTTTAATCTAAGAGATTGGTTTTGCACAGTTCTGGCTGAGTACTCACACTATGAATTTGAAATAGGCCTTCAGGGTCTGGTCAGGTTGGGACTGGACTCCAGGCGGTTGGTTCTGAAGTCACAGCTATCTGGGTCAGCTCTGCTCTGCAGGTCTGGTCTGGATCTCTGGTTCTGCTCACAGCTATCTGGTCTGGTCTCTCTGGATACAGCACTGCTTTCTGGGTCTGCTACCGGTTCTGGCAAAAGTTCTTGGCAAGAATCCAACAGCTCTCCTGGCTGTAGAATAGTTTGGTTGGATTGCTGGATTCTGAAGGCCTGCTGAAAAAGGATTTAGCTGGTGGTCCAGGCCTCTCTGCTTTAAGTTCTGGAGTGAAGTTCTGGATTCTGGAGTTCTCCGTCAGAGTGCTGCGCAGGAATTCAGTTGAAGGTTGGAAAATGAATGTCCCTGTCTGGCTTCCAGTGGCTCTTTTTATGTCTTTTGAAAATGGGTGTGGATGCTAACTTTCTGTGCCCACCCCACTCATGATTTGATAGGTCAAGGATTTCTCTTTGACCTGATTTGAGAAGGGAGCAGTGAGTCATCAGGTGTCATCTTTATGGCATACAGAAAGAACACTCCCCTTACTTTTACCTTAGAAAATCATTTTCATAACTAAACACATTTCCCAGATACACAAGTGGTTGACATTACATATACACATCATATATCACATAAGGTAGTTTCTGTTCCAACTCTGATGTTTCTAAGAGCTTGGATTAAGAAATGACAACATTTTGTGCTTTTTGGTTGGTTCACCAATATTGGATTTTTACCAAAAATGACACAGATGTACACCGCCTTTCTACACATATTCCAGTAAATGTTCATTTTTCTAGCGTGAACCCCGTGTCTGCAATCTCCATAATTCATGGGGTTTTGCCTCAGAACATGGTACAGAGTTCTAACACCTCTTAAAATGTGCACAGAAAAATCACAAGAATAATGATATTAATTATATAACTTTGACAAGTCCGTACTATGAATTATCCATCTTTTTAAAATTATGCTCTGGCACAGAGGGGTGTGGTTTCCCAAAGCACATGGTGGAATTTCTGGTTTGTCCACTTCCTCCAACTCAAGTTGCTCACAGAGGCACTGCCCCTCCCCGTTTCTCTCAAGAGGAAGCCATTTACGACCCTCCCTAATTTAACATTTGCCTGAGCCAAGGAAGGCTCATTGTTCAGTTTACTGCAGTCCCCAGCTGCTCTTCCCCTGATTCAATCAGGGAGGTGTCATCTCCTATTGGTGGGGGCAGCAGAATGCAGCCAGGCCTGGGAAGAGTGGCTGAGCAAGTTTCAACTCCTGTCGGGGGTAGTTGCTGGGCAGTATTCACTCTCTTCAAGCCAGGCTTCACCCAAATGTCACTTTTGTTCCCAGTTTTTCTTCATCCAAATCAAACTTACAATTTTTACACATGCAGCTAGAACGCTGATTCTAAGTACAAAACTATGACATTTAACAGTTGCAAACTATGTGACACTCAACAGTAGGTCACTCATATATTTTAAACATTTAGATTTTAGTGTCTTTCAGTCCAATTTCACTTCAACTGCTGACATCCACAGCTCAGCCAGTTTCATTATGAACATAATTTTAGGCTCTTTCTTTTCCCAGATTTTGTATGCACACAAGACTACATTCTGCCAAATGTCTGCTGGTGTTCAGTGAGATTTTTGAATATCTTGCGATGTTTAAAATAGGCATTTTTAGTTTGCATTTCAGAGAAACAAAGGTGATTCCAAAGCGCTTTTTGAGCCACCGGCACTGCTGTTTTTCCTTTGGCACACATTTCACCCATGGCACTCCTGGCCCATCACGCTCGCACTGGTGGGTGGTAGGTCAGGCGACCATTTTGGTGTACGCAAAAACTGCACAGTTTTCCTGGATCCTGGCGCAAATGTGGGCTTTTCCGCCATCTTGGATTTCCTAAACCCACAGCACCAAATGTTGCAGCATAATAGTCCAAACCTGGGTCAGGACACCCAACATCCAGCAAATGAGACCTCTAACTGCCGTGATTATATTAGCCCCTTGTTACAGGGGCAACAGACCAATCCTGGGATATGTGTGCACTCCCCCAGCCCAAGGGGAGAGAACCCCGACAACCCACCGGTTCCAAGGGAGGAGGCACAGGGGGAAGGGGGGTGTAAAGCCTTAGAGGAAGCTTCTTTTCCCACTTGTGAAAAGCCCCTGGAAACCCAGGAACCGGAACCAAAATCTCCGGCCCCCGAAATTCTGAAACGTAAGAAACAGAGGGCGGGTAGGAGAAATAAAGGGCCTAAAAGGAACCATTTTGTGGAGGAGGTCAGTGTCTTCCAATTTGAAGGAGAGGGGTCCTCAGAGGACTCTGGGAAAAGGATCTTCTCCTTCAGGAATAGGGGAGCTCCTCCCAAAGAAAATTGGGTACCAAGAGATCCTAATCATATACTGGCTAAATGTGGGGACTGAGTTAAAACCTCACATCATTGAATCCCAGAATGATTGCTTGGAAAGCCAACTTGCCCAAACAGGTTCTGGGGACTGCCTCCAAAAAGGGAGCGGGGGGTCAGAATCAGAAACAGAGGAGCCCAAATCTCCCACAATATCCAACTGCCACCTTTTTCTTACAGATCCTTGAGCTCCCACACTGAATCCTGCCCAAACTACCCCTGTGTCAGAATCAAGAGTAAAGAAATTAACCCACCAACTGGCCAAAAATACACATTATCTTTGCCCCCTTGAGGAGAAGGAGGGAAGATTGTATGCTCCGGTCCAAGTGCAAAGGCAAGGTACATTTTTGGCACTGGTGGACACTGGATCCAGAGCCACCTTCTGTCAAAGAGGGTCATTTTTCAGCTGAATTCAGGAAGGGGGGAGAGATACCAGATCACTCTCACCCCTCTTCCTAAACAACTTCAGAACTTCGATGGGAATGAAATTCCTGTCGAGGGGACTGCACATTTAGAAATTAAAATTGGGCAACACAAAATGAAGCACCCAGTCATAGTCGTGCTGCCAGAGTTAACCCCC
Organism: Ambystoma mexicanum; assembly: GCF_040938575.1. NCBI lineage: Eukaryota > Metazoa > Chordata > Amphibia > Caudata > Ambystomatidae > Ambystoma > Ambystoma mexicanum. The sequence goes on from NC_090929.1 coordinate 1,585,200,819, forward strand.
TGTCTATTAGGGAATGACATCCTTTGTAGGCTGTCTCCCCTTATAGATTGTGTGAATAAGGTACTCTGGACCCAGACTCACAGGCCAATTAAAATAAAACAAAGTGTAAACCATGTTAGTCTAAATGGCACATGACACATGGTTGAACAAAAACTAGACCAAATTAATTTCTACCTTCAAAACAATGACATATCTGACGTCACCATCATAGCTGTGGGACAACAAACTGGTGATGGGAACTCCTCTCTATTTCTGCAAATCAACCTTCCTTCCAGTCTGAAGTGGCATTCCACACTGGAAGGGGATATTCTAAAGTTCTATACGAATTCACAATCAGAAAATCCCAATTCCATAGCCAAAATTGATATCAAACCAGCACAACAGTTAGCTGGCATTCTGAAGAAGCGTGAACAGCTCTTCCTCCCGATTCAGTTAAATGACAGGAAGGAGTCTGTTCTCGCCCAAGTTGACTTGAATAGCGAAGAACGCTTCATCAGCGAAGTATTATTCAAGAAAAAAAAAGACCAGACCTTACCAGCTGTACAGTCGGTGCAGCAGTGGGTATGGGACCTGGAAACGCCCCGCTCCAAATATCCTCTGCTTAGCAGTTGCATGACCAAAATTTCTAGAGATAAGAAAAGGATAGTACATAATTGTTGGGTCGTGCAAGGTGTTTCTTCCACCTTTTATATGAGCAGTCACCTCCTCAGCCAACTCGAAATTAATTTGGACCCCAGTTATTGCCAAACCCGGTCCCAACCGGAGAGTCAATCTCAGGGTCTCGGCATTCCTAAAGGAAGCCTTCCGGTCAGCCTACCACTACGGTAGGAAATGGAATTTCAGAAATGGAGGAGAGGTCACCATCCCAGGCCTCATCTACAGAATCCGCATCCCCAAGGGTAATTTGACAGAAGGGGAAGACAAGTGGGTCCACATAAACCAGCTAAAGAGTTGCCACCCCATGCTTTTTTTGCAGCAAATAGAGAGCATAACGGAAACCTAGAGGGGGGAAATCCAGAGATCTAAAAAATGTGTTAAAGGTTCATTAGTTACATGCGAGGAAAGCGTTAAGACTGTCACTGAATGTAGGCGGGGAATATAATCAATTGTTATTAAATGCATGCATCCGCCCCACTACACCCCTCGGGGAACAGTAGTGGGGAAATTTCCATAACCGTGCTATGTTCTGTTTTCTAGTACTGGAATTAAATCCACCTAATCACCAAGGACGACATCCTCGGGGTCCAGGAGGAAAAAAACAAAGAGATCCGGAGTGTCGCTCCACACTTCCAACCAGAACCAGCAAGGAGAGCGTGTCACATCAATCGCTGATGGGAGAAGCAACCGGATTTCTTCACATGGACCGAAGGAAAAAATAATCCCACGTGCCCAACTCCCCCACGACTGGACGTCACGCTGAAGTCGGGGGATGGGGTAAGTGTGGGATATTTAAACCCATGCCAATGCACCCTACTACAACCCCTTTGCCAATGGGGGAAGGCAACTGCCAAAAATTGAGGCGATAACTGCTGTGCGCACCAGATCTGCAAAACTGTGCATGGTTCATAAATCACAAGAAGGCTGCATCACCCAGCCAAACACAGGCACAGTTGATGTCAAAACAAGAACTCCCTGCAGGAGAATGCCAGAGGGTGCTTGCACCTGTCACATGAAGCAAGGCCACAAAAGTGGGCTAAAATCCGAAAATGCCATTAAATACAGCTTTCTAATCAATGGCAACCTTTAAAGTGCTGTTTTGGTGCTAAATTCAGTCCTTTTTCCAGTGAATTATTGAAAGGAAAAGTGTGCTGAACTCATAGATCATCCATGTGGCTCAGAGAAAGCCAGGCCCCACTGCCTGACAGCTGCATAAGAAAACTAGATATCAAACCCAGTTTAAGTGAGTTTCGTTTTCCTGAAGAAGTGCAAAATTCGCCTTTTTAAAGCATTTTTCTGTGAAGGGCTTAATTGATTTAAAATATCAATATCCATTATAAACTCTGTTCATTTTATATCTTTTAAATAACAGATTGTAGGTGAATCTTATAGTAACTGAGTGGAAGTAACTGCTTAATTCTGATTGGACAGCGCCTAGCCTGGGAAGGTTTGACACGTCAGTTGGCACTCCCTTGATACAGGAAGCCCTAATGGTTTTCGCATTTGGAGCACAATAGACTTCATTAGACATTTGTCTTGTGGCTGAGCCAAGAACAAAGGACAGGCTGAGAATGGGCTCTGCTGGGGATGGGTAGGATGCTTCTCTCTACACCCCACCCTGATCAAAGGGATCTGACAGCTGTTGTTTGTTGAAAGGAGAGAAAACAAAAAAAGAACTGCTGGAACATTTCAATGTTTAAACTTTTATTTGTGGTTAAGTTTAAAACTCTTTTATTGTGCAACCGGAATAAGGATAAGTCTGAAAATTGGTAGATGTTAACCTAATTTCAGGCTTTTGCTTTGAAGACATTGATGAAACCTGTACCATATAAGGAACCAAAGTTACAAAAAAACCCTCATGGTAGCAGAACTATTAATGTTGAAAGCCGAAGATTGTATGTACATGATCCACTGATAAGCGCCCAGAGATGTACCGAATTAGAAATTATTCATCAAAACTTTTATGATTAAAATTGATAAAATTCCATCAAATGAGAAAGACAGCTCGCACAGAGATGGGGATTGAATGTGAATATAGCCCATCAAATATGAAATGTATATGTTTGATTTTATTAGGGAACATAATTTTAGAAATGTACATTTATGCAAAAGTTAAGTTTTGGTCAAAATCAATGTGAGAGTTCCTAAATTCCATCATAAAGATGACAGCTCTGTTCTGACTGCCAACCAAAACAATGCAAGTGCCTGTGGCCACTCACAGCCAGGGGGTTTGTTTTTAAATTCTGCCCACATCATAAACTTGATGATGTCATTTGACAGTATAAATATAGGAACTTCATAACACATAGTACACACTGCTTCCAGAACACATCCAGATTTCCACACCGCGTCTTGTTCCTGACTTCTTCATCTTGTCCAGAACTCTTCACCTTGCAGCTGACTCCAGATTTATTTGCAGACTTCAGGCTTTAGCAGTGCTGAACTCTTTTTAGCTAGGCCCAATTTCAACCATCCCAAAACTTAAAAGAATAATTCTGATTCAGCTTGGCTTGCTATCATTAAGGCTTGCCCGCTGAAACTTGCATCCTGCAAACTGCCGTGTCCAGTGACCAGAAGGGCCCATCCAAAATACAGTCTGAGGTGCAGTCCAGAATTGACCAGAACCGCGCCACTGATCGAATCCCTCCAGAAGTGCCCTGCGGCCAGTAGACCTGACCGGATCCATGACCAGAACATGACGGTCCAATTTTAATTACAAGAGACTGTAAGTATTAATAAGAAGAACAGTGACCCATAGTAGATGTGCTTGTTTTATCCCATCTCAACCCATCCCATCTTTAAATTCAGAACTCTAGTATTGTCAAAACCATTCTTGCGCTGATTTAGTCTCTAAGTCATTAGTGATTTTGAGTAACTAAAGTAGATCCCAGAAAGAAATTGAGTATCCACCACGTGAAGGGTTACGCTGGCCATGTAACTGTGAAGATTCATGTGTGGCATTCTCTTTTTCATAGTCATAAATATAGTGTAATCAACCAATCTGTCATTTTTAAAACCGAGTTTCTGTTTTCATTTTCGCGCCTATTTTGCAAAAACGCCTCTCACTAAAACCTCTATAACTTCTTCAATTTCATAGAAATGAAACTCTCACTGATACCTAAGACCCTTAGCTACACCTACAACCAGAACAGTGTATTTAACCCATTTATTTCTGAAATTACCTAGTGAAATTTGCCGTGAATTTGCACTTTTTCAAAAGTTTACACATGTCTTGTTCCCATTCAAAGTGTTTCTTCAATCCCATCCTGATCTAAAGTGTGTACTTTTGTTTATCTTGTAGCTCATGTGTGTTAGGACCTGGTTAGTGTTGCTTTCCTAATAATTTGTCTCCATTTAAGCATTTCTGATCATTTAGCATTATTTTACAAAGCCATTTTCACCTGTCATTTTTAAAAGTGTCTATTCTAAAAATGGTTTTCCCTCTTGTTTGGGGAGGGAAGATTGCATTTAACTCTAGACATTGGGCCTCATTATGACCCTGGCAGAACAGGTTAACGGGTGCCGCAAAAGGATGCAGACCTGTTAAACCCGTTCCGCCACATTATGAGGTCCCCTCGCAGGACCCGGTAAGCACGCCTGGTAAGCCAGGCGTGCTTACCGGGTCCCGCGAGGGGAAGAGGGAGAAAACAACGGGACAATTCATAACAGGCCCGTTGTTTGCGGCCTCTCCCATTCCCATTCAGCCCTATGGGGGCTGAAATGGGAATGGGGAAGGTCCGGGTCCATGGATGAAGGAATTACTGGGCCCTCCGAACTCGGAATGTCCCGGTTATTCCTCATTCTGGGAACCTGGACCCGGAGGCGATTTCGGCGGCAGCCATGCTGCCAATAGCGGCATGGCTACCGCCGAGGTTGTAATGAGGCCCATTGTCTTTCACTTCACCAACCAAAACTGTTCTTTTTCCTGTGTTTTACCTTCTGCATTATCATAAGTGAATTAAATTGCGTTACTTATTTTGAATTGTATTGTCACCCTTGGTGATTGCTGCCCCATATGTATATATATATATATATATATATATATATATATATATATATATATATATATATATATATATATATATATATTGTTGGGTGTCCTGACCCACGTTTGAGCTATCATGCTGCAACATTTGGTGCTGTGGGCTTAGAAAATCCAAGATGGCCGAAAAGCCCACATGTGCGCCAGAATCCAGGAGAACCACGCAGTTTGTGCGCACACCAAAATGGTTACCTAACTTGCCACCCACCAGTGTAAAGAAAGATCTTTGTTAAAAAAAATCCACTGTTACTGATGTCAAAAAGTTGCTCAAATCGTGGCTCATCGGACCACTTTAAAGATTCAACCCTTTTGTGGGGTTCCACATAACCATTTTACTGCAAGGAGCCCCATCAAAACAATGTTAAGCAAGGATTATGTACTACCATGTAAGAACTATTCCTGTTTGGAATGCATTAATCCAAGAAAGATCCCAAAAATGGATGCAGTACCAACAAAATCCCCAAGGCGGCGCTAGCGGTCTAAACTCTGACAGGAGAACTGAGTGCAGTTGCTGACAAAGGAATTTGACTCAGCTGACTTCAAAGGCTGCGTTTTAATCAAAAATTAGCCACCTGTTGTTCCCAGAGGGCAGAAGCCTGGGAAACCCTCTCACCTCAAGAGATTCACACCACAGCCCAGGATATCACATGGTCATAATAACCAAATGCAAAGTGACCCCCTGGTCTGCTGACCTCAGCCTCCTGGAGACCACACAATAGGCTCTTGCACTTGAATAGAATATGTTGATTTTGACTGTTTCCTGTCAACAAAGGCCTGCCTGCCAGCAGAGGCATGGTCACTGACCCACCCAAGTCTTGGAGGCGGACTCCAACACTCTGAGAACTGAATTGAAAGCAAAATATATATTTTACAGAAACACTGATAACTCTTTGTAATCAATGACAGGAATGTATAACTTTGAGAGCCTTAATTTCAAAAAATGTACCTTCGATTCAAGCCCAAACTCCAATTTGTGTGATATTCTGGGGCAAAACCCTGCTATTTATTGACACCACATACTCTGTGTTTAAGCTAGAGATATGGGAATTTACTGGAGTAGGTATGGACAGCCTGTGTATATGTGTATAACTTTTAAGGTTGCATAACCCACTAAAATCGAAAATAAGTTGCCATTTTTGAATGCAAGCCCTCAGGAAGAGCAGAGTTTGAACAGAGTATACCTCATGTGATATGTGATGGGTGCATGTAATTTTAAACAACTGTGTATCTGTGCAATATGTATTTGAATCAAATATAGATTTGCGGGCAAACTGACCAGGGGAGGATCCTCTGACCCATAAAACCTACAGCATCACTCTGACTCACATTTCCTTCCCCCAATCATGGGAGAGGGGAGAATTGGGCCAATGACAAGTAGAAAGGGGCAGGCTTAGCTAGGCCCAGGCACACACCCACTTTCAAAACACATAAAAAGAGACTGCTGGGACAGGTAGAGACATTCAATTCCATTTGCTGCGGAGCATGCTGACCGACGACTTCACATCCAGAGATCCTACACTTAGACTTCCAAGCTAAACAGAGACTACAGAACTTTGAACCAAGAAGGCCCACTACAAGCAAAAGTATTTGTCAGCAGGCCCAAAAATCATTTGCGGACTATTCACAGCCGGACCCAGCTGTTGATTCTGGCCTAAAACCCTGTGCCAGAAATATCCAGAAGCAGTGCTGTACCCAGAGAAAGCAGAGCAGTATCCAGAACCAGAGGCCAGAGATCCAGAGTGACCCAGACCGCTGTTAGCAGAACCAGAGAGCTGACCCAGATCGCTGTGAAGTGCCGAGACCAGAACCGGAGTCCAGTCCAAAACCTGACCAGAACCGTGGCGAGGCCTATTTCAAAAATATATTGTGAGTACCTAGCAGAACTGTGCAGAACCAATCTCTTAGTTAAAATAATCTAATCCAAACTATTTTAATCTAACCAGAACTGCCTCCTAACAGTCACCTGTCATTTGTAAAGCTGCACCATTGTCATTTGTCAATTCTGCAGCTGCAAAGCTGTAACCTGTTGCTTTGAACTTTTAAAATTTCAAATCCGAAAAACAACCTTCACAAAATCGTTCATAACTCCGTAACCGTTTGTGCTAGAATCTTAGCTTTTCAACGAATGTAGAACCGACTTGGTACTCCTTATACTTTTGCCGTAATCGTGATTCACGCATTCGCGAATTTTGCCGCGATTTGCGATTTGGCCTGATTTCAGCCACCTGTAAAAATCAGCAGCTTTTGCCTGAACTGCTAAAATTTCGTTTGCCTCCTAAGAACCATCCCTGAATCATTGCTAGAGTGAGCCTGAACTAATATTAACTAGATACCACTCACCATGAACCTCCTGAAGGGAATTAAAAGCATTTTAAGCATATTTCTCACTGCATTGTCACCATATTCAAAGCATTTTGCCTGTGTTTCAAAACTCCTATCTGTGTATAAGCTGCTGAGGGGAAATTGAACTGAATTCTATTTGAGTACATTCCTAAGAACTGTGTGCTCTCATCTTCATCTCCTTACATTGCATAAAGGGGGGGGTGAATTGTCCAAGAAAGTGATTACATTGTCATTTGCTGAAATCCTATCAAGTTATTTTCTGTACTGCATTTTCATTCCACATTGCATCTATTTGAAACCATAAAAGTATTGTTGCTATCTTATCCATCCTATACCCACTCATCATTGATTATAAAGAAGTGTGCTAGTGCTGGACTATCCATTATTGATTACTGCTCAGATTAAGTGTGATATTCAATTATTAATTCATTATAAAAGTGTGATATATATATATATACTGTTTAATTTTTTTTCAAATAAACCTTTTAAACTTGCAAAACAGAACTACTTCTTGGCTCAGTGGGGTCAGGGGGATTCCAAGAGAGGGGTGTTATATAGGGGTAGTCATCCAGAACTCATGAACTGGACATAAAGATATATCAATAAGGGTTTCCATTCAGTATCCCAGACTAGGCATTGACTTAGCTGTAGTGTTGAATTGAATCCTCTTACAATATATATATATATAAAACTTATTTGTGATTTGAATATTAAATAAATAAATATTTACCTTTACAAACTAGCCTGATTCCTGGTTCAGTGTGACCTGGGGGGTATTTTGAGAAGGGTGTGATATGAGTGGTATATCATTCAGAATATTGAACTTATAGACACAAATAAAATAAGTATTTCATTGCGCACTACATGCTAGGCGAGACCTGGGTGGGTGCCTGATTGAAATCCTTAACAGCTACCAGTGAGAAAGTGTTGATCTCACTATAAAGCATTAGCCCCATTAAACCCTACTGGCCAACTGCACAGATCATTGTGATAGTAGACCTGCTGTAGAGAACTTTGCTTCATCTCCTGATCTTTTTTACATTTTTATTTAAGTTTATATTGCCGTTGAACAAAACCTTCAGCAGTACAATGAGTAACATTTACAAAAAATACACGACATATTAAGAAGAAACAGGTGAATTCAAAGATTCAAATTTCAGAATAAAACAATTATAAAAGAAAAGGGTAAAGCAATAGTTTACATAAGGACTTCCTCCCATACGTAAAACGCAGCTGCACTAATTACAAGAATTTCAGCGGAATAAACAGCACTCCAGAATTGATCGGTCCCCCAGCCAGCCGCTGAGCAGCTGAGGCTCCCATAGCCCTTAACATATCTCTCCCGTAATGCAGGGCATGTAGTGAGGATATGCCCGCTAGTTTCAATTGCATATTTGCACAGTCGGCAGCACCTATCCTCATGGGAAATACCCCGCCATGCGCCGGTATACTGAAATGTGGTCAATATATGAAAGCGCAGATAACATATCGTCTGGGATCAATGGAGTAGGGTTTTAATAGATTTGACAGGGAGAATTAGAGCATAGGCCCTGTGTGCTCTACTCAGCATACATATGTTAAATGCTCTACTTGGCAATATTTTGTGACCTCTCCCAGACCATAGTTTTGGTCTTCAGTTCTTGGAAATATTGCTAAGAATATACATCCTCGGGAAAAGTGAGACCAGTGGAATCAAGATGGAGAATGACCAACTGCTTCAGATCTCAGTAGCTCCGATTAAAGGGGTTGTTATGCTCATTCTGTGCAATGGTGCCAAGCAGAGTCCTGCTCTCACTGCGGGCCCAGGTCAGTTTAAGGAAGAACTTAGTGCATTATATCATCCATTGGGCAATCAGGGAGAGCATGCCAAGCTCACATCTCAAAGCCTATACAGGTATCGCGCTAGGCACACCAAGCAATGAGCGAGAATGTTTCCCTCAAGTCGGTCTAACCAATTAATCATTTTCTGTGGCAAGCACTACAGATCATATAATATGCTGGAGATTGTTCCAACTTTATATATTGACAAGAAACCTTCCACAGTGTGACCCCTTTTCCTGGCAATACGTTTCAGGATGACCAGCCACGTGTAAACACCTTCTGAGTAACCTAGTAACCAAGGCATTGGGGGGCAGGCAGGATTTAATGGTGATGCCCAAGTAAATGTAAGAGCTCACCACCTCCAGTGTTGCACCCTCTAATCTCCAGGTGAAGGTCTTTTTGCTTCCACACTGTCTTTCCATAACTATGACCTTAGTCTTTGAGATGTTAATTGCCATATTATTCCTGGTGGCATAACTGGACAGGGCGTCAATGGAATGCTGCAGTCCGATAGGGGTAAGATCCAACAAGACTGTGTCATATGCATGCACGATCAAAGGTACGGTCATCCCCCGATGTTATGGACAAAATTCCAACAAGATCTCATTGCCGTGTCCATGTCAGTCACATACAGGTTGAAGAGTTGGGGGGCTCGGTTTGCAGCTATTGTTCTCATTAATTGTCTATCCTGGCCAATGCGGACGGTGACCGTTGCATCTGTGTGCAACAATTTAATAAAATGTAGCAGGGTGGGATCAATACCCCTTTCCCCATAATATGGGTCAAGAAACACAATCAAATGCGCTTGAGTAGACTACATAGCAGAGGTAGAGGCTCCTATCCTACTGTCATGTGGCATAATAATAATAATAATAATTTAGCATTTACATAGCGCTATGAGCCCACAGGCATCTGAGCGCTGCGTATTATTACTCACGGTGTGTGGTGCTCATTTATAGACCTTGGAAGGATAAAAGACTGAGTTTGGCCCTGCCGGGATTGGAACCTGCGTCGGCAGGCTCTGCACAGATGCCAAAGAGCGCTCTACTCGCTCCACCCATAAATTCAACTTGCGCATTAATAAGGCCACACAAATGTACACACTAGCATCAAGCATGTCAAGGAGTCTATAATTTGATGAGCTGATCTCTGCCCTTTTTAAAAATGGTGATGAGAATAGACTCAGGTGGGATACTTCCTGTATCGAGGATCCTGGTGAAAACCAACGCGAGCAAGTGGGCCCAATATTCTGGGCTGCACTTGATCACAACATTTGCAAAGCTGTCAGGAACGGGTGCCCGTCAGCCGTTCATTTTTTCAATATCAAGCAAGACATTGGCTTTGCCAAAACCATAAACACAAGGACAAGAATATCCCTTATCTAAACCCAACTCCTTATTCTGTTCAATGTCACAATAGAGGTTGGCAAAATGCCCCGCCCAGCTGTCCTCAGATATAGGATATCATGTTGTAGGGTTGTCTGCAGCCATAAAGCTCCTATAAAGGCACCAAATGTTCTACTGTAATTAGATTTCAGTAGAGCAAAGAGAAAGCCCCAATTGGTATTGTTTGTACAGTTTTTGTAATTTCTACGCCAATTTCAATATCTTCTATGCACAGTGTGTATAGCTATGATCTTATTGGCTGCAGCAGTCATATGAGATCTATATATGATCCATATCTCTCTCTGAAGATCCTTCTTCTGATTTGCTATGGAAATGTTGTATAGGCCCAGCATAGAAGACTTCTGGCTGGGGGCACCTCGACCTGTGTTCATTGCGGTCTTCATATTATCAACCATGGAGAGGACATCCCAATGATGCAGTTGCAATAAGAGAGTTATGGGACGATAGTTTTGAGTAAGGGAAGAATTAAACTTTGCAATATTGTGGGCTGTCCAGACCAGTCCATTGCCCTGTAGGTTAGCAGGCACATTTAAAGGTCTTTTGCTAAATATTTTTGCGCAATTTTGAGTGAAATTCCAAAAGCTCACTAAGTATAGTAAACTCTGTGGTGATAAGACTAGAGTGTTTCCTATTTAGAGGAATCATAAAAACAATAATGAAGTCACAATTATGTACTCCCATGCAACCTAGTGTAGGACTCACCTGTGCCTATGCCCTCCTCCATTTCCACCATACTTACTGCAGGAATTCCACCCAATTGCATTTATAGTGGATGTTTTTACTGAATCGAGGGTATTGTGTTATACAGACAACTAGGTTAAAACTTCCGGATGTGGAAATGATTGACACAAATAAGGTCAGCCACAAAGGGGGACACACTTTCTAGAATGGTCCAATTCTGTGCACAGTCAATATCTGGCAGGTCAACGTGCTCAAAGCCTGTTGTTTTGATGGACTTCAAAGAAGGGATTTGAGGAAGGAACTGCAACAGGTGAGTCTGATATAAAAAAAAGGGTTTCCAGCCGTCAGTGAGCTTTCAACACATTTAACCAACTTCCCCAGTAGTGGATCATAGCAAGGGGCATGTGAGGGGTCAGGGTTTGTATAGGAAAAGACAGAGAGCTCATGAGGAAGATTGACAGAGAAAGCTAAAAAAGAAAACGTTGGAAGAGCCAGTGGATGTGGAGTAGGCTTAGCAGGGATATCCTGATGAAAGGCAATGAAATAGCCATCTGCAGTTCATCTCACGATGGACCAACCCCATTGTCAATATGTTGTACCCATTTACCCATCGGTTCTCAAGAAGACATTACATGTCTAAAGGGTATGAGAAGCTCGGGTACTGGCACTTTTGGGATTTTAAGCAGCTGTGTTCCATTGTTATGGAAGTTAGGGTAATTGTGGCAAGAATGGCAAACCACAAGAGGCTATGCTACCCACCACAAATGGCTCCATGTTGTTGTGTCCCCATGCTGGCAGCACTAACTTGTTTCTTTTGCCACACCTGTTCTTACAAGCCCATGGTGGGGGGGCAGGTCTCTCAATGTTAGCCACGCGTAATGGGTAGATGTGGCTGAAGGGTCACTATTCCTAAAATCCACACATGACTGGGAAGCTGAGGATGTCTCCCTCTGGGTTTTAGATGTCAGTTGATGTGGGACGTGTAAGTGAATTCAATCTGGCACACACCCAAGTCAATGCCTAGCGTGTAATGCACGACTGAAATCCTTATTTATTTTTGTCTAAAAGTTCTTTATTCTGAACGATATACCACTCATATCACGCCCCTCTCCTGGAGCACTCCCCCCCCCCGGTCACTCTGCACCAGGAATCAGGCTGGTTTGCAAAGTTAAAATGTGTATTTATGTATTTACAATTTAATCACACTATGTTTTAATTGGTACACAATAATCACCAATGGGGTGATGTAACAGTGAATAATCTCTTGAATACACAAGGAGTAATAATGAGGAAAACAATTCAGCACAGAAATAATACTTTTTTGTGTGTGTAAATCAGATAGCACTGTGGTTAAAGGTTCCCCCTGCACACCCCTCAACCCCCCAATTGGCAATGTAAAGAGATAGGAGGAGAGAGCAGGTATTCAGGAATGGCAGAATTCAAACAAAATAACAATCTCACTTTCCCCCAGCAAACACAAGAGAAAACAGAATTGACTGTCAAGCTGTCTGAATGGCTTTTAACGTTATCTTGAAAATGGATTGGGCAAAAACACTAAATATGGTTTAAATTGCTGAAATGGTTATAATCCTTATGGGAGCGCTTTGGATAGTTGCACACAAACACTAGCAATGATTCAATGCCAAGAAACAATTTGAAATCTTAAAATTAAGGTCGGGAGCAATCATAAGCTGTTTTACACGTGTCAGGATTTCCCCAAATTGAAATTTGCGACAAACTTTTCACTTTGTGGTAAAAGCTGTGGATGTTACCTACAAGCAGAAGTTAAAAATGTTGTTTCTAGCACGAAAACCGAGGAAAACCGAGGAAGTTATGGATGTTTTAGGGAAGGTCATTTTTTCGAGATAGGCACAAGAATGGAAAACAGGAATGCACTTTTAAAATGACAAATGGGATTTCTTACACTAAAGGATGACTATGAATAAACGAATACCACACAGGAAAACAGCCACTTGATCAGGGTGACTGCGTGCCGAGGAGCTCGCCTTCTTCAGATGACAAATTATCAGTGCCAAGATAGTTTTAGCAATACTAGCCCAGGAGGAAGATAGGAGGGATTGGATAGAGAGTTTAGACAATTCAAAAGTGCTCCTAACAATGCAGGTTCTCAAGACAAGATAGAATGGATTTTAGATAGGGATTGACTATGGACAGTACATATGCTAGTGACACAGTTCTATCTATAGATACTCACTAGGTATGTTTGTAAACGGAACTGTCAGTATTCTGGTCTGTCAAGATTCTGGTCAGGGAAGGGTATCTGGTTCTGGGACAGACAGCTGGGCACACCGGATTGGGCAGCCTCAAGACGCTCTGGTCTCTGCACGGCACCAGACTGGTTTGGATCTGCAAGGCACTCTGGACATAGCACGGCACAGGACTGGATTGGATCTGCCCTTTTTGGTTCTGATGATAATTATTTTCAGCAGGCAAGCAATACAGCGCAGCCCAGCTGTATTATGATGCTTCCCCTTAGGTTTATGGGGTTGGTTCTGGTTCTGGAAATTAAGGCCTAGCTGAAAATGGTTCAGCTATGTAATGAGTTCTGCTTTGCCAAGTTTCTGGAGTCTGGAGCAAGAAAGATGGAAGGTTCTGCAGCAGGATGCTCTGCCAGCATTCGGATAGTGGGTGAATCGGTCTGTCCTTTTTCTGCCCTCTGCTGTCTCTATTTATGCTATGATAAAGGGTGTGTCTGTGCTGGTTTAGCCTATTGTTTACCCCTTTGACAGGGATTGGTCAGAATCTCCTCTCTGCCTTGATAGGAGGAGAAAAACAGTGTGTCCTCTTTATGGTGTGGGTTTATGAGGCTTAGAGTCCACCCCTAGCCTCTTGAACACAAAATCTACTTTTGGCACAGTACATATTTACACATGTGCAACCTCTATAGCAACCACATATTTTGATCACATATTTTATATAGCAGCTATCCCTCCAAACCCCGTAGCCATGGGATCTTGGCTCCGCTTTTCACAGAATTTTGCCTTTTTCATCCGGATCACCATGTCCAATTTATCAGCAGATTTCTACAAGTGTGCACGTATAACATGGGCATAAGTGTATAAAGTTTCATACTTCTAGCAGACATACATTTGGTGTAAAATCACATTTTCTGCCGTTTCCTCCCAAATTATGTCACACAATTTTGCCACCTCTTGAAATGTGCAGCCAAAATTTAGATTTACAATTCTGTTACTTTTGTGGTTTTGACAATTTTAAGTGGCAAGTTATATGTATTTGAACAAAATGTTCTTTGTGAATGTTCAGCCACAGATGGCTGTTTGGGTCCGTCTCTTTTTCTCTCCCTTCAGTTCCGAACCAGTCTCATCCTTGTTCTCTTGGCAGAGGCCATTTTATGACTGTCCTCACACCGAGCATTTCCTGCTTTGCAGCTTGTCATTGCTTACTTCCCCACTGCAGACCAGGTTCTTCCCAAACCCTATAATTATTGCTTTGGTGTGATTTCCTGGTGGAAGGAGCTGGATGGGGAGGCCTTGCCTTTGTGAGGAAAGCTGTTTTTCCAGTTTGGTAGCTTTAGCCAACTTATTTTAACTGTTAATTCTGTTGAATTTTCCCTTAGCATATAACAAACTTGTGGGATCACATCACAGCTAAATACTTATTCAAGATTGTAAACCATGGAATCAAAACAATCACAAGATGGGTTACTCAATAACAGGCCTCTTAGATTGCAAACATTTGATTTTAGTTTATACATGTTTAGAGTTTACTCAGGCAGGCCCCTGACAGCTGTCATTCAGGAGGCCGAGGCGACTGTGCCCAGATTTTGACAGATCCACAGACAGGCCACTTTTGCTGTGGACATCCCTAGATGCTTTCAGCTTTTCCGGACATTGTAAGTTCACAATGGTTTCTCGCACTAAGTGAATTGTAGCACCCAGCAAGAATTCTGGAAGTTTGAGGGTGTTTTGTACTGGCAATCTGCAGTTTCAGCCACAAAGAAACAGGGTTTAAAGCAAGATGTTGGGGTTTCAGTTAGCAAAGCACTGCTTTTTCCTTCTGTACTCCATTTTCACATGTTGTGTTGCCCAGTGACATATTGCAGGAGTGAGATCTCTGTTTCACCACTGACAACATGTGTGGCAGATTGGTCAGCCATCTTTTTGTGTTGCAAAGCGTGATTTCCTGAGGTTTTGGCGCGCACAAGGGTTTTGCGGCCATTTTGCTATTCTGGCACCATCCGAACACAATGATGCCGCATGGCAGAGCAGAAGTGGGTTAAGACATCCCACAGACGGCCTTTGAAACATCCAATATGTAAATAAGATCCTCCCTACGGGGGCCTCTCGGTATACCACACTGTTGAGGAGAAGGTGCACAGCAAAAGTCACAAGAAGTTTCACTCATATTCAATTTGACGACCACAATGCTATCAGCAAGGATAATATTCAACACTCAATGTAGGATGTTTTTTTAATTCCAATTGCTCCCTGGCCATACTAGAACATAGGCCAAAGATTGCGTCAACGTTAACTGCCACTTCATTTAATGCTGGGGCGGGCATTTCTTCTTCCACACAAGAAACACACAAACTGAAAGTACTTTTGGAATCTCTGTACCATGACTCCAGGGCAGCAGCTATCCCTACAAGATCCTGCGACACAGAAAGAGGTGTCCAAATAATGTCGTCATAAGGATGAGTGAAGGGGGGTTTGGTAGAAGAAGGCACCACTGCTCCTAGTGACTCTCTCTGGAGTCTGCGATAGAGATACAACGGAGAGTTATTGATGTCAATACTGGGAGATAGTACAGAGGGTTCAACAAAAGGAAGGGGTGGACTGGAATTCAGGGCCAATGGTGATGCCCTCACATCTTCTGCCGGAGGGAAGAAAGCTGTTAAAGTGCTAGTAAGCTTAGGCTGGTCTCCTGTGTGCACCAACGCTTTGTCCTTTTTTTTCTTTTTCGGGCATGGGGGAAGGCCATCAGAAGGTGGAGTGAACCATACAGGGCTCTGGCTTCTTTTATTAAGTCTCTCCGGTTTTCTGCACAGGGCGTAGGAAAAGAATTCTTCAGATTTCCTGATGGAAAAAGAAAACTTAGAAGCAAGGTACAGATTGTTTCAGCAGTGCTTCTTTCTCCTGAGAGAAACCAATGAGGTATTTTTGAAAGGTCAGGGAGCACCTCCACCCATGTGGCTTAAACTGAACCAACCAGGATCGTGGAGGGGAGAGGGGGGTGTGGAATGTTCGGAAAGAAATACTCGCTGTAATGTGTTGCAGAAATAGGCCTTGGACAATGTGCATGTAGCACTATGATGAACGATGCAATTTCATAAGTGCAAACAAAATGAAGAGAGATTTCTCTTACCAGGGCTAGTTGCTGAATGAAGAGGCACTTAGCTGATGTCTTTACTCCAAGCACTCACTGCCACACATATTTTACTTTAACGTTTTACATCTTTTTGGTTTCAGTCGTTTGCTACTGATGCTTCTTTTGTTACTGTGCTTCTGCACAAGGGATATGACCCCCTTGCTTACTTTGATCCAGCAAAACGATCATAGGTATTCATAGGGGACTCACTGAGCTGTGACTAACATAAACTGCTGACAACTGCACTCCACAAGCACTCCGCAAGCACTCCGCAAGCGCTCCGCACACAGGTCCAGTTTTTAAATCATTGTGTTTGTCACAGTCAAAGTTGCACCCCCGCAATACCAGTAATGAGTATCTCGTCCATCTCCTGACTGCCAAAAACCGCACTATGCAAGTACTCTTTGAGCGCTCCATGCTCAGGTCCAGTTTTTCAATCAGTGTGTGTGTTACAGTCAAAGTTGAACTGCCGCAACACCAGCAAGGAGTATCTTGTCCGCCTCCTGACTGTCGACAACTGCAGGTTGCAATCCTGGCAGTGCCAGAAGACCCTACTGGCCAATTAGACATAGTGTGCCAGTAGAACTGAGGTAGAGATTTTTGCTTAATCTATAAATCACAGGTTTCAATCCCATCGGGGGCAGTTAGATCTTACTGGCTGATTAGACAGCTCAGTCTGCTAGTAGGCCTGATGTAGAAAACTGTGCTTAGTCTTTTAATCTCAGGTTGAAATCCCAGCAAGGTCTTTCGATCCTACTGGCTGATTAGACATGTCAGTGTGCTAGTAGACCTGCTGTAGAGAATGGTGTGTAATCTAGGAATCACAGGCTACAATCCCGGCTTGGCTATTAGACATTAACAGACGATTCGACAGCTCAGTGTGCTATTAGACCTGCTTTAGAGAACTGTCTGCAATCTGCGAATCACAGGTTACAAGCCCAACAGGGAAACTCAGCTTTTTATCTTTCTACAAGTCTACATGTGATAAGAACAGTGCCACTTGTTTGGATAATATTACAATTGTTTTCAATGCTTTGAAATTTCAATATGTGTAAAATACTATGGTATTATGAATATTATTGTGATTCTGCCAGGAAGAAGAAACACTGGGCCTCATCATGACCCTGCCGGTCTGGAAATAAAGTGCCATTATTAACGTATTCTGGCACTTTACCAGACCAGCAGAGTACAAGTTTGTTGGTGGGGGTAACCTGACTTGCTTCCAGCCAAGAGCTGGAGGTAGCTCAGGCCCACACCAGCATAGAACAGCCGGTATTCTCGGCACTGGTATTGCTGGTGCAGAGAATACCGGAAAATCCCAGCATGGAGTCCTATTGGACTCCATGGAATGGAAATGTACTGGTTGTTCTGCCGCCTGTAATACTGCCGGAATATCAGGCGGTGGAAAAGGTAGCTGCATTTGCCAGGATCCTTCCAGCTTTTCCACCAGGTTACCGGCAAACCTACAATGATGCCTATTAACTTCAGAAAGGAAAACTAATTATAAAAGGAAACAGGACAACAAAGGAAAACCAATGCTAAGTTTGTAAAAATTGTAATCACAATTAAATACAAATAAATAAAAACATTTTAAAGAAACAGACTAAAGCAGCTCTCAGAACCCAATTGCATGACAGTTGTAGCAACCATTTTATCAATTTTCGAAAACAAGAAGCTGCCCAAATCAGTATAAATGGTTCAAGGTTACGAACATTGTAATGTCAGGGTCTGTGTCGTGAACGATGAAATGAGAAAGCCCAGTGTGCATGATGTACTCACAGATTCAGGCAGAAGGCCCTTTATATATGTGTGTCAAACAGACAGCTCTGAAGACCTATGGTCAAGATGTCTGTGTTTACCTCTGTTCACTCTGTTGTCAGCAACAGCTGGGGTGGCTCTAGTAAACACACAGCCCACAATGACACTATCTCCCACAAAAAAAGAGAGAGACAAAGGCAGAGACAGAGAGAGCGTGAGAGAGACAGAGAGCGAGACAGCTATACAGACAGAGGAAGAGAAAGAGAGAGAGACAGGGAGAGAAAGAGAGGGCGAGCAACACCAGCATGAAACATGCCTGCTGCAGCTCGCTATTATTAAAATTGTTAGTGTAATTAGGGGCTTTTCTGGTTCTTCAGCAGGATGGTAGAATAGCCACATTGTAGCGAGGGACAGGTTTTACTTCCAAGTAAGACTGCACCGTACTTTTTGATGAAGGCCAAGGTTTCTTGTGCTGTCAGTGAAGCAAAATACTCTTTAATTGCACCATTTCACGGGTATATCGAACACCACGCACGTGCTGTCTAATAAAGGACGACTTCCGACCCCTTGGGCCTTGCAGTTGTGGGGGCCTGGTAAAGGCGGATGGATGTTTTCTAGGCATTCCTCGATATTGGATTCGGTGGCCGCAGGTGTCGCGCGACCAGGCTCCATTTGTGACCTGCGCCCCCGGACCCGGTGACAGCAGCCCTCGTGATTGTCTCAGAGACTCGTGCCAACCGCAGTGCAGATGGCGCTGCTGCGATAAAACTTGCAGCCGGAGGCGGCAATTGTAAAGTTACATGTCATGTCCATCGCGGAGAAATTGGATCTCGAAGAGATTGCGATACATTTTATCGTCCAGATGAAAGTGCTACATCTCGAGGTTAAAGTATATTAGCTCTCGGGCCAGTTGAGAGCCCCCTTCTTCGGATAATGGGCTCCAGCTGAAGTGATGAGATAAGGTGGGAGGTGAATTGGACAGAGAGTGACTGGATACAGGCCCTGCTTGTTCTGCAGGGAAGCAAATAGAGATTTAGAAGGGGACGAGTACTCTGTCCTGCAAAAGTTAGCTCGTGGATGCTTACCTCTGCTTTCCCCAGTCAAGGAAGTTGTTTCCACACCGGCAAACCTATAAAAGGGCCTTTGACTGGCTTTTGGGACTGCATATTTCTTTTTGGGGTACTTCTGACCAAGGCAGTCGTGCTTTGTAAGCCTAGTGTTACTGTTGTTATTGGTTATTTATAATGCGCTTAATACCCAGAGGTTTTTAAGCGCAGACCCGGGGATCGAACCTGCATTGCTTTCTGTTGTCTTGATTCCCAGGCGAGCACATTGCACCTCAGCTATCCCCCCGAGTCCATCAGTGAACCTGAGGGAAGGGGACACACGCTAATAATAATTTGGCAATGTTTATAGCGATTCATGGAGATCCACTTCTAAACTTCATAATATTCAGTGGCATTTTTATGTCACTAATGTGAACTGACGGGGATGGAGAAGCAGGCGCTTGTCCAAGCGTCTCCTATTGCAGCCCTCCAGCAGCGCAGGTACAGCGCTAATGGCAATGTCGTGTCGGGGCTCAGTTGCAGACCAGACTGTGGTTCTAGGCGTTGGCCCTCATTATGAGCATGCGTTTTACCGACAGACTCACCTTACCGCTTCTGCCGCCCGCTATCCCAGTAAAACCAGGATGTTACGCAGCGGAGGAACAGTAAGTTCCCATTCCCCTTGAGTCCTATTCTGAAGCACTGGCACTGTTAACAGCGGTGCCGGTACTTCACGGAAAAATCTGCTGGTAAGGGGCCTGAACTACCAGCAGGTTAGGCCTGCCGGGAGTTCACTGCCCCTACAGGCAGATTTGTAGTTTGCTCGTCCGGAAAAGGTGCAGGTAACCATTGTTATCGGCACTTTTTACCAGACCGGGAAACTTATAATGGGGGCCATTGACTGGTATTCATTTATTTATAAAGCACTTATGACTAAGCACTTGAAGGCATCTCCCTAAATGCTCACACAAGAAAAATGACTAGGCAAAAAAGGCCAAGAGATTCTTGCAAGGTTACCACATATTAATTATACAAACATTTGTTGTGCCCGCAAAGAACTCTGCTGCCCAGGAAAGTTCTGAGGAAAAAGGGTTTGGGCAAAAGCTTAATAGGGGAAACAGCGTCATTCATATGCAGTAAAATCATGCGCGCCTGTTTGGTGCAACCCTATACATGGTCTGCCTCCTCCATAGGGGATGCCAGGCCATTGGACTCAGTCGCGCCCATCAGTCTTCTATCACCTTGGGTCATCTGGGTTTATTGTCTCAAGGGTTACCAAGGTCGAAACAACAATTAGCTAGACTACACTAACAGTGCAACGCCATCATTATACAGGGCACCTGGCACGATCAGAGGCTGCTACAGGGGGAGTCTCAAGGTCACTCTGACCCGCACACATTTCACTCATCCCAGTCGTGTCTTCCGGCCTCCAAGGCTTCCACCCTTGCTTTTGAACTATATTGTATCCCTCCCTGTACCTCGCATTACAAATCATGCCATTATGAAGTAATGATAGGGTGACCATTATTTTTAGATCTTTTATGGCTGGCTGATTTATTGGCAGTGGCCTGGGGTTGGCTGTTATCTCGGAATTCAGGGGTCTTGGGACTCGGACAGTTGGAGGGGCTATAACTCATAGTTGGCTGGGTGGGGGTCGGAGGCTTGCACCTAACACTGTCTCATGGCCTTGCAGGATACATTCCTTCTCAGGATAAACATATTGGCAACAGTTTTAGAACAAAGGAGGGTTTCTATGGAAATTTAGCAGCACAGGTCTCTCTCTCATCAGTGCATTGGGCCTATTCAGATTTATTCATCAGGTTCTTAGCCTGTTTCTAATGCGCTGCTATGCAGGCCCTATGCTTCTTCCATAGCTACAAAATGGCATCTGTTTTGTGTGCACTAAATCTAACCATCTAAAATATATGTAATATTATGTATGTGTGGGGCCTTTAGTATACCCCTTTCCTCCCTGACATGTCAAAGTCTCCTAGTGGGAATTGCCTCACCCTAAAGCACCTAGGGGTATGGGATGTGGTAATTCCCTTCCCAACACACTGAACAAAGAATAAATGGAAGGTATAAAAACCTGAACATGATGAATGGTAATGTATTAAAGGCATTTAATTAGGTGAACAAAAAAGGACAATTTTGACCCTGGTGTTTAAACAGGCAAAGGAGAAGAACAACAAACTAAAAGGGACAGAAAGTTCACATTTTAGGAGCAAAGATGGAAAGAATCAAAATCAGGATGGGGCACTGGAAGGCTAAGGCACTACAAGGAGAAATCGAGAATGAGAGTGGAGAGAGTAAGAGGGGTAGGAGAAAGATATTAAAGATAAGAGATACAGTGGGAAGAGATCATAAAGTCATTTGAAAACAATGCATATAAAATGAAAGAGGGGACAAACTTCAAACAAAAGTCAGGAGAGAGAAAAGAGGACTGACGAGATAGAAGAGCGAGCAAGAAGAGAAAGAAGAGAGCAAAGTGAGCGATGATAAAATGAATGGAGTGAGAAAAGCTAGTATGCAGGAAGACTGAGGTGTAGAAAGGAGCAATATAAAACGCAAAAACAAATAAAAGCAAGATCTTGGGTTTTTGCCACAGAAAGAGTCAGAAGATGATACTTATTACCAGTGTTATGCAACTGAAACTGACAGTTACGAGTTGCAGTATTAATATGATGAGAAAAAGAAAGAGTAGAGACAAGGAATAAACCCAGATCCCATGCAGAATTAGAGAAAGTTAAAAGGACGGGGGGAATGAGACCTGAGACAGCAAGAGAAAAAGAGAAAAGGAAGGGAAGAAAATAACTTTGGTCTTTAGATGGTTGAGATGAAGAAAACGAGCAGACATCTAATGTTGGATGGCAAAATGAGGAGCGGGAGAGTCAGGGAAATTTGAAAAGGAAAAGAAGATTTGAGTGTCACTGGTAGAAAAATGCAAAGAAAACACACATTTGGAGAGAATCTTGGATAGTGGATAAGAGTAAAGAAAAAAAAGGAGGAGACCAAGGACAGAAACTTGGGTACACCAAAGTGCAGAGGGAGGAAGGGGGGGGCAAGAACCAGACTATGAAGCTGAGAAAATACAGTTAGAAAGATAGGAAGAAATCCAGGGAAGAACAGAGGCACAAAAACTCATGCAAGAATGAATGAGAGGAAGGAAGTGTAGAATGGTTATTTGTCTCAAAAGCGGTGGGAATATCGAGTATGAGGAACATCACAGAGGATTTAGCGTGTCTAGCAGTGAGATGAGAGTTGGTGACATGGAGTAATGCTGTCTCATTAAGTGCATAGAGTGAAAGCCACATTGATGATGTGGAAGGAGAGAATTAAAGTGGAGGTGGTTTTGAATTTGAAAGTGGATGACAAACAAGTTTACAAAGAAAAGGGAGAAAAGAGATGGGGCAATAGTTAGAAGGGAGAGTGGGATCTAGAAAAGGTTATTTTCAGGATGGAAAGTATGATAACAAATTTGAAACTGGATGCAAACACAGATAAAGAGAGTGAAGATCTAATAAAAGAAGAGCAGTATAGGGCAGTGTACGGGCAACCTTGAGGAAGAAGGGAAGAAGGCAGGGGATCATCAGGAGAAGCCGTAGGGTTGGCCTAAGGGGAAGTTTAGCATTGTGAGCATCAGAAATGGGAGTAAACGAGGATAAGGATTGGAGAGAGTAAGGAGAGGGGTCAGTGGAAAAGGGTGATAGGGAAGAGGATATACGAACAACCTAGTTGAAGAAGTTAAGCGCAATAAGGGGGGAAAGAAGTGCCCGGACAGGAGAAGGCGATTGACTAACTGAGAAAGACAATGATGGCAAGAAGAGTAAAGTTGAAGAAGATTAGAAAAGTAGAATTTTCTAGACAGGAGCAGAGCATAATCATAGGAAAAGTGAAAATAGGAGACTGCGGTAAGATCAGAAAAGGAATGGGTTTTCCTCCAGTGATTTTCCGGCCGCCACATGGAAGTGCTGAAGGAATGAAGTTGAGGAGCGAGCCAGGGTTGAGATGATTTTTTTCAAGTAGCACTATGAGAACAAAAGAGTGCAAAAGATTGAGCGATTCTAGGATAAATGAGCGAGAAATATAATTAAGATTTGCAGCTTTGCCCGAACAAAAGAAGAGAAGGTGGATAGAGGTGGTAGCAAAGAAGTGAGAGAAGGTAGAAAAAGAGAGAGGGCCACACTGTTCTTTACATTATTGCAAGAGAATGAAGATTGATTTGAAAGGGAGGTGGGAGTTGATGGAGGAGAAGAGGGGAAGAGAGTAAAGCATGATCAGAGAGATGAAAAGGAGTAGGGAAAATAGTGTAAGTGGAAGCAGAGCAAGTGAAGGCTGGACTGTAGCCTATTGAACCAATATTGAGTACTGTTACGCACATAGACAACTTCAAGACATCAAGACCAGACCTTCTGGTTCACTACAATTGAACTGCTCAACAAAACCGTTAAGCCAACCTGATTCAAAAACGCTGCCACAATTTCTGAATGCTGTCCTTTAATCGAATCACCCAATGTTGGCATGCTGACACCTTAGAACCTCAGTTTAAACACCCAACAAACAGAGAGGACTGGGTGGATGTTATTGATCCATCTACAAGATACTTAGGCAGAGAAAATGTGAGCTATATTTAATTTCCAAGGCATTCTCTTATGGCTTGTATCTTCCCTTAACGAGTTAGGCCCCAATTTCCACACCCAAGTCCCAACCAAAAGACTACTTTTGTGTTTTTACATTTTTAAATCCTTTGCCTATTTTGACCTATTTCAGTAAAATCTCGTTATTTTTATTAAAATATATGTTTTGCATTTGGTTTATTGACAACCTTTTAGCAGTTTTCCACAAAACATATTTCCAAATGAAAAAAAAAACACGTATCAAAACATCATAATCAAATTTCACATCTTCGTGAATATTAAAAACACAGTACATTTCTCTCATCCGTAGATACATTTACAGAAATATAGGGCCTCATTTAAAGTGTGGCAGTCTGGAAATAGTGGTGCTGGTGACACCGTACCAGCACCGTTTTCTTGACCACCTCACTATGAGTTACGGTGCCAGAACCACTGTGAATGAAAACATGACCCAAGGTGCCACCGTTGCCAGCAGCACCATGACCTCGAACATCGATCGCACCAGAGCCCATGCCAGAAACACTGGCACGGCCTATACAGGTACATTCTGAGTACCACCAAAACAGAAACACGGGCATGCCGGTGCCACCGGTGCCACTGTGTTCACTGTGCTGGAAACACTGCCATTGCGGATCAGGCAGAAAGCAGTCTCAGGAGTGCAGCAACAGGCCACAGGTGGCAATAATCAGCCCAGCTGCACACATTGGCACTGAAAATGCTCCAAAGGACCACACCCACACCCCATACACCTCACAACACAACCATGCTGGCAGCTGCAGTAGCAGTTAGAAAGCTGGGGGCCCTGCATACATGGCTCCAATATGAGCATGATTTGGAGAGGCAGAGAGGGCGAGGAGGTGGCAGAGGCACAGGAGGAGAAGGTGGAGGATAATGGCCATTCCCATGAACAATGGCCAGCACGTAGCACCCTGCAGGCAGCCACTCATACCCTGCTTAAGGGCCACACCCTGCAACCTGAGTGCAGCATAGATCCACACTCTGTATCGGCTGGACAGGGAGACCATTACACACATTGTGGGTTTGATCCATGATGCCATCTGCAGCCTAATCCACATCCACATCAGGACTGCAATACCCCCCTTGCTTAAGGTTGTATCGCTGCGGCATTTCTTGGCTGCTGGCCCCTTTCAGCACACTGCAGGAGAGCTGGACGGGTTATCCCAACCCAGTTTTTCAGGGTGCTATTGCAGTTCCTGGATGCACTCCTGTGGCATGTGTCAGACCACATAACCCTCTCCAGAACACATGCCTGGGTGAATGCCACCAATGTTGGGTACAATGCCCTGGCAGACATGCCCAACGTCATTGGTTCGCCGGACTGCACACATGTTGAGCTGGTGGCCAGAAATGCAAATTAGGAGGTCTACCGCAACTGCAAACTGTACCACTCCCTGAATGTGCAGGTTGTGTGTGATGCAGACCTCGTCATCACCCACTGCAGTGTACATTTCCCTGGTTCCACACACGATTCGATGGTGCTGAACAACTCCACGCTCCTAGGGGTCATGGCACAAAACAGCGGAGAGCAGACCTGGCTGTCAGGTTAGTCAAAGTACCATAGCATGTCCACTGTGGAAAGGGGGAGGTAGTCCACTGTCAACAGTGCATATGCGCAATCCAATGTCATGTACACAGATAGCATGCATAAGCGGGAGGGCATGTGTGGCATGTGGTGCATGGGCAAATGGAACACACTCCATCACAATTTGTGCACAGATAGACATGCACAGCACATGCACTACAGGTACCAGAATTCATTTCACCCATGCCACCCACCACAGCATCTACACACTGTGCACATCCCCCACGATCTGCTCCACAGCCATGTCTGAATAATGTAACCCCCCAAGAATTGTACCCTACAGCATGTAGCCAGATCACCTGCCTGTTTCAAGTGCACATACCCACATGCATGTGACATGAAGCATAACAATGTTAGAAAACAGATGAACAAATGGGTGAGATTACCATTGTTCGACATGCACATGGAACCAGAAGTGGCAAACGCAATGGACAAAGTTGAAGCTGGTGTAGTCATAAATGGGCATGGTTGGTTTGAAATGGTGAGGGAAATGTGTATGCAAACCACCCTCCCCTGGCATCATGATTAAGGTTTCCGGTTCATGGTATATATTAACTGGCATTCCCGCCTGTATTCATCCATATTGATTTCTGGGCCTTTCATTCTGTATTGATCCACATTTCTCTGGTGGCATATAAAAAGAGAATTCACAACCAGTATTTTTCTGCTTTCATTACAATTTAAAAATCCATTTATTAAAGCACACATGCAGACATATAGAAAAGAAATGCTAGCTTCATTCTTTCCATAACGTCAAACGATAGCTCCTTTGACTCCTGCTGCCTTAAGATATATGCTGTCAGCAATTATACGACCTGCAATACAATTTCCATACAACTATTGCACTATCCATGTTGCAATCTGAAATGAGATTGGCCTGCAATGTATGAATGACATCACAGAGAACCACACAGAGAGACCTATATTACTCTTATTTTCCATTAACATAAATAAATACAGACTGTAAGCAGGTTGATTTCCATCTGTATGAATGTGTATAAATCAGTAAAAACGGGAAACGACAAACCTTAAAAAACCTACGTCTTGTGCTAATCCCATGTGACACAGACCAACATACAGACTTGGCTTCCAT
This sequence comes from Ambystoma mexicanum, assembly GCF_040938575.1. Lineage (NCBI taxonomy): Eukaryota > Metazoa > Chordata > Amphibia > Caudata > Ambystomatidae > Ambystoma > Ambystoma mexicanum. Next base: position 1,585,227,255 of record NC_090929.1, read on the forward strand.
GACGCTACTACCACAATGACTTTGTCCCCCTTGTTGAGCATGCCTACAACTGTGCACACATCTGAACGCAATGCACCATACAACAAACCTTTGGGCTTCTGAAGGCAAGATTCCACTGCCTGAGTAGATCTGGTGGTGCACTCATGTACAGCCCTGTGAAGGTGGGCAAGATAGTCGTGGCCTGTGCCATGTTACATGACATGTGCATCAGGCACAACATTCCTCTTCTCCCAGACATGGACATGCACCCTATACACAGGAGGGAGAGCCCTAAACAAACCCAGGACAGAAGGGCTATAGATAAATGTATACAAAGAGGGGGTGTCCTGGCTGTTGAAGTCAAAGCTATTTGCAACCAATTTTGTTGCAAATCAACGTAGTGTGATGGCTACCCTTTGGCTGCGTTATTTAAGCATGCCCTAGGGTAGGTGTACATGCAGGAGGAAAATAATACACATGCGTAAACTGATGAGTGCGAGGAGGTACAGTTTTTATTAAGTAGCTGTCCTCATCCTTTATAACATTTTCTGAAAAAAACTTTTTCTTGTAAATGAAAGGGTGCATTAATTTAACCCATATAACAAACCACAATAGAGAAACATGTATGCGGTCAGTGTAAGTCAATGCCTAAAACACATTCGAGCAAGAAAATGCTGCATGATAACAATCAGAGAGCGCGAGACACATCTGTACAAGCCATCTCATTGTTTCTAATACATTTTGAATTTCTAATACATTTTGAATTTCTCATTGTTAACCATAAAGATGCAACAGGATAAAAACAGAGGGGTGTGTAACCCTAACCTAAGTAGCAAAAAACACACAACACCTCTTGTTCCTTTAAGAAAAAGAGACCTTGGAGAGGTCTAGCTTAGCCAGGCTATAGGGTGACCAGAATGTAGATTGACGTCACTGAAATAAATCTAAACTAAGATGTGGCGGGGACCTAACCTCCCTCAGGAGGGATGAAAAGGGTCCCAGAACGTTTCGGCTTTCAGTGGGTCACAGCCTTCTTCATGGAGCCAAGGAAAGGAAGGGGTTCCCCTGTAGAAAAAATGGAGGGGAACTGAGGTTACTAAATGTGGTGTAAAGGACAGGTTGTAACAAACGCAGTGGTTAAAAAGACATGTACTAAACAATGTCAATGTCTAAAGCAACGGACCACACAAGTAGTAGAACTAGTTTTCTCATATTGCTGGACCAGTACTGACCTTGTACCTGACAGTCCTAGGTCAATCCCTAAAACCGTTTAGACTAAGATGGTTACCTCATCTGGTATGGAGAGGGTAGAGTGACAGCAGGGTGCTGTGGAAAGAAGCAAGGACAGGGGCTAAAGTGAGTGAAATGCCCCCTAAAAAGCAGATAACATGGTACATTAGGCAAGGCAGAGGAAGCACCAAAATGAGGACAAGAGGTACCCTAAACTGGAGGAGGTGCCTCTGCTGTGCGAGCCTCTAAGTGCAAGAAAGGAATCTGGCTGGGACGTGAGCTGGAGAAACCAAGCGCGCTTGTGGGTGGAAAGACTGTCAGGGGAACCAGGGGAGGCTACTGGGGCCCGCCACCTTTCCAACCAATGCCTCCTTTCAAATACCCACGGTGGCGAGCACCGAACCAAGACAGGAGACGGAAGAGATACTAGGGGTAGAGCTCACCGAAGAGGAGAAGTCTTTACTATCCAAAGGACTGTCATTTATCCCGACAAACCAGACTGATTGGTTTAGACTTGATCAAGAACTCTCTAACTTTTACAGAACTATCAGAAGAAAAGTCTTCTTTCATGATAAAGAAAGCCCTTTGGAACCGGAAGATTCTGGGTTAAGGACAAAATCTGACTTCTTCCCCAATGCCAATGAGATGCCTGCATCCGTCTTGGCCTTTGAAAAATGCATAAAACAAGAAATACAAAAAACACAAAAGACACAACCTTTCACAGGGGGAACAAAAAAGCATTAAAATTGCTGGCAGAGACTAGTTCCATTGTCATCAAAGCAGCTGATAAGGGAGGAGGAGTGGTGGTGCAAAGCAAAGACCAATACAGGAGCATGGTGCTGTTACTACTCAATGAAGAAGGGAACTATAGAAAGTTGCGCAAAGACCCGACTGCAGAAATTAAAATTAAAATCAAAGAGATCACAGAATTCGCCTTGATGAACAACTGGATATCAGAAAAAGAGGACATTTTTCTTAACAACTCTGAGGAACGGATTCCCGCATTCTATGCACTTCCCAAACTCCACAAGAACCAGACCATGCCACCAGGACGTCCCATAGAATCTGGATGTGGCTCTATACTTGAACCTATCAGAAAGTTCATTGATTTCTTTCTTAAACCCTGGAGTCAGAAGACTCCTACATACTTACGAGACACCATGGCAACCATCAACAAATTTGAACTCCAGCCCTTCAATCCTGCTGAAGACATTCTGGTCACTATGGACATAAACAGCCTCTATACCAGCATCCCTCAAGCCTCTGCAGTAGAATGCATTAGGGACCATCTCACGCAGCACTTGAGACAAACAAGGGTCCCCACCAACTTTATAACAGAACTGTTGGATTTAGCACTCACCAATAACTTTTTTCAATTTGAGGAGACCTTCTATCTTCAAATTCGCGGGACAGCTATGGGGGCAGCTTTTGCCCCGAGCATGGCCATCATCTTTATGTCAGAATATGAATACAACACTGTTCTGAATGTACGCAACCCTTTTCTCGACAACATAGTGCAGTGGCACTGATATATTGATGATGTCATCTTTATCTGGAAAGGAGAAAACAACACCCTCATGGACTTCTTCAATTGGATCAACAACTGTACTGAAGAAATTAAATTCACCATCAACAGCAGCAATGTAAGTATTAACTTTCTTGATTTGACTATTCGACCCAAAAACAATCAATTGGAATGTACCATGTATAAAAAAAGAGACAGATCGCAATACAGTTCTCCATTATAAAAGTAATCATCCTCATAACCTGAGAAAGAACTTACCTTACGGGCAATTTTTAAACATCCGTAGAAACTGCACAGACATCTCTAAATTTAAGAAGAATGCGGCTGTATTGCAAGACAAGTTGAAATCAAGAGGATACCCCAAAAAACTGCTCAGAGATACCCAAAAAAGAGCCAGATTTACGCCTAGAGAAGTCCTTCTCTCACCCAAAGTCCATAACACCCAGCCAGACAACATCATGGCTTGTGTCACCAGATTTGGACCCAGCACCACCAAACTTAAAGGGTGTAAGGGAGGATTGGTCCCAGAGACCCTCCTCCCCTGCATCCTCTTCCCCGGTGAGGTCCATGGCTTGTCAGGGGTCCCCCCTACCACCGGAGCCCAGGTGGTGGATGGGCCACTGGCTGAAGACATTGACCAAACCTGCTGAATTTAGCTAGGCCTTGGAAACCATTTTGTCTAATAAAGATGGTTTGAGCCCTGTGCATCGCAGCACGGCCCCCACCCTTGGAGAGTTTCAATTATCCCTGTGGCCACAGCTCTCTGGCAGATCTGCTGAGAGCCCGTTCCCACGAACAGACGGACATGAGCTAGTGTTAGATACCAACACTGTAACATTTCACCTTCCGCAGTGTATCGCTGTTTCCAGCATGACCCGGCTAGCAGGGCCTGGGTGGAAAAGAACTGTAAAATGGTCCCCTGACAAAAGCAGAGTCCCCAAATACTAATGAGCAAACCACCTGTGATGAAAGCGTTCTCTCCACAACCTCTCTGACTAAAAAACCTGTAAAATGTATAAAAATGGCAGAATGTGTGCTCATATGACATTAGGGATGAAGCACCCACATCCCTGTAGCTATGCGCAAATAGTAAAAGTGTCCAGGGGGTTTTTCATGTTATGTGTTTCATCGAGAAGACTGCACCCCACGGTCCCGCGCCAAAACTGAACTAATGCTGCTAGAGTGCAAAGGAAGACAAATGCAACCATATTGAGGGCTCATGTAAGGGGTGCACGAAAATGCACCATATGTGTGTCCAAGCTCACTATGTGCCACAGCCGCCAGTCTCATTGGCGGGTTGTTCCTGCGTGCTCCACCAACCTTACTACTACCTCAATTACCGCGCATGTATAGGCATATAACAAAATGTTGTAGTTGTTAAAAACTTAGTGTACAAATAATGTGCTCAAATTGACCATAAGGATGGCACTAGCAATGTTAAAAACGTGAGCTTTGGAAAGACTCAATGAGTATTGCATATTATATGACTGTTTATGTCTCTTCCACCTAAAATCTGCAACACACAAGGAAAATACCTTTGTGAGCACATGCAAGGCCATTCCCCCTTCCTCCCAGTGGAGCCTGCGAGACGAAAAAAACAGAGGCCTGTGCCGCGCTGCTCCACCTCCCCCATATCGGCTTGACCCGCTTCAAGCATTCACATTCCCCCACAGCAACCAAGGCCACGACCTGCCACATGAATTATTTAAAACCCAGCAGTAAACCCCGGCCTTAAAACACAGATCCAAAGGCGCACTTTCTTAGGCTCCACGACCCACCGGCTCACCTTAGGTTAATGGCCCCTGTAAAATGAGGACACCCAATATTATGGCAACACTACAGGAACACATCCATAATGACTTCTAACAAGACGGGATAACGTGGACCGCCTGTCCCATGCCCCGAGACACAACCCCGCGACCTATGATACCCAGTCAACAGGACGATGGTAACCATGTATTGATGAATCGCCAACAGACCCCACTCTAGGTGCATTCCTCCTGTGTTGCATTAACCTGTAGAATAACCTATTGGAAGATTTACCAGGGAAGATAAAATTGCAAGGTTGAATGACTGCGGTGTGCGTGGCCCTAGGGCAGAAAGTCAGGAAAGACATTCATCTCTGACACTGGTCACGGTTGGCACAACAACACCGTCCGGATGAGCCCAGCTGACCTGCCAGGCCCAGCCCAACCCACGAGGGTAACCAGTGACGTCCTACAGCCACGGCAAACCACATCGCAGCAGCACCTATAGCTAGTCGACGCCACCCAATCCCCACGAACTTGTGCCCCCTATAGCATGTAGGTTGTTATGACATTTTTGTAAATATATACGCCTGTCTTTGCTATTGTCAGACAGAGCGCTCTCGGAGTTTACAGAGTTCTTTGCATGCCCTATTCTGATTGATAAACTCCCATTTACGCTCACCCGCACTTTGTCCTGGCCTTATTCCCATCCTGGGAGAGTCCATTATTGTCTCTCATTGTGGGGAGGATCGTGCTACCTGGTGACCCCGAAAGCGTGATTATTATTTTTCTCCTAACATATATATATATATATATATATATATATATATATATATATATATATATATATATATATATATATATATATATATATCTCCCTACCGTCCCCTTTGGCACGAAAATCTCCGGTTGAAAAGAGATACGCACGGTGCGCCGGTTCCGGAAGGCTGCCTGCCAACGGCGACCGGTACGCTCAGAAGTGTGCACTCAACAGAGAGAGGGTACGGGATCCCGGTTGAAAAATCCCCTTTGAGTACCGCTCGCCGGGGCTGACCGTTGAGCGTACGGCAACACTGCCTGGACGGACCCAGTTTCGGAGACTCTCGGTTCAAGACGGGCATGTGAGTATTGAGTGCGAGCGACCATAAAGGGAGTAGGGGAGGAAATATAGGACAGGGAACGAGGCTGGTTGAAAGGGGGCCCTTTGGGTCTACTAAGGACCACTCTAAACTTCCTTTGCTTTTTCTTCGCATATGGCCATTAGGATTAAGAGGTGAACAAAGATAAAGAGACGGGAACCTAGCTCCGCGAGGGGGTGGAAGGCGGCGCCGCATAGTGCTATCTTGACTAGTACTGGGAATATATGAAGAAGTGGAAAATGAGATAAAGGTGTCTGGTAAAGGAAGACACAGAGAATACATTAGTAACTGTTTTTCTTTCTATTCTTCTCTCTGGGTTCACGGGACAATAAACTGGGTTAGTACAAACAAAAATATGATCTAAGTAGAAAAACAATTTTACATTGAAACTAGGAGACAAGTATATATATATATATATATCAGAGTAAGACGGAAAGGGACAGCTGGCAAGGGAGGAAAGGGAGGACAAACTGGGCTGTGAATAAGACTGCTGCTTATGGGTGTGTAAGCATCGTATGTGTCAGAACATATTTGTTATAATGAGTGTGTAAAGTGGTCAGAAATGCATAATTATGGTATGGTTACGGTAAGTGTGACCAGAAGAAATATCACAAAGAAGAGTGTAATGTGGTAAAGTGAGTGTTTATTTCCTTGATTTGTAGGGTAAAATTGTCGAAGTTATTGATGGTTTGCTCTTGTACGTGCCCCCTAAAGTGTATAGAATAGAGGCTATGCGCAGCCATTCTCATACTGTACAGGTGGCGGGAAAACACGCAGGTGCCCACGTTCAGTAAGACATAAATACGTGAACTCATATGGTGATACATTTATATTGAGGTATAGACATATATAGAGATACATCTGCATCGAGCAAGTACGAAGTATGGGGGCAGAAACACCCTTATCACATATTTGTAAGAGTCTATCTGGGTACGCAGAACGGATTAAGAAATATCATGACCAGTGGATCACAGAGTTGAAGGGGGGAAGGATTACCTCAGATATGGCCCGAAGGGGGATCGTTTGATAAGAGTGTCCTAGATATGGTAGCTACGTGCATTTGTTTGAAATACAAGGGGAAGCAGCTACACAATAGAAGAGAAATATTAGACCTATGGAGACTGTTTGAAGAAATACCCCCGCCTAAGACAAGGGAAATAGATACTGATCTACCATCTACCACTGATAATCCACTAATGATACCAAAGGATGACAAGGTACTGCCAGAAGGAGAGCCACCGATAGAGGTAACTAGGTTGTACCCAATACTGAATAAGCCAGTGCCCGCAGAGGGATACAGTGACCCAACTTATGTACCCCCAACGACAACCACTACCACTCAAGGGCCAACAGCACCCCCACCATATGAGAGTCATAGGGAGCGAGAGCAGGTAAGTACTCCAAGGGTGGACATAGAGAAATTAACAGGAGACCTAGAATCCAGGCTCTCTATAGCCAAAGACGAGCTCTCGAGAATAAAAAGCATATGTGAGCGGACTGCAATCAATACCGCTAGATCAGAGCCTGCATCAACAGCACAGAGTGAGAATAGAACATTTGAAGAAGGGTGGAAAAAAGGAGAGATACTGTTTAGGATACAGGAAGAACCGACTACTGAGGATGAGGTAAGGACCACAGGAAGCAGAGAGGAGCTACTGTGTGATATAGGAGACGATTTAGAAGAAAGTGAAAGGCTAAGTATGGCAATGGGAGGGGGAAGCGAGGGGTTGGATGGCGCATGCTCAATGAGAACGATGGACGATGAGTGGACAGGGCGACTAAGGAACAGGTTGGGAAAAATGGCATCATTAGGAAAATCAGGAATGAAGGTGAGTACAGATACAACGACACAGGGAAAGTCACAACTCCCACTAATACACAGGGGAGGAGGGAGGCCGAATTACATACCCTGGGCTCAGATGGATAAGGCCAATTTGTTAAAGTTACTGCCCCCGCTATCAGGAGGGGCAAGCAAGTGGATATATGCCTTTGAGAAACACACAGCCGGGGTACCGCTAGCAATAGGCGACGTGAAGAGTTTGCTAGTATCAGCAGTTGGGGATCAAGCTGACAGAGTATGGGTAAAAGCTGGCTTCCCGGGAGTAACGTTAGACTGCGATCGTCATGATGGTGCCTCTTTTAACACAGTACATGCCAGGGTGTGGGATGCCTTGCGGGAAACGTTTCCAGATACCCCAGATTTGCAGTCAGTAATGCAATTTACAATGAATGACGGGGAAGATGCTATCGATTACATTTTTCGGGTCCAAGAGATGTGGAGAGCAGAAACGGGCACGCCCTGGCATCTGTCGACCTCACTATTCTACTTCATAATAAAGAGGGGGCTCCCAAAAGAGGTGCAAAAGGCACTTGACAAAATAGCAGGTATTGAAGCAAAAGGATGGCCCGAAATTCAGAGCATAATAGTTCACCACTGCAAACGAATAAAAGAGAGGGAAAAGGAGGTGGCGCAGAGAAGATTGGCAGACGAAGCAAAACTAGTACAAACAAAGCTGGTGAAGGTCGCCACAGGAGTAGCCGCGCTCCCACACAGCAGGGAGGGAGATGAGGAGGAGGAGGGGCTGGTAGCAATACAGGGAAGGATGGCAACGAGTTGGGCAGGAGCGGGGCAACGTCAGTGGAATGAGCAGGAGCAGAGTGGAGGACCGCAGTGGCAAGAGTGGGCCCCTCGAGGGGGACGAGGTGGGTACAGGGGCCGAAGAGGGGGTGGACAAGGGTACAGGGGAGTGGGAGGAAACGGATGGCAGGGTCCCAGAGGTGCGCAAGGAAGTTGTTGGAACTGCGGGAGGTGGGGGCACTATTCCAGAGAGTGCAAGAGTAGACCAAACAACGGGTTTCCAGAGGTAGAACACTATGGCCATCCTCATCCAGGGAGCCCATATGGTCTCCCAATGGGGCAACAACAAAGGGACCCAGGGCAGGGGTACCCTGAGCAACTGCACGGACACCAATACCGAACACAGAATCACCCACAGAACAATGACACTATGCACTACACCCCAGGCAACCCTTTCACGACAACAGCAAATGGAGCCCAAGCACCAGCCCCCTATAGTGGTGTATCAGTAGCCTCAGGGAGTGTGTTCAACCAGGGAAGGGCAATGAGACACCCCGCATAGGACAGCCCACAGAGAACGCTTGCGTGTCCTGTCCTATCTACCACCTACGATGCAGCAGAGGAACCATTGGTAGGGGCGCAGATAGGAGACAAGCAGTTCATATTCATGGTGGATTCGGGAGCGGAGAAATCATGCATTAGGGAGGGCCGGTTTCCGTTATCTAACCGGAAGCTAGAGATGCAGGGGTTCTCTGGGGCTGTAATTGAAGTTCCTTACACAGAAGCTTTGGATGTGACAGTGGGGGGTAAAACGGTAAAAACACCTTACTGTATTACGAACAATCGCCGATACACTTGCTAGGGAGGGACCTTCTTAGCAAGCTTAACATGACAATATCATTCACATAGAGAGGAATAGTGTGTTCGACACCAGGAATATGCCCATTACATATAATGTTGGTAGTACAGGCTCAAACAACTGCTCCGTAAATACGTGGCCTGCCAGTGGACGAAAGAATGTTCATTGAAGGTTTAAAAACACTGGCCCGAGTAATTCCTGAGCTAAAAAAGCTGGAGTGGAGAATACCCGCGGAATTCGTCTTCCGCCCAATAGTGCGCCCAGACATAGCACCAGGATCAGTGGTATCATTAGACTTGCATGCTGTACAGGTATCAGCAAAAAGGATCGCTGTGATTGGGATGGTCATAGACGGTTGTGAATGGCGCACAGTACTGTGCATCAATGCCAACATTGCCTTACGAGACTTATCTGATGAGGATCTCTTTTCCGAGTGATGGCGAAATAATAATGGAAATATCAATGCCCTGTGACATTTTGATTCAAGCTAGGCAAATTCCCGTACAGTTGATGGCAGTGGTGGGAACACCACCGTCATTTTTTGATGATGACATGCGACTGGTGCAAAACAATTTGTGGACAACAGGCCCCCAGGATGTGGGGTTGTTGCATGGAGTGACACCAGTGGTAATAAAGCTCAAACAAGGGGCAATTCTACCCCGAGTGAAACAATATCCATTGTCCCGCAAAGCTGAGGAAGGGATAAAAGAGACAATAACTGCATTGCTAGCACAAGGGATAATAGAGCCTTCAAACTCCCCATGTAACACATGTATCTACCCGATCAAAAAAGCAAAGGGAGGGGCTTGGAGGATGATCCAGGATTTACGCCCCCTAAATGACGTCATACAGAAAGAGTTCCCTTTGGTCCCGAACCCTGCTTCAATATTATGCAGTATCCCAAAAACGGCATCACATTTCACAGTGGTCGATTTGAAAAACGCATTCTTCTCCATCCCCTTGGCAGAAGAAAGCAGATACCTGACAGCATTCACATTAGGGGGAAAGAGATACGAACATTGCAGACTACCACAGGGATACTGTGAGAGCCCGAGCATATTTAACCGCATACTACACGAAGACCTGGGTAATTTATCAGTTGAAAGCACAATCATTCAGTACGTAGACGATTTGCTCGTCTGCGCACAGAATGAAGAAACATGCAGAAAAGACTCAGTAACCCTCCTGTCACTGCTGGCAAATAAGGGGTACAAAGTGGACAAGGAAAAGCTACAATACTGTCAGGAAGAGGTCCTGTACTTGGGACAGCTGATATCAAAAGACGGAAAAAGAATAATCCCTGATAGGGTAGAAGCAATAAGATCAGTAAGAGAACCCACAACAGTGAAGGAGATGCAGAAATTCTTGGGAATGTGTAACTATTGTAGAGCATGTATATTAGATTATGCAGCCTACACGAGACCATTACTGCAAGCACTCAAGGAGGCACAACAAGAAAACAGGACAATAGAATGGTCAGACGAGATGAGTGACTCATTCAAGTCACTAAAAGAGTTGATTTCGAGTGCTCCAGCACTCGCCAATCCTGATTATGAACGCGATTTGACCTGTTCTAACATTGCAGGGGGACACTCATGACAGCTGTACTGACACAAAAGACTTCCCTAGGACACAAACCGTTGGCTTACTATAGTGGCACCTTGGATGCGGTGATGCAAGGACATTTTGCGTGCGAGCAATCACTCGCTGCCGCCGCGTTCGCTATTGAGAAAAGTGCCACAATAGTAATGGGATGCCCTGTCACATTGTTTGTGGAACACTCATTATTTGCAATACTTGAGAGATCAAAAAGTACATTGACCACACAGCGAGCAACTGCCTATGAAATAATATTGTCCAGCGCCAATATCCATGTGGTACGATGCAGGACAGTGAATCCGGCAACATTCATTACAGAGGCATGCAAACTGGAGGACATGCAGGAACACAATTGTGCGACTTACACAGGGGAAACAGGGGAGGACACGTTGGTGTGCGAGAATGCCCTGAGCGAGGGGGAGGTGTACTTTGTGGATGGGTCAGCATCGATTGACATGGACTTCAGAGAAACATGTGGGATTGGCAGTGGTGAGATTAGAAGAAGGTGAGTATGAGACACTAGTGCAGTATCGTCTTCCATCACATTTCTCAGCACAAGTAGCAGAACTAATTGCCCTAATAGAAGCGTTACATGCAGCTAAAGGTTGTGCAGTAACAATATACACAGATTCAGCTTACATGACCACAACAGTACATGGAGGTCTAGCAAGATGGGGGCGGAGGGGGTTTCGAAGAGCAGATGGGACCCCAGTCTTTGCCAAGAGAAGAGATGACCTCGTCGTCGAAGGAAAGTTTGAAGATCGTTGCACCACCAGGGAAGAGACCAGCCGCGGAGTGCTCCGTCACAAGGCACCACCTTTTGGTTGTGGTACAGGGGTAGTGGCTATCCAGTTGCCGAGGTGCTCTGCACGGGCAATTGAACCACTGGGTCCTGAAGCGAAGAAAAAGCAAAGGTGACTGGTTGTTCCCACCAGTCAGGGGAAGAGACTCTCCGGCAGGGAGATCTCCTCTGTCGTCGGGAAGTGGTGAGCCGGTTCAGCAGGGCTCCACCGGACGTGTCGTTGTTGCAGGACGGCTCAGTTTTACCCTCGTCGGATTCTTAGGTCCTCTGGCGACTTCTGAAGATCCAGTCCCAAAAGCCCTGCTTTTATGCAGAAAGCCCCCATTCATTCAGCCTAGCTGTCACTCAAAACATGTTAAGTGGTGAGCGGGGAGGCTCACCACTTGGGCCAATCACACCAGAGTGCGACCAGAGTTGGCAAGGCAACTCAGTCCAGGGTGCCAAAACCCCCTCCCATACCCCCTGTGGTAACCCAGACAGAATGGCACCACTTTGGAGGGTCTCTGTACAGAGCCCGCCAAAAGTGGAACAAAGGGCTCAACCTTTGGTTTAGGAGTCACAGAGACGAACACAGACGCCATTTTAAAAACCGAGTTCTGGCAGAAAATACCATCCGAGAGACTTATTTAAGATAAGTAAACCGGTGGTATGTTAGAGATTAATGGAAAAAAGGTATTAATCTACAACAATGGGAAGAATCCCACAGGGTTATATTCGGGGTCGAATATAACAAGTAGTTTCCACTGCCACCAGCCAAAACTCGACGAGGGGGGACGTGACAGTGCCCCCTCGAATAACAGACCCAGGAGTAATCGAATTACCCCTACTAGTACGTCCACAATAGGATGGTTTGTACTAGTTCTGTTAGTAAATTTAGGTCTAGTAAAGCCAATGGTGACTTTACATGCCCGGGATGACAGTAGTCAGTCCCTGGGTATGGAGTCTATGTTGGAGGTCCGCTAGGACGCCCCAGTGTTACAGCACGTAGGGTGCGGTGTAACACACATAGAAAAACATATGAGACCCTATGGAGTAAAAGACCCCATAGCCCAGAGAACACATTGACGTTAAAAAGGAATTACACACAGTCATGTCCAAGAGTGGGAGAAAAAGAGTCTCACTCTTGGCAGGATGGAAAAAAGCAAACTCCAGAAATCCAGCAAAGCTGCTGGAGGACCCACTAGGTTAGGAAATTGAGCCTAAACAGATAATTCTCCCTAACACCCCCCCCCAGACTAGGGGACAGGAGGATTTAATCCACTCCTGGATGAATCTCATACCTCTAGTCGATGACATACATCCTAGAGAGACCATCAGCATTTTGGTGGTGACACCCTGACCTGTGCTCAATGGTGAAATCAAACCCTTGCAGGTAGATCGACCATCTCAATAGTTTTGGGTTTTCCCATTTCATTTGTATTAAACATCTCAAGGGTTGGTGGTCAGTCTGAATGACAAAAGTAGAACCATACAAGTACGGCCTAAACTTCTTCAGAGCCCACACGATAGAAAAGCACTCTCTTTCGATTGTTGCCCACCTTGTTTCAGGATCCTTCAGCTTGCGGCTGATGAAGCAAACGGGGTGCTCCCTACCTTTCCCATCCAGTTGACTGAGTACGGCACCTATTCCTACATTTGAAGCATCTGTCTGCACAATGAAGTGTTGGCGGTAATCAGGAGCTCTGAGTACTGGGGCGTGGCAAAGAGCCTTTTTCAGGTTTTCAAAAGCCTGATTGCACTCCTCATTCCATCTAACCTTTTTAGGAAATTTGGGCGAGGACATGACATTCAGTGGAGAGGCTATGGTCCCATAGTTCTCAATGAAATTCCTGTAATACCCAGTGAGGCCTAGGAAGGCTCTCACTTGGGTTTGAGTAGTAGGTGTTGTCCAATTTTGCACAGCTTCAATCTTACTGAGCAAAGGCCTTATTTCTCCACCTCCTACCTCATGTCCAAGATAGACTACCTTACTCTATCCAATTTGGCATTTACTCGCCTTTATGGTCAGATTGGCTCGTCCCAGAGCCTGCAAAACATCTCTTAGGTGGGTTACATGTTCTTCCCAGGAATTGCTGAACACTGCTATGTCATCCAAGTATGCCATGCAGAAGTCCTCCATCCCATTCAGAACCTGGTTTACCATCCGTTGAAATGTAGCAGGTGCATTCTTCAGTCCGAAAGGCATTACCTTAAACTGGTATAAGCCAACGGGGGTAGAAAATGCAGTTTTCTCCTTGGCATGGTCTGTCAGGGCTATTTGCCAATAGCCTGACGTCAAGTCAAATGTGCTGAGGAACTTGGCGGCGCCAAGTTTATCCACCAACTCATCTGTTCTTGGCAAAGGGTGGGCATCAGTCATGCTGACTGCATTAAGAGCTCTATAATCCACGCAGAATCTAAGCTCTTTAGATCCGGCCTTTGGTACTAACACAACTGGGCTAGACCATGGACTAGTAGAGGGCTCTATTACCCCGAGAGGTGTTGACCTCACCTTTGATGTGGGTTCATACGTTTTCTGACATTCGGTATCTTCTGCTTTTGACTGGCAGACAGTCACCAGTGAGTATGTCATGCTGGCCCCAAGGGGTCAAGCCTGGTGAAAGCGAGAACAGAGAGGCAAACTGATTCAACATAGATTTGCACTCTTCTTGTTGCTCAGGTGTCAGATTTGAAGAGAGATTTACTCCTTCAACGTTTTCGTCCAAAGGTAAGCCTCTGAGGAGATCCGGAAGAGCTTCACTCTCTTCTTCTTCCTCGGATGATGCTAGAAGCAACCCTCCTACATCAGGTCGGGAGACATACGCTTTGAGTCGGTTGGTGTGGAAGACTGTCGGAGCCTCCTTGGGATTGCCCATGTCCACCAGATAGTTGACCTCTCCGAGTTTACCCACAACTCGAAAGGGTCCCATCCATTTGTCTTGCAAGGCCCTCTGCCTTGTCGGGATCATAACGAGAACGAGCTGGTCTTGAGCAAACTCAACCATGTTAGCCTTTTGATCGTGCCAGTGCTTGACCAATGCTTGTCCAGCTTTCAAGTTATCGCTTGCTTCTGTCATCATGTGCGACATTCTCCTCCGGAGACCTATCACGTAGTCAGTCACTCTGTCTGGCTTGGGGGAAGGAGCACTCTCCAACCCCTCCTTAATCAGGGCCAATGGACCTCTGACGGGATGACCATAGAGAAGTTCGAAGGGAAAATAACCTACTCCCTCCTGAGGGACTTCTCTATAAGCAAAGAGAAGGCATGGCAGTAGAAGGTCCCACTTACGCTTAAGGGGTTCCTCTAAAGCACCTATCATGCTCTTCATGGTTTGGTTGAACCATTCTACCAACCCATTGGTTTGTGGGTGGTAAGCTGTTGAGAACTTGTAAGTAACTCCACAGGTTTTCCACATGGCTTTCATGTAGTGGGACATAAAGTTTGAACCCCTGTCAGAGATTACTTCTTTAGGAAACCCGACCCTAGTAAAAATACCAAGGAGGGCCTTAGCCACAGCCGGAGCTGTAACCGTCCTCATAGGAATTGCCTCAGGATACCTAGTAGCATGGTCTACTACAACAAGTATAAACCTGTTGCCTGAGGAGGTTGGAGGATCAAGGGGACCAACAATGTCAATCCCTACTCTCTTAAATGGGACTCCCACAACTGGGAGAGGCACTAAAGGTGCCACATTCTTGGAGCCAACCTTACCAGAGGTCTGGCAGGTGTGGCAGCTCCTGCAGTGTTTTTCCACTTCAGCCCCATCTTCGGCCAATAGAAGGAGAGAGAGAGCCTTCCCTTAGTCTTCTTGAAACTCAAGTGACCAGCCAAAGGAATCTTGTGGGCTAACTGCAAGAACTGTGGTCTGTTCTCTTGGGGTACTACAAGTCGTTTGTAGCCTCGAGGTGCAGACTCGGTCGGTTCACTGTAGAAGAGGCCATCTTCCCAGTGCAACCTGTATTTCCCAGGCTCTTGCCCTTCAGCCTGAGCTTCTGCCTGGTGGCGAAGACCTTCCAGAGTTGGACATTCTCTCTGTCCCTTACTGAAGTCTGCCCTGCTGGGTCCACCTTCTGCCAGTAAAGACTGCAGCTCAGGATGGTCAACAGGATCCAGATCACCAATGAGTTCCTGGCCTTCCATTAGCTCTTCCTCAGAGTCTAATTCTACCACACAGGGTTGTACCTCCCTCTCAGCCTCGGCTGGAGGTGGAGTTATGGGTGTAACTTTGGACAACCGCGGGGAAGTCCTTTTTGGCTGCACTGAAATGCTAGCTGTTGGTTTCGGGGTAGAGGTTTTAGGTTTCCCCTTCGCTCCTGATTTTTTCGAGACAGCTGCCGACATTTCCAGTGGAGCAGGAGTGATCTCTTCCTTCACCATCTCCTGGAGAGTACCGCGCATGGTCCTCTCTCTTGCGGGTCTGGTTAGCTCCTGTAACCGTTTACTAGGAGGTCTGGGAGTGTGTGATACAACTCCGAGAGTTTTCAAATCGTTACCCAACAGAACGTGTCCTGGTACCTCACTCTGTATGCTGACAGGTATCTTCACAGTCATGTTGTTACACTGGATGAGAACTGGTAACTTGGGAAGCAACTGCACAGGCCCTCCAGCTAACGTGGTGAGGCGTTTGGGTGCCTTAGCAACATCCTCAGCCTGAAAAAACTATTTATCCACCACAGTTATGCTGGCCCCAGTGTCCCTAATGGCAGGGGTCTCCTGACCATTCACCTGGACACTGTCCTTATGATACTCTTTAGTATTATCGGGGATAGAATTATAGACATCTAGCTAGTTCCCACAACCCCAGAGATACTAAAGAAATGCTGGCTGAGACTCTGATGGGTTCATCAGTTAGCAGTAGAAAGTTTCCACTTGCCATTTGTACTTCCTCCTCTGGAGCGAAGGCTAAGGAGACAAGCTGGACCCCTGAAGGTTTACCCTTACATCTGGGATATCCTTTCACGTGGTCAGTCGAGCCACAAACAAAGCATTTACCGAATGCTTTCCGGAATGGTGGCTTGTTCTGGCCCCCTTCCGGTTTGGCACCAGAAGACACACTATTCTGCTTCGGTTTTCCTTGTGGCTTACCCTTTTGGTTTTGTTTGGGGCCCTCTTTGGAATTTGAGTTATTCGAATTCTCTTTTGAGTCTTTTTTAGGCTGTTTTCCCTGATCCTTTTCTGAGTTGCCCCAGAATCCTTATGAGTAGCCCTGTTGGCAACCCATAAGTCAGCAGACTTAGCCTGCTTCCGGGAATCCAATTCCTTCGAATCAGCCAAGTGCTGTCTGAGCTCAGGAGAACAGGCATCATAAATAGACTCCAACATAAAAAGATTCTTCATACCCTCATAAGTGTTCACTTTGTAACCCTTAATCCATCCCTCTAAGTTTTTCAACCCTTCACTCACCCAGGTAGCCCAAGGGGTACCATCATGCTTTTTGAGGGTTCTAAACCTCTTAAGATACTGGGAAGGGGTCTTCCCGAATCTAGCTATCAAAGCTAGTTTCACACTTTCGTAATCCGTCTTATCCGCCTCCCCCAACTCCATTACCACATCATTCGCAACAGGGGGGAGCCTAGAGAACAACCAGGGAAGTAAATCATTCCCGGTGATGTCCTGGAGCCCATGATTGTACTCAAACAGTTTTAACCAATCCAACACATCCAATCTCGGTTCATACACACCCTCTAATTCCTTCGGCATCCGGGGTCTTTTGGGACTGGAGCTCCTAGAGGAACCAGAGGAGAGAGAAGCATTTTCCACAGACAACTTTTTCATCTCTAACTCGTGATTAAGTTCTATTTCTCTGAGTCTTAACTCAGCTTGCTTCTGCTCAGCCTGTGCATTCATCCGTCTGAACTCAAGCTCTTGGTTTCTTTCAGATTGAGCCAAGAACCATTTGTATTCTAATTCAAGCTTCATTTTTTCAAGTTCAAAATAAGCAGGGTTACATGTGCGACCTGGTATGGGCCCTGTAGGTACAGCTGGTAAGGCAGGTAGAAGAGCAGGGGAGACAGTTTCGTTAGCCTCTCCTTCCTCTTCAGCCTCTTCATCACTATCATCAGAATTATGATTTAGATCAACACCATCACTGTTATCTACATTTGCTGGAGAAGTTGGTTCCTCTGAACCAGTACCCAGACTTTGGTTCGCCAGCAATCTCTCTATTAGTTCTAACTTCTTGCCCCTTCCAGGAAGATTCTCTTGCCTACAGAGAGCTCGTAAACTCTCAGTATTTTCACCTGACAAGGATTCTTGACTGTAAGCTTCCATAGTAGACATGTTTTTGAAAGTTGCTTTTTAGTGCTAAGCTTTGTGGTTAGTTATCCTAAAGTGTCGAAAAGCACTCTAAACTGTATACTCGATACAAATCCCACCGCTGTACAACAGTGTTAGGCGGAAACCTGTGCAGTTCCCTCTGGGACTACTGCAAAAGATTTAGGACTACAGGTGTTTGGCAGTAAACCCACTTGGTAGCAGTCTGTACCACACAGATTCACTTGGTAGCTGTGGCTGAGCAGTCAGACTTCTCTCAAGAAGAGTTAGGCAGTATGTGGAGTATACAACATAGGGCAATTCTACACAGTAAGACAATCAAACTTCGGTGTAAAGATATAAAGGTATTTATTTATAACGACACATCTATAGAAAACACTCTGGCACTAATACGGCAAGACAACTTTAATCGCAATTACTATCAGAAAAAGATCAATCCCCCTAACAATAGTTCGACAAGTCTAGGTTCAACGGCATCACTTATTTGCAGACAGAGGTGTATGCTTTAACCTAGATGGCACTCTAGTATTCGTTAGGACGGGAGAGAAAAAGGCAGGTTAAGAAATCAACTCGATACCAATACTTGTAAGAACAAAGATGCAAGGCAAGAAGACAAGAACCACTGTAGATTCCAAAGTTCAGAGGCCAGGCCCACTCGGAGAGAGGCAAGGCGATATGTCCCAAAAATTCTTAGTGGAAATGCGCTTCGAGCCTTTGTCGCAAATTGTTATAGGCAGGTTGGACCAGTTCAGAACAAAACGTTATAGAAGCTTGGAGGCGACCCTATGGAGAGGCGAGGATTAAGACACCCCACTCTATCCGGCAACAAGGGAAGCCAGGCGGACACAGTACCTTGTTTGTGGAGAGACAGTTCCGGCGGGGGATGCACATCCGCTCTTTGCCAAGAGAAGAGATGACCTCGTCGTCGAAGGAAAGTTTGAAGATCGTTGCACCACCGGGGAAGAGACCATCTGTGAGTGCTCCGTCACAAGACACCACTTTTGGTCGTGGTACAGGGGTAGTGGCTATCCGGTTGCCGAGGTGCTCTGCACGGGCAATTCGACCACTGCGTCCTGAAGCGAAGAAAAAGCAAAGGTGACTGGTTATTCCCACCAGTCAGGGGAAGAGACTCTCTGGCAGGGAGATCTCCTCTGTCGTCGGGAAGTGGTGAGTCGGTTCAGCAGGGCTCCACCGGAGGTGTCGTCGTTGCAGGTCGGCTCAGCTTTACCCTCGTCGGATTCTTAGGTCCTGTGGCGACTTCTGAAGATCCAGTCCCAAAAGCCCTGCTTTTATGCAGAAAACCCCCATTCATTCAGCCTAGATGTCACTCAAAACACGCTAAGTGGTGAGCGGGGAGGCTCACCATTTGTGCCAATCACACCAGAGTGCGACCGGAGTTGGCAAGGCAACTCAGTCCAGGGTGCCTAAACCCCCTCCCACACGCCCTGTGGTAACCCGGACAGAATGGCACCACTTTGGAGGGTCTCTGTACAGAGCCCGCCAAAAGTGGAACAAAGCGCTCAACCTCTGGTTTAGGAGTCACAGAGACGAACACAGACGCCATTTTAAAAACCGAGTTCTGGCAGAAAATACCATCCGATAGACTTATTTAAGATAAGTAAACCGGTGGTATGTTAGAGATTAACGGGAAAAAGGTATTAATCTCCAACAATGGGAAGAATCCCATAGGGTTATATTCGGGGTCGAATATAACAAGTAGTTTCCACTGCCACCAGCCAAAACTCGACGAGGGGGGATGGGACAGTGCCCCCTCGAATAACAGACCCAGGAGTAATCGAATTACCCCTACTAGTACGTCCACAATAGGATGGTTTGTACTAGTTCTGTTAGTATATTTAGGTCTAGTAAAGCCAATGGTGACTTTACATGCCCGGGGAGACACTAGTCAGTCCCCGGGTATGGAGTCTATGATGGAGGTCCGCTCGGATGCCCCAGTGTTACGGCACGTAGGGTGCAGTGTAACACACATAGAAAAACATATGAGACCCTATGGAGTAAAAGACCCCATAGCCCATAGAACACATTGACGTTAAAAAGGAATTACACACATTCATGTCCAAGAGTGGGAGAAAAAGAGTCTCACTCTTGGCAGGATGGAAAAAAACAAACTCCAGAAATCCAGCAAAGCTGCTGGGGGACTCACTAGGTTAGGAAATTCAGCCTAAACAGAGAATTCTCCCTAACACGCTGCTGCCAAGGAAGCTTCATACTATGAAAAACATGAAACAGGTGAGTACATGCTACAGCACAAGACAAAGGAAGAGCTCCCAGAAGGATACAATGCGATGCCCATATCACAAATACTAGAGCTGCAGGAAGGAGCAAGTGGTGATGAAAAAATGATGTGGGAAAAACAAGGGTGCAGCCAATCATCAACAGACTTACTATGGCGGCAGAACAACTCAGGGAAAGTAGTAATGCCGGTCAAACTATTAGAAATAGCATTTCAGCAATTACACTTTCCAGCACACAACACCAAACAACACATTGCAGCAGAGATACAAGAAGACTGGTTTGTGCCCTGTCTCCAGGAGCACATATCAAGATTGACAATGGAGTGCACAACGTGCCAGATATACAACTCTGGAATGACGTTACGTACACTCAGGGGAACAATTCTAAAACCGATAGGGCCATTCAGAGAACTGCACATTGACTACGCAGACATGGGGGAAAGGTGTAATGGGGCACGCTACATGATTGTGGTTGTATGCCCATTATCGAGGTGGGTGGAAGCAGGCCCATCTGCACGACCTGGCGCTAAAAGTGCTGCAAAGTTTCTAGTAAGGGAAGTATTCCCGCGCTGGGGAATTTGCGACGTAATTCGCTCAGACAACGACACTCACTTTGTGAACGAGCTCTTCAAGGAAGTGACCACATTATTGGGAATAAAACATACATTGTGCTCGATTTATCATCCTCAAAGTAATGGCATTGTAGAAAAGATGAACGGACTGTTAAAAGGGAGACTGTCAAAATTGTGTTTCTCATTAAAGAAGAACTGGATATACTGTTTGCCACTTGCGCTGTTTGAGCTGAGGAATCAGCCAAGCAAGGACCACCATTTGTCCCCGCACGAAATCGGGACTGGGAGACGAATGCACACAGCACACTCCCCACTGCGCCAACACTCAGATGCGCACAGTAGCGCCGCAATATTGGGAGATGAGTTTACAGAATACCTGAAAAAGCTAACTAGGGCAGTGCGGGCAATATCAAAGCAGCTCTCACCACCATTCACAAGGGAAGAAGGGAACACAACAGAGTCCCTTACGGAACATGAAACACTGGTACAACTGATGCCAGGAGAGTTCATTTATGTCCGGAGCTTTGTGCGCCGGTGGAATGCGCCACGGTTCCACGGACCATATGAAGTGGTATTTTGTACCCCTACGGCTGTATGATATATGATATATGATATATGATATATGATATGGCATTTGTAACGTGCCTATACACAAGTGTTTCAAGGCGCGACGAGGCAGGGAGGAAGGGACAGGGGGGAAAGACAGACAAAGATCCTACTAGGCCAGGAGTCATTCAGATCGTGCAAGTGCAGGGGTAAGGGGAAGGGAAAAAGTGCAAGGGGAGAAGGGGAGAGGGGGAAGTGCTCAACAGGGTAAGTAGAATAAAAAATAAATAATAAATAGGGCCAGCTGGTGGCAAGGGCAAGGTAAGTGCAGACAAGTGCTGGGAGGGGGGGTGCTATAAGGGATGCAGAGACAGTCCCGCAGTGCAGGGGTTGCCAGGGAGGCAGTGCAAGTGGAGAGTGGCTGGGCCAAGGACTGAGGTCGGTGAGAGTGGCCCAGGTGCAGGTTCAGTGCAGTTTCAATGAAGAATTAGCAGGGGAGAGGGAGAGAGAAAGCAGAAGCAAAGAGGAAGGTTTTGAGGTACTTCCGGAACCGAAGATGGTTCTCCTCAAGTTTCAGGGAGGCAGGAAGGCTGTTCCAGAGGGAGGCCCCTGCCGCAGAGAGAGATCTACCCCCAGCTCGTTGCTTCGAGAAGCGGCTGACCCTGAGGGAGTTGGAGACAGATGAGCGAAGGGCTCGGGAAGGAAGATATTTAGGAAGAGAGAGTTGAAGGTATTTAGGCCCCAGGCCCCAGAAGGCCTTGTGGACAATGCAGAGGGTTTTGAACTTAATCCTCGCAGCCACAGGGAGCCAGTGTAGAGATTTCAGTCCTGGAGAGATACGGTCCCTGGGCTTGAGGCCAAGGACAAGTCTCGCAGTCCTGCTCTGGATGAATTGCAGAGGGCGGAGAGTAGAGGCAGGCAGATTAAGATAGAGGCTGTTACAGTAGTCCAGCTTTGAGAGAACCAGGGCTCTGGAGACCGTGAGCTTCTGGGGGAAGGAGAGGAAGGGAAGAATACCTCTGAGGAGGTGCAGCTGGTAGTGAGACTTCTTAGAGACGTCAGTTATATGAGGAGAGAAGGAGAGTGTGGAGTCGAAGATGACCCCGAGGTTTTTTGCCTTGCAAGTAGGAGCAGGAAGCGGGCCAAGAGAGGCTGGCCAGAGCGCTGCAGGGAAGGAGGAAGTGGGTGTGCCGATGAGTAGAATCTCAGTCTTACTGGCATTAAGGCAGAGGTCATTGGCGGCACACCATTCCTGGATAGCAGACAGACAGTCGGAGATGAGGGAAGGAGAGGAGGAGGCCGAGGGTAGCCTGAAAATGAACTGGGTATTGTCTGCATAGCATTGAAAGTTGGGGCAGAGAGTGGCGATGCAGTGGGCAAGGAGTGCCAGATACTGGTTGAACAGCCAGGGAGAGAGGTTAGATCCCTGGGGGACACCACAGGTAGAGAAGAAGATGTCAGAGAGGAAGGACCCCAGTTGGACCTGGGAGGGTCGATTGGAAAGGAAAGAGGTCAGCCACGCCAGAGCCTGACCAGTGATACCCAGGTTATTGTTAGGAAAGATTTCGTAATTGTAGGTAATTTTCCTTCCATGTGGCAACCATAAACTTTTTGCTGTTGTTTTTCACCTTGTTCTTGACTTTGCCAGAGAAGTGCAGCCTTCTGCCACACTCCTCTGGGCTTTCACTCCTTTCTTACGGGGAAACTGACATGCCTTTAAGACAGTCAGTACCGGGGAACGCTGTTTCCCGTAGTTTCTTTTATCATGTTGCGGCTTTAGTGCAACATGACACAAGAGGGCACTGTAAGCTAAGTTACAGCTCTCTTGGGCCTGTAGCCTTCTACAGGCCCTAGATACTCGTTTAGGATTGTATTTG
The DNA here is from genome assembly GCF_040938575.1 of Ambystoma mexicanum. NCBI lineage: Eukaryota > Metazoa > Chordata > Amphibia > Caudata > Ambystomatidae > Ambystoma > Ambystoma mexicanum. Next base: position 1,585,250,217 of record NC_090929.1, read on the forward strand.
ATCGGTGCAAGTGATTCAGGGACGGGAATGGTGGCAGCGATCGTTTCTTTGTATTTTGAGCTCCTTTTGGCGTTCTAAGCGCGTTTTCTGCGCCTAACCCAAAATGGTGGCCTGGCTCCCAAAATGGCCAGACCAGGAGGCTCCTTTGTCCTGTCCGCTGACCGTCTTGCTCCCTTCACCTTCCCCAGGTCGAGCCGACCCAGGGCCTTCCTTATTTGGGCATGTACTTTCCCGCGAAACACGGATGCTTTCGCGGGCTTCTACATGTCTTTTGTGTGCCTCCAGGGTGTGGGCTGGAATGTCTGGTCCCAATACACATCCTGGGTGCCAGAGAGTCTAGGGTGGTGTGAATGCCTGGGACCACCGTGGTCCGTGATTGGTCCACGAATGGTGTGAGTGTTGATGAGAGGATCTCCCATTGGGTCTCCTCCGTTTTGGCGCGAAGGGAACCGTGGATAAGAGGGGGCTGGAAACACCACTACAATGTCGATCTCCTGAGTTCTCACGAACGAAGGAATACAGGAGCCAAGTATCCTGCAACCAAGAGGCTGGACCGAGGAATCGCTGGTGACCCGCTGAAGGACTCCTCCTCTGCACTGCTGTCGCCTTGTGAAACCCTTTTCACCTTTTATCGAACCAGAAGGCCTGTACTGGTACTTCGACCCTTTGGAATAGCGGGAACAGCTATTCTCGGCATCTTCACCATCTGCTGCCAGTAAGCCTTCGGAAGCGTCTCTGGGCCATCCAGCTGACTGACCAGCTTACACGGGAGTCTTGCTCTGTAACCGCCGCCAGGTTGTGTAGTATTTCGAGTCCTTGTCACTCTCACACGCTTCGTACACTTGGCGTTCCCAAGTCTGAAGTGAGTAGTGTACATTTGGCTCAGATACACACGGCCGCTCCGTTGCCCTGCTGTGGTGACAAAACTGTGCAGGTTTCATCGATTGGGACGTCTTTTTACTCAACACGACGACGAGGCGTTCCCTGCTCTTCTGAACCTGCCAGCTGCTGAAACTGACGCGGAGAAGCCTGGGTCTGCTTGCATCGGGGACCGGTGAGTAGTTTAGCTAGGATCTGGTCGCCCTCCTGCAGGAGCCCATTGCTTTTCCCCGCTGTGTAAAACAGCACCCTTTTTCCGTACTCGCGCTCTGATTCTGCCCACTGTGGAGGCTGCGCTTGAGTCGCGGAACTTGTTCTCCTTCATTTGTGCACTGATCTGAACTGCCTGATTTCATTAGAAGAGACTCTACTTTTGCCCGTTGGCACCAGCGTGTGCAGGTACTTTTGAGCACAAGGCTCCACTCTTCGCAGGGCTCGGACCTCCATCTAGTTAGGTGCCTCTGAAGGCGAACTGAGTCTAAAGCATTGTATCGCACTGCCTGTTTTCCTTCCCTTGCAGGTGGACTACACATTTTGTGCATATAACGCTTGCGACTGTCGTATTTGTATATATATATATTGTGTTGATATGGTATGTGTTGGTTTAATATTGTGATACTGTGATTTTCTCGCTACGGTCATTGTTTTAAAGGCCTTAAAATAAATGTGTGCATATTTTTGATATAACAACTGTTTGGAGTAGTTCGTAAGTGATCTTGCTTTGTGTGCTCATTGCAGGCTTTCAGTCACCCTCACCCCTCTTGAGACCTAGTCTTGACCGCCGCGATCGCTACCTTGATTGGTCTGGCTCGTCCAGAAGTTACCCTGTTCCAAGTAATTAGGTTGGCCTTCTGAACTTCTGCGCCACCAGGACAGAGTTCAGAAATCCGTCTTAACAAATTGGTGTACAGTGGTGGGATACGACTGAAGGTATCCAGTGTTGCGCACGAATTAAGGCATTTCAGGTTATTCCAACCAGGACACATAGTGAATTGTTGTAGTATAACTTTAAAAAGGCCATAGTCCTATATAACAATATGGAAACAAATACCTTGTTAACTTTAAATGCTTCCAAATCAGAAACATTGAAGAAGATGTGTGCGGAGATGTGTCCTCTCAAGGCACGAAATTGGAAATGATCCAAAGAATCGTGGCGTGGTAAGAAGCGCAGCTTGACGCTATAACTTCTGAGGACAGTGCAGAAGGTGGTGGGGCTGCTCTCACTGGTAGAACCGACGGTTCTGCCGCCGCACTGATCCATCGCGACCACGAGGACAGGGAGGACGAGATGTCTAATGTTTCCTCTGCCAGTGCTGATGGGGAGGCTATGCTTGAATTCAAGAAGCAAGAGCTGCGGTTTAGGCAGCAGGAGCTTGAATTCAGCATAGCCAAACTAAAAATCGAACAGGCAGAAAAACAAAAAGACAGGGATCACCAGTTGGAACTGGCCAAGCTTCAGGTTGCAAATGGGTCCAAGGGTCCTGGACATGGGTCTGGGGCCTCCTCTCATCCACGATTTCTGAAAGATCTGCTCAGTGTGTATGAAGAAAGGAATGACATTATGGACTGGCTGAATGCGTTTGAGTATGCATGCGAAGTTCAACAAGTTGACAATGCTGATAAGATTGCCTGGTTACTCAGCAGACTGCCCCATTCTGGCTGTAGTGCCATTATGGAAATGTCGAAGGCTGAGCGAGCTGATTTCGCAATGTTAAAGCAAACTCTCATTTTAAAGTTTGGGAAGACTCCGGCCCAATATTTGAAACGTTTCAGAGAGTATAAGAAAAAGGAAGGTGGTACTTGGGTATCTTATGTCACTGAATCCTTGAAAAACTTAACTGGCTGGGTCGAAGGTTATAAGGTTTCTACCTTCAAAGGCATGATAAATCTTGTCATGCTGGAACACATTTTTGCTTCTTCTTCCCCGGAGCTTAAGCAGCATTTGGCCGATTCGAAGGAGATAGATCCTAAGAAGCTGGCCATTGCAGCAGACTTATGGGTGTCACATCGAGTGTCCCATAAGGACAAAACTCATCCTGGTAAGCAGGAGGAAGGGAAAAAGTCCAAAGATATGGAGGGTGGAGAATCTGCTAAATCTTCTTCTCATAAGGGCCACAAAAAGAAAAATAAGGGTAAGACACAAGAGAACTCACAGGGTAGTGGAGGACAGCCTCCGAAACAGAACTCTGGTTACAATAAGCCTCCCTATGTAAACAGACCCAATGGATCTTGTTTTGCTTGTGGAGCAACTGACCACGTGACGGGGGATCCCCGTTGTAAGGTTAGACCTTTGGGGGTCCACTCCGCTAATCTGGCCTTCTCCTCCTACGAGGAAGAAGAGATTACAGGAGCATCCTTCTCCTCAGACTCATTTCCCAGCGGGATAGAGGCTGAGGTAGTTTTAGTGTCCCTGGGTTCCTGGGAGCCTAAAGTTGCAGAGGCTTATGCTAGGATTCCGGATAATACCAAGCACTACTTTAAAGACAGTGTGCTGATCAATGGAGTAGATACTCCAGCTCTTAGGGATAGTGGGTGCAGTGCACTGAAGTGGATTCTACCTTGGTAGACTCAGAGGAAGTTGCCAGAGCTACTCTGATGCCCACTAAGTTGGCTGACGGCCCCCTCCGTATGTTTCCCGTAATACCTGTAAATCTTACTTTAAATGGTGCAGCAGTCAGGATTCCAGTGAGCATTCAGAGAAACGTCCCGGGAAAGGTCTTGTTAGGTAATGATCTCAGAGCTTTAGGGCTCGTAGGAGACACTGCCGAAAGACCCTACACACGGTCTCAAGCACGGGCAGCATTGGCCAAGTCCAATACGCCGCCCCAGCCGAAGGGGAAACCCAAGGTGAAAGGAGTCGACAAGTCACGACGAGGGAAAGAGAATATTCCCCCGAGCTCGCCTACCACTGCGGTGGAGGAAGTTGGTCAATCGCCCGGGCCTGACGAGGAGGTGGCGATGCCTGAAGTATTCGACCCCAACGATCATCCTGAACTAAAAGACTTGTTAGTTGAAGGAGGTCCTGATAGGGACGAATTCAGTAAAGGCCAACGTGAGTGCCCATCTCTGGAAGGCCTAAGGAGACAGGCCTGCTCCCAGCTTGAGGGTGAATCTCCTGGGACGCATAGTATTTATTGGGAAGGTGGACTCCTGTATAGCGAGCCCACAGAGTCTACAGAAGGAGACCATAGGAGGTTGGTGGTTCCCCTTGCTGTTAGGCCCTTCCTCCTGCAGTTGGCACATGAAGTTCCCCTTGCTGGTCACCTTGGTATGAAGAGGACCAAGCAAAGGTTATCCATGCACTTCTACTGGCCCAAGATGGGGGTGCAAGTAGAAAGTCACTGCAGGAGTTGTACCTCCTGCCAGTTGTCTGGTAAGGTCGGCGCGACAATCCAAGCTCCGTTGGTACCGCTCCCAGTTGTGGGGGTACCATTTGAAAGGGTAGGGATCGACATCGTTGGTCCCCTTGACCCGCAAACATCCTCGGGCAATAAGTTTATCCTGGTGCTGGTCGACCATGCAACCAGGTATCCTGAGGCCATCCCATTGAAAACTGTAACTGCCAAGTCAGTTGCAAAAGCTTTACTCGGCATATTTACTAGGGTTGGCTTCCCTAAAGAAGTTGTGTCGGATCGTGGCAGCAACTTTATGTCGAAGTATATGCAGGCTATGTGGAAAGAATGTGGGGTCACCTACAAGTTCTCTTCTGCATACCACCCCCAGACCAATGGTCTGGTGGAACGTTTCAACAGAACGTTAAAGAGCATGATTGGGGCTCTGGAGGAGCCTCAGAGAAGAAAATGGGATCTTCTTTTACCATGCTTACTGTTTGCCTACCGAGAGGTACCACAGGAGGGTGTTGGCTTCAGCCCCTTCGAACTTCTGTTCGGTCATCCCGTGCGGGGACCCTTAGCCATCGTCAAAGAGGGATGGGAGATGCCCACTCCTCCTGTTACTACCAACGTAGTTGATTATGTGCTAGGGCTCAGAAAACGGATGGTACTTCTGATGGGCTTGGCTAGTGATAAATTGAAGGCAGCCAAGCGCTGGTGAAACATTGGTACGACCAGAAAGCTTCCCTCATCAACTTTACACCTGGTCAGCAAGTCCTGATCATGAATCCCATAAGGCCTCGAGCTTTACAGGACAAATGCTCAGGCCCTTACACAGTGGTGGAGCCCCTGGGTGAGGTTAACTATTTAGTGGACCTTGGAAGGCCTGGACAGGCTCCAAAAGTGTTTCACGTGAATAGGCTGAAGGCTTTCGTCCCAAGAGTCGAAATCGCAGCACTGCTACTGGCTTCAGATGTTGAGGAAGAGGAGTCTGAACCTCTCCCCGACCTGTTCCAGAGCGGTCCTTCAGATAGCTCCTTTGAGGGTGTCCGAGTGGCCCCTCACCTGACTTCTGATCAGCAGGCTGAGGTGAAAAGTTTGCTTAGGCAGTTTTCCCCCCTGTTTTCACAGTCGCCTGGTTTGACACCTTGGTGCAAACATAACATTGACACAGGAGACAGTGTACCTACCAAAAGTAGGGGATACAGGATGTCAGACAAGGTACGGTCTTATATTAAGACCGAGGTCAACAAGATGTTAGACCTTGGGGTGATTGAACCCTCTAGTAGTCCTTGGTCCAGCCCTGTGGTTTTGGTTCCAAAGGCAGGCACTTCTGAATTGAGGTTCTGCGTGGATTACAGGGCTCTGAATGCTGTCACCAAGACAGATGCACACCCCTTGCCTCAAACAGATGAGCTGGTGGATACTTTGGGTGCCTCCAAGTACCTCAGCACGTTTGACCTCACTGCTGGCTATTGGCAAATAGCTTTAGCAGAGCATGCCAAGGAGAAGACAGCATTTTCTACTCCAGACGGCCTTTACCAATTCTGGGTAATGCTGTTCGGGTTGAAGAATGCACCTGCCACTTTCCAGAGGCTTGTGAATCATGTGTTGAATGGGTTGGACGAATTCTGTCTTGCATATCTGGACGATATAGCAGTTTTCAGTGCCACCTGGGAAGACCATGTGAAACACCTCGGGATTGTGCTCCAGGCTCTTCAGCAAGCCCACTTGACCATAAAGGCTAGTAAATGCCAGATTGGACAAGGCTCAGTGGTTTACCTTGGACATGAAGTAGGTGGAGGGAGGATACAGCCTCTACCCAGTAAAGTACAAGCAGTACAAGACTGGCCTACCCCCACTAAGAAAACCCAAGTGAGAGCCTTCTTAGGACTCACAGGGTATTACTGCAATTTTGTGGCAGACTATGGCACCATAGCTGCCCCTCTGACTGCCCTCACAACTCCGAAGAAACCCAAGAAGGTAACTTGGACCGACGAGTGTGAGAAAGCCTTCAATGGCTTAAAAGACTCCTTGTGCCAGGCCCCTGTCCTCAGGGCCCCTGATTATCAAAGACCTTTTATCGTGCAGACGGACGCCTCTGACACTGGGATAGGAGCTGTACTATCACAAGTAGATGAGAAGGGTAAGGAACACCCTATCGGTTTTATTAGTCACCAGCTTAAGTACAGAGAGCTCAGATGGTCCACGGTAGAGAAAGAATGTTTCTCTGTTGTGTGGGCCCTAAGGAAGCTGAGGACCTACCTCTATGGGACCCACTTCACTGTGCAAACTGACCATAAGCCGTTAAAGTGGCTAATGAACATGAAGGGGGAGAATCCAAAGCTGCTTAGGTGGTCCATAAGTCTACAAGGCTTCGACTTCACTATTGAGCATAGGCCAGGTGTCCAACATAGCAATGCTGATGGGTTGTCCAGAATGTTTAACCGACCTGAACAAGAGACTCATCCAGGGGTGGATTAGTTCCCCCTGTCCATAGTCTGGGAGGGGTGAGTGTTAGGAAAGATTTCGTAATTGTAGGTAATTTTCCTTCCATGTGGCAACCCCTAAACTTTTTGCTGTTGTTTTTCACCTTGTTCTGGACTTTGCCAGAGAAGTGCAGCCTTCTGCCACACTCCTCTGGGCTTTCTCTCCTTTCTTACGGGGAAACTGACATGCCCTTAAGACAGTCAGTACCGGGGAACGCTGTTTCCCGTAGTTTCTTTTATCATGTTGCAGCTTTAGTGCAACATGACACAAGAGGGCACTGTAAGCTAAATTACAGCTCTCTTGGGCCTGTAGCCTTCTACAGGCCCTAGATTCTTGTTTAGGATTGTATTTGATCAGTGCAAGTGATTCAGGGACGGGAATGGTGCCAGCAATCGTTTCTTTGTATTTTGAGCTCCTTTTGGCGTTCTAAGCGGGTTTTCTGCGCCTAACCCAAAATGGTGGCCTGGCTCCCAAAATGGCCAGACCATGAGGCTCCTTTGTCCTGTCCGCTGACCGTCTTGCTCCCTTCACCTTCCCCAGGTCGAGCCGACCTGGGGCCTTCCTTATTTGGGCATGTACTTTCCCGCGAAACACGGATGCTTTCGCGGGCTTCTACATGTCTTTTGTGTGCCTCCAGGGTGTGGGCTGGGATGTCTGGTCCCAATACACATCCTGGGTGCCAGAGAGTCTAGGGTGGTGTGAATGCCTGGGACCACCGTGGTCCGTGATTGGTCCACGAATGGTGTGAGTGTTGATGAGCGGATCTCCCATTGGGTCTCCTCCGTTTTGGCGCAAAGGGAACCGTGGATAAGAGGGGGCTGGAAACACCATTACCATGTCGATCTCCTGAGTTCTCACGAACGAAGGAATACAGGAGCCAAGTATCCTGCAACCAAGAGGCTGGACCGAGGAATCGCTGGTGACCCGCTGAAGGACTCCTCCTCTGCACTGATGTCGCCTTTTGAAACTTTTTTCACCTTTGATCGAACCAGAAGGCCTGTAGTGGTACTTCGACCCTTTGGAATAGCGGGAACAGCTATTCTCGGCATCTTCACCATCTCCTGCCAGTAAGCCTTCGGAAGCGTCTCTGGGCCATCCAGCTGACTGACCAGCTTACACGGGAGTCTTGCTCTGTAACCGCCGCCAGGTTGTGTAGTATTTCGAGTCCTTGTCACTCTCACACGCTTCGTACACTTGGCGTTCCCAAGTCTGAAGTGAGTAGTGTACATTTGGCTCAGATACACACGGCCGCTCCGTTGCCCTGCTGTGGTGACAAAACTGTGCAGGTTTCTTCGATTGGGACCTCTTTTTACTCAACACGACGACAAGGCGTTCCCTGCTCTTCTGAACCTGCCAGCTGCTGAAACTGACGCGGAGAAGCCTGGGTCTGCTTGCATCGGGGACCGGGGAGTAGTTTAGCTAGGATCTGGTCGCCCTCCTGCAGGAGCCCATTGCTTTTCCCCGCTGTGTAAAACAGCACCCTTTTGCCGTACTCGCGCTCTGCTTCTGCCCACTGTGGAGGCTGCGCTTGAGTCGCGGAACTTGTTCTCCTTCATTTGTGCACTGATCTGAACTGCCTGATTTCCTTAGAAGAGACTCTCCTTTTGCCCGTTGGCACCAGCGTGTGCAGGTACTTTTGAGCACAAGGATCCACTCTTCGCAGGGCTCGGACTTCCATCTAGTTAGGTGCCTCTGAAGGCGAACTGAGTCTAAAGCATTGTATCGCACTGCCTGTTTTCCTTCCCTTGCAGGTGGACTACACATTTCGTGCATATGACGCTTGCGACTGTCGTATTTGTATATATATTGTGTTGATATGGTATGTGTTGGTTTAATATTGTGATACTGTGATTTTCTCGCTACGGTCATTGTTTTAAAGGCCTTAAAATAAATGTGTATATATTTTTGATATAACAACTGTTTGGAGTAGTTCGTAAGTGATCTAGCTTTGTGTGCTCATTGCGGGCTTTCAGTCACCCTCACCCCTCTTGAGACCTAGTCTTGACCGCCGCGATCACTACCTTGATTGGTCTGGCTCGTCCAGAGGTTACCCTGTTCCAAGTAATTAGGTTGGCCTTCTGAACTTCTGCGCCACCAGGACAGAGTTCAGAAATCCGTCTTAACAGTTATCATGGAGACGGTTGAGCAGGATGGCATGGTTGACAGTGTCAAAGGCAGAAGAGAGATCGAGCAGAATGAGAACACTGTAAAAGTTAAGGGGCTCAAATATTGGATACATTTGACGGATGTACGAAAGGCATATAATAGTGTGCAGGAAGAAGTGGATGAGGGGGCGAAGACAACAGCAAACAATATTAATGAAAATGATGAGTGAATGTGAACATGTGAGTGGAAGAAGCGTATCTGACAAAGAAAATTGTTAACGAAAACATTATATTACAGATTATCGATAAAGTTGAAGGATTGAAAAAAAATGGATTCATGTGTAAATAATAATGTATATTGTCTTCTCCCTTCTCTGTACATCCCAACCCCACTCCCCTACCCAATCCCATTCCCCTTCCATGATATCTTGGCACTGGTAGTGCCAACAAAAATGTTTACATGCATGCACTTAATGCACTTTTATATCTCAAACAGGAACTACTATGGCAACTAACGGGCAGCCTGCAACGGATAGATTTATTAGATATAGAGAATTTTTAGCTGAGAGATGTAGATATTCATATGAGTGTGGATTTTCTGTATGCATTACATTATTTTTTACAATTATGTTTGGTCTGGTTACATATTGGTTTATCTCTATCGAGATGAACGAGGGGGGAGGGATTAACGGAACTAATGTGACAAATGAAACAGCAATTGTAAATACTAAAGAAGGTGATTTTTTGGTATGGGATGGAACTAAACTGGTATGGGGATATTACACGACACCGTCTAATGTTGCTACCAAGGAAAAAATGCAAAACAGCACAACTTCCCCGCCAAAAGTATCCATTTACAATGCCCGCAGTCTGAATGATCGTAACCCCTCTGCTATATCCTGGTTATATAACACCCCCACCAGCCGGCCCGCTCCCGTAACCAAAAACACACTGCTAGATAGCATAAAGAAAGAGAATGAAGAAATGACAGCGAGATATGAAATATTATATGATGATTGGGCAAAGGGGGGTGAGAGGGACAAAGGGGGGCCCACACTGTCCATCGCCCATGAGGCTGGGAAATACCTTAGAAAAAGAATTAACAGACGGAAAAGGGAGGCGGGGAGGAGGAAATATGATGAATATTATGGGTTAGGATTAGACAAAATGGAAGACCCACGACACCCCCACCAGACAAATAAATGGTATGCAGACATGAGTGCAACGGCTAAGCAAACAACAAAGAAGAGCTGTTATGTCTGCTCCCTCATTCCCCATGCTTCAGGCACACCCAAAGTATTGTTACCCAGAGAATTGCCTATTGTCGATGCCCAATGTCTCATTCATCTCATGTTGTGCAGAACTAAGAACACCTTCCAGGCACATGAGGTAACTTTTAGAATGCTGCAGAACGAGAAGACGTGTTATCCAAAGGCAGTAGGAGTGGTATGTCTGGAGGAGCAATTTTTTATAATACAAGGGACACTTTTTTCAGACAACAAGTGGAAGGACGAAGAAATAATATGCAAGGCTGAAGCACTGCGAGGTGTGGCACCAGAGAAACTGCAATGGATAGAAGAGACATGCACACCAGTATGGAAGGAACACATCTCAAAATTGACTTGGGTAACAACCATTGAAAAACCCTTCAAGCTGCAGAAAGAACTAAACTATGAACTGTGTTTCAAGGGAGACAGGAGACCACCATGGGGGCAAACAAGAACTGTAACAAGACCCTCACCATCCCGGATATGAAAAAAGGGACAGCGGCCCTAATGGACACCTATTGGGTATGTGGCAACCAGGCATACCTACATCTCCCACAATCCTGGGGTGACAGCTGTTCATTGGCCACCCTACACTCCGCACTAATGGTAATCCCGGAAAGCCACATTGATGGGAACAAGAAGACGCGAGGAAACACCCAACAGAGTGCGGCCCAGCCAACTGCAGAGTCACAAGTATATGTCCTGTCTTCCGGGAACAAGGAAGGGGTGCTGTCCCGAAACAAACGATCATCGAACTACATATCAAAAGCATCATCGGAACTGCTGGCACAGATCCCGGATAGATATCGATTATTCAGCTCTGCGGAAACGTTCTTCGCCTCACTCATCCCAAGCATCCAGGCGCGAGCAAATGCAAAGTGGCTCCAAATCACACGTTGGGAGCTGATCCAGCTGGCAAATGATACTGAAGAAGGGTTAAACGTAATAAAAGTGGAACTGCGAGCACTTCGGCTAATGACCATGCAAAACAGGTATGTCTTGTACCTGTTGACAGCGATGGACGGAGGTGTTTGCCGAAAAATTGGAAGTGCCTGCTGCACTTTCGTACCTTCCGAAGACGCAGACAACGGCTCCCTGACCCATGTGATCGAAGCAGTACAAAACCTAGGAGAAAGAATGAGAATGGAAGGTGGAGCAGAAGAAAGCACATGGTTCGACAATATCTTCTCCTGGGTTCCATCGTGGCTGGGAATGATTGTTAAATTTTTGATGCCGACTGTAGTGTTTGTAAGAGGATTCAATTCAGCACTACAGCCAAGTCAACGCCTAGTCTAGAATACTGAATGAAAACCCTTATTGATATATCTTTATGTCCAGTTCATGCGTTCTGGATGACTACCCCTATATAACACCCCTCCCTTGGAATCCCCCTGACCCCACTGAGCCAAGAAGTAGTTCTGTTTTGCAAGTTTAAAGGTTTATTTGATAACTTAAACAATATATATTATATCACACTTTATAATAAATTAATAATTGGATATCACACTTAATCTGGTATGATAAAGATTAACAACGGAGAATCTGGCACTAGCACACTTCTTGATAATCACTAAGGAGTTGACATGAAATGGATAAGATAGCAACAATACTTTTATGGTTTCAAATGGATGCAATGTGGAATGAAATGCAGTAAAGAAAATAACTTGATAGGATTTCAGCAAAAACAATGTAATCACTTTCTTGTACAATTCACCCCCCCCCCTTTTATGCAATGCAAGGAAATGGAAGAAAGGCACACAGTTCTCAGAAATGCAATTAAATGTGATTCAGTTCACCCCAGCAACTTAGACTACAGAAGTTTAAAACACAGGCAAAATGCTTTGATATGTGCTGGCAATGGAGTGAAAATATGTTAAAATGCTTTAAATTCCCTCTAGGAGGTTCAGGGTGAGTGAAATCAAGTTAATATTAGTCCAGGCTCACTTTAGCAAGGATCTAGGAGTAATTGGTAGGTTAAACGAATTTTTGGCAAATGGAAGGCAAGCAGCAGCAGATTTTTACACGTATAGAAATTTGCAAATCGCGGTAAAATGTCAAATAGCGGCTAAATTTGCGAATGCGCCGAGCGCGATTACAGAGGAACTACAAGGACTATCACTATCGTTTTGGGGTCCTAGGAAAGCCTAGGATCTCAGCTTCCAGATGAAAGTTACTGCAAGTCTCTAGCACAAACGGTCACGGAGATATGAGCGATTAAATAAAGGTCGTTTTTCAGATTTGAAATTTTAAAGTTCAAAAAGACAAGTGCAGCTTGCAACTAGAAAATGACAAGTGACAGCTTTACAAATGACAGGTGACAGTTAAGAGACAGTTCTACTTAGATTAAAATAGGATTGAATTATATTATTTTAACTAAGAGATTGGTTCTGCACAGTTTTCTAGGTACTCACACTATATTCTTGAATGAAATGGGCCACGCCACGGATCTGGTCAGGTTTTAGACTCGCCTCTGGTCTCTGCACTTCACAGTGATCTGGGTCAGCTCTCTCTGGTTCTGCTAACAGGTCAGCTCTACTCTGCTGGTCTGGTCTGGGTCTCTGGTTCTGGATAGATTGAAGTCTCTAGTTTGGCTCTCTGGAGGTTTGATGGAGGCAAGGTATGGATTTTCCCGGCAGAGCTTCCAGCTGCAAAAGGATTTGAAGGTCCCTATCTGTCCTGTCTGTCTGCTTTTATGTGTTTTTTTAATGGGTGTGTGTGAGCAGCATCACTAGCCAGCCCCTCTCCACTTATCATTGGCCAAGCTTTCATTTCTCCCCTGATTGGGGGAGCTAAGTTGTGTCAGAGTGATGTCATTTTACAGCCTGCAGAAAGTCCACTCCTCCTGTCAACTTGCACACAAATCTAGATTTGAACCAAATACATATTTGCAGAGGTACATATTGTTTTAAAATCATATGCACCCATCATGCATTACAGGAGGTATACCCTGTTCAAACTCTGCTCTTCCTGGGAGCTTGCATTCAGAAATGGCAATATTTTGCACTTTTTAACTGGTTTGCAATACCGGACATTACCCCAAATTTACACACATGTGCGCAAGGAGTATGGACATTAGTTGATGAAGTGTCAGATTTTTCACATGCACACACTTTGAGTAATATCCTCTTTTCCGCTAAAACTCCCCTGAACATGCCACCGGTTCTAAAAACCTCTTAAAATGTGGGCAGAAAAATCACAAGAATTATGGTGTCATTTATAAAATTTTCACAAGTCTTTACTATGAATGATCCATCTTTTTAAAGTTATGTTCTGGCCCCAAAGGGGTGTGGTTTTCCTCCAGCACAAGGTTGAATTTCTGGTTTTTCCAGTTCTGCCAAGCCAGCTTGCTCTCACAGGCAATGCCCCTCCCCTGTGCTTCCAGGAGAAATCTCCATTTACGACTCCCGCCATAAAACATTTGCCTGAGCAAGACAGGGCTTTGTTCAATTTCCTGCAGAGCCCAGGTAATTCAATCAGGGAAGTGTCATATCCCTTTTGGTGTGAGCAGCAAAAGGGCAGCTAGGCCTGGGAACACAGCTGTGACTCAAGTTTCACTCCTGATGGGGGTAGTTGCCAGGCAAATTGGAATCTCTTTAAGCCAGTTTTTAGCTACATGTCATTTCTGTTCCCCAGTTTCTGCATTCAAATAAACTAACAATTTCACATATGCAGCTAGAATGCTGATTCTAAGTTTAAAACTATGACATTTAAACAATTGCAACCTATGTGACACTCAAAAGTAGGTCACTCATTTCTCTTAAACATTGAGATTTTTAATGTCTTTCAGTCCAAATTTACTTAAACTGCTGAAATCCACAGCTCAGCCAGTCTTGTTATAAACTTTCAAGTCACTTCAGAATATAATTTTACATTGGATCCACCTCTCAGTAAGTCTTTCTTTGGCTTGCCTTGGGTTCATTTATTCAGTTTTACACAAAAAAGTAAAATCTGGTGGTTTTAAAACGCCGGCTTTTGGATAGTGGTGAGTACTGGTACTGCACCCCTTTTTGGGATTTAAGAAAATGAATTCTCCACAGTTATGGGTTTGCTTTTGGCAATCAGCATTGCCATTCCCAATGGTTTCAGACTACTGTGTGGGTAGTCCAATGGTGGTTTTAGGCAGTGTCCTTCTGTGCCCATAACATCGGCAAAAATGAGTGGCAGCCTATTCTTCATGCATTTCCCTGTGCATTTTCTGGGAAGCTCTGGCCATCATGATGTTTTCCATGTCAGTACTGCACAGGTTTGAGGTAGGGCTCGGATGCATGGGTAAATACATCCCACAAGCCCCCCTTCTTGTGGTGGCCATCTGATCCTTCACTGGTGGGACCCGCAAGATCTGGGATGTTTCCTCATCTTCTTCCAATAGATGGCACAGTTCAGCATCTTTTCCTCCATCCGGTACTGGTCGATCGGTTCTCCTCGCCGGTCCTGATGGGAATATTGGGCGGTACCCCGGGCCCGTTGCGTCTCTGCTCCCGGTCACCGGATCGTCCTCCTTGGCCCGTCTCAAGGTTTTCTTTCTCCTAGGACGACAAAGGAAGAGCGGCAATACCTATTCATAGACATTTTTCCACCACTGTTGAGATAGTGGGGCAGCATATGCATTTCATCATAACAAAACATTACATTCTTATTTTGAAAAAAAAACAGTATAACTAAGAGACAGTTTCATGCAAATCACAATATTTTAGAGACTAGATGTGGTATGTTTTATGGTTGGAACTGAATTAGTCTGAGACAGTACCCGCTAGGATTCCAGAGGATTCCTCCAGTTGTTGCAGAGTGTGCCTGGGATGGCAACATTTCAACTGGTTTATGTGGACCCACTTGTCTTCCCCCGCTGCCAAAGGAGCTTTGGGGATGTGGATTTTGTAGGCCACAGGGGAGATCTTGTCGATGATCTCAAAGGGTCCCTTCCATGTAGGCAAGAATTTCCGCTGTTTTGCCTGGTTCCTTTGGAAGTTGTATAGATAGACCCGGTCCCCCACCTGATATTCCTTCCTGGAAGTTTTCAGGTCATAGTGGGTCTTCATGCTATCAGCTGATCTTTCTAGATTCCGCTGAGCGTAAGCAAAAGCATGTTGGAGGTGTTTCCTTAAATTCTCCACATACTCATGAGTAGTGGAGGCATTTATCAGTGTCTGCTCTTGGGTCCTGTAGAGCAAATGCTGAGGAAGCACCATCTTGCGCCCAGTCATCAACTCAAATGGTGACATTTTGGTTGCAGATGAAGGGGTAGATCTGATGGCCATTAGGACCAGAGGTAATCGGATATCCCAACTTGGCCCAGAATCTGCCACAAACTTTTTTAAGATGCTCACAATTGTCCGGTTATATCTCTCTACTGCCCCAGAAGAAGCTGGCCTATAAGCAATATGCAGCTTTCTCTTGACCCCCAGTATCTCCCACATCTTTGTCATTAATTCACTGGTGAAGTGGCTACCTCTGTCTGACTCAATCCTTTGAGGTAGACCGAAACGGGAAAAGATGTGGTTAATCATCAAGGCAGCTGCGGTTTCTGCCTTGCAATTTGGGGCTGGGAGACATTCTACCCACTTGGTAAACAAGCATGTCACAGTCAACATGAACTTATTCCCCCTAGCCGAGCGAATCACAGGGCCTACAAAGTCGATTTGTAAATCTGACCATGGCAGTGTCATCCCCCTCTTTTGGAGAGGCGCACGGTGTGTGAGGGATGATGGCTGAAATTGTGCACACACAAGACACCCCTTCAAGTATTGGTCGAGGTCCTGCCCCATGTGTGGCCAGTATGCAACCTCTCTTAAAATTTCCAGTGTTGTGTGAAACCCCCTATGACCGGCGGTGGCCGCATCATGGGCGTGACTTAACATCAGGCTTCGGAATGAGGTAGGAACCACCCACTGATCGTGGCCAGCTTTGGATTTCCTTACCAACAATCCGTCTTGGATCCGGAACATTTTTGGACATTTCATCAACACTCTTAGGTCCTCTTTCCCAGTGTAATCGCTATCCGTCAGGGGAAAGTTCTCAGGGTCCTCAAGGTGCTGGTAAAATTTACCAATTATTGGATCCCCCTTCTGAGCGGTAATCAAATCAGCATCAGGGGTCTCCTTGCTCCATTGTGCACTTGAAAGGTCGTTGTGAGCATTTTTCTGGGACCTAGTGATAGCAGTGACCTGGATTTCCCCCAACAGGGACTCAATCTCAATTAGATCCCCTTGGATGGCCCCGGTTTTGGCCAGCTGATCAGCTAAGTCATTTCCTGTTTTGTCTGGTCCCTCGACTTTGGAATGACCCTTGATCTTTTTCCAATAGATGGTCATCTCATTCGAGGTGACCAGATCATCAATGTTTTGGATCAACTTCCCATGTTTCAAGGGTTTGTTGTTAGCACATAACATGCCTCTGGTTTTCCAATTAACCAGGTGCTCCACGAACCCGTTCCGTACATAATCCGAATCTGTGATTATGACCAGTTCGTGGAGTTGATGCTGGACAGCAGTGAGGATGGCCTGATACACAGCCATCAATTCTGCCACCTGACTACTTCGGGGACCAATTTTGTATCCAGTGGAGGGTTCTGGGGACTCATTCACCCATGCTTTCCCTACGCCAGCCACCAGTTCTTTCTCCCCGTCGTTTTCAACATGGTAAGAGCATCCATCCACATAGACAGTGGGCATTCCCTCACACTTGTCCTCTTCAAAGACTTTGTGTGGGGAATTAAGGTATGCCTCCGTGTTGTCTTTGATTTTTAGACTTTCGTCCTCGAGACAGTTTTCTCTGGCACAATCATGCAAGTCAGCCAGACCTTGCGCGAGGGGACTTTTCTTGTTTTGGCCATATCGGACCTCCACAGGAAAGCCTTGCATTGACAGAATCCAGGAAGTAATTCGGGAATTACTCACATTTCCGGCCCGGATTCTGTCACTTTGGAGATATTGCAGAGGCTGGTGTGGAGTCTCCACTATTATGTGTTCCCCCTGGATAAACGGGCGGTAATTCTTCAATGCCCACACCGTTGCCAGGAGTGCCTTCTCACAATCGTTGAATTTTTCCTCCACAGAGGATAAAGTTTTGCTCGCATAGGAGATTACTTTATTGACCTTGTCATGCTTTTGGTATAATACTGGCGTCAAGCACGTATTAGAGAACCCCGTCTCCAGGAAGAACTCCTTGTTTCTGACAGGGTAAGCTAGGCAAGGCGCTTGTGAGAGGCTTCTTTTGAGTTGTTTTACTGCCTCGGCTTGTTCTGGACCCCATTCCCACTTGACCCCCCCCTTCAGGAGATGAATCAGGGGTCTGGTGATCTCTGCGTAGCCCTCAATGAACTTTCTGCTGTAATTAGTCAGTCCAAGGAGGCTCCTTAGTTCCCGCAGAGTTGTGGGGTCTTTCAGTTTCTGAAGTGCTTCCACTTTCTTTTCCTGGGGACAGAGACCCTGGGGAGTAATCTCATGCCCCAAGAAATTAACACGGGTTCTACACCACTGTGCTTTCTGAAAGGAAAGTTTTGCTCCGGCGGCCCTCAACTGCGTCAGAACATAACGGATCTCCGCTATGTGTTCCTCCACAGTTGAGCTTTTGATGAGGACATCATCTACATAAGCCAGGTTACCCCTCGCACCCAGGTCGGGCATGGCCTTATGTAGGAAAATGTTGACTCATTACCGGAGTTAAGGTATCTGAAGGGAGTCCGGGTCCATGTATACTGCTGGCCCCCAAAGGTAAAAGCCAGCTTGTATTGGTCCTCCCTACTGACCGGCACGGTCCAGTATCCATTGGTCAGGTCTATTGCAGTGAATACCTGTGACCCCTGGATCTGGGCCAGCCCTTGGTCTATGTAGGGCAGAGGCCATCGGGAAGTATGGACCCGTTTGTTGAGCTCCCTGAGGTCGGCGCAGAGTCTCCACTGGCCGTTTGGCTTCAATATTCCAAGCACCGGATTATTGAAGGTGCTGTGGACTGCACGGATTATTCCCCGGGACTCAAGGTTCTTAATTATTTCCGTAAGGGACTCCATGGATGCGAGAGGCAAGCGATATTGCTTCACAAACACTGGAGTCATGCCAGGGTCCATGGGGACTGTTGTTGTGTGGATGTCAGTGCGACCACAGTCATATGAGTCTACCGCAAAGAGATCTTGGAAATCCAAGAAAACTTGTTTCAACTTTTGCTTTTGTTCCAGAGTCACACAGGCATCAGCTAGGTTGACTCTCTCTTCCACCATCTGCCTGAAGCCTGGAAAGACTTCTGGTTTGGCTATTTCAGCGGCCTCCTCCAGCTGGGTGGAGAAGTCCCTGGTCAGAGTGCTGATTTGGACTGGAGGCTTCAGGTGGGAAAAGCAGCCCTCATAGACCTGGAAAATCACCTCATCCCTCCTGAAGTCACAAGTCACATCTTCCTTACCATAGGGGCAAGAAGTGTACGCCAGGAAGTTCCCCCCATGCCGGGTAAAGATCCTGTCTGGTGTTGTATTGTCCTCACTGTCACTGTCAAAACAGTCCTTGGGGATTGGTCCTAACAGTTCATTTACTAAGTCCATGGAAAAATGTCGGTCATCAACCGCCATTCCAATAATGGTGCCTGCGGCTAGAGTAATAATCTTTAAGTGGCTGTTATCCACCTCTATTAGAATGGTGTCATGTTCTATGTTGACTAATGGTGTTGGGTGTACCCCCAACCCTTGCAGTTGGAGAGAAGCATTTAGATGTATGTAAGCATCAGGGTTTTTCAAATATTGTCCTCTTTTAACTTTCACTTCCAGGGAGAATTGTCGGGTCCTTTCTGGGATGGTGACTTCCTCTTTGATCTGGATTTCAACTGCATAAGGTAACAATTGAGCTGACCTAAATGCTTTTTCTGGAACATCAAAGCCCATGGGATTATCCGCTACTCGGGACCAAGCTTTGAAGTTTATTAGGTCCAAACTAATGGCAAAGCGATTGAGAATGTCACTGCCTAAGTAAAAGGCGGCAGTGACGTCTCGCACAACCCAACAATTATGGACTATGCTCTTGTTGCCAATGGAGATTTTGAGCATACACCTGCTTGGCAGGAGATGTTTGGAATTAGGCGCTTCCAGGTCCATTTCCCATTTGTCTATCAGTTTGAATGTGGGAATGGCTGGATCTTTTGGGAGTTGGCGGAACATGGCTTCGCTGATGAAGCTCTTACCGTTGTTCACACACACTCGAGCGAGAACAGAGTCCTTCCCATCATTTAACTGAACAGGGATGAACAACTGCTCTCCAATTTGATGAATATCAGCCAGGCTCTGAGCTGATTTCACATCTTTCTGGACTATTGGAGTGGGAGTTTCTGATTGTGGATTAGTATAGAATCTCAGAGTGTTTCCTTCCAGCGTGGAGTACCACTTTAGACTGGAAGGAAGGTTGATTTTCAGAAATAGAGAGGACCCCCCACCACTAGTCTGTTGTCCTACTGCTATTACTGTCACGTCTGGAATTTGGCTATTCTGGAAGTGAAATTCTACTTGGTCAGATTTTTGTTCAACCATGTGGCAGGTGCCGTTTAAACTAACATGGTTGACACTCTGTTTTAATTTTATGGGTCGGCTAGTCTGGGTCCAGAGGACCTTGTTTACACAATCTATTAGGGGTGACAACCTTCTCAGGAGGTCATTCCCTAGTAAACAAGGGGTGCCCTCTGGAGTCACAATTATGACCGGGTGTTTCAACTTGTGTCGCCCGATCTTAATGTCCAAGTCTGCAGTCCCCTCAACGGGAATTTCCTTCCTGTCAAAGTTCTGCAGTTGTCCAGGAAGAGAGGTGAGAGGAATTTGGTAATTCCCTCCCCTTCCTGCATTCAGTTCATCAAAGGCCCTTCTAGACAGAAGGGTAGCTTGAGATCCAGTGTCCACCAGTGCCAAAATTGTACCCTGCCCCTGTACTTGTACCGGGGCATAGTATCTTCCCTCCTTCTCCTCAAGGGGGCACAGAAAATGCACATTTTTGGACAACTGGTGGGCTAACTTTCTGGTTTTGGACATCGCTAGCGAAGAGATTTGGGCAGAATTCTGTGGAGAGCCTTGGGAATCTGAAAGAAAAAGTTGGCAACTGGAGATCAGAGCCATTGTGGGTTCCCCTGGTTCCGGTTCTGGGCCGCCCCCCCCTTTTTGGAGGCAGTCACCAGGATGGGTTTGAAACGGGGGATTTTCTTGCGGTTGGTTCTGGGATGAGATGGTGGGCGGCGGTAGCTCAGTCTCCACATCTCCCCAGTCTGGATTTGCATCCCTAGGGACCCATTTTTCCTTGGGAGGAGTTCCCCCATCTCTGAAGGAGAAGATCCTTTTCCCAAGATCCTCTGAGGATCCCTCTCCCTCAAATTGGAAGATCTGTACCTCCTCCTCAAACTGAGTCTGTTTGGTTCTTTTGTTTCTCCTACCCCCCTCTTCTCCTTAGGAGGCAGACTTTCAGGGGCAAGAGATTTTGTTTCCGGTTCCTGGGTTTCCAGGGGCTGTTTACAAGTGAGGAAGGAAGCTTCCGCCAAGGCTTTACACCCCCCTTCCCTTTGTGCCTCCTCCCTGGGAACCGGTGAGTTATCGGGGTGCTGCCCCCGTCATTGTTCTGGAGCACCAGGTCCAGAGTTGGGTGCGTTCTGCGCCGGCATGCCGATCTGAGGGTTCTGCTGAGCCCTCAGTATGTGACCCAGATCCCGCGCCATGTTTTGAACCTGGCGCTCTAACTGGGAAACCCGCTCAGGCTGATACGGGGCCCTGTTTTCTCCCCTGGGCTGATCCCGGGAAGGGTAGCTATCCCTTCTTTGGTAGTACCCCTGGTTGGGAAGATTTGGGTACCCCTCCACCCTTGGCCTCCCCTCTCCCGGATTCAGTGGTCTGGGCTCAGGGAATTGGGGAAAGAAGGATGGATGGTTTTGGGGCTGGAAATTGGGTGGATACCTGGGGAAAAAGTTCTGCCCAGGATTTGGAGAATTTCTGCCCTCCAGTGGGAAGTTAGGAGGGAAGATCCCTGGGTTAGGTGCTTGGCTGGATCCCCCCCCTTGGGCTGGAGGAGTCCACACATAACCCAGGATGGGTCGATTTCCCTTGTAACGGGGACTTACATAATCAGGAGAGCGAAGGACCCCATTTGTGGGGCTGCCTCCCTGGCTCCCTGTCTGTGACTGGCCCGAGGACCTTCTGGGCCTAGCATTATTAGGTGCAGGTAGGTTTTTAGGCCCCCCATCTCCAAATCCAAAACGGGGGTGACCTTTACCTCTGCCACCTTTGCAGCAGCAGGGGTGCTGTTGGCTTTGGGGTTTTTCTGGGCATTACTTTTGCTATCTACCGGTTTCTGCACCTCATAGATCCGGGTAGCCTGTTCAATGACCCAGTCTAAAGATCTTTTCTCGTGAAAATAACTCACGAGCTGGGTCATTATGTATTTGGGCAAGGCATGGAAAAACGTATTAATAAATTCTCTGCTATCCGTGCGCACCCTTCTTGTGGTCTGTGCAAAAGCACGCTTTAACTCCTGCACAAATTCTTGTGGGGCCTGATCCTCCCCACATTGTAAATTGTAGGCTGCCTTGCGAGCCTCTTGAGGATTTCTGTGAACAGAAAAATGTTTCAAGATGGCCGCCTTATAGGTGGACCATCTTAAATGATTTTGGTCCTCCAGCCCCGCAAAGAAACTGGAGTATTCCGGGGAGAAGGTCCACTTTACATATTGAATACAGCTTTGGCTGTCCTTCAAATGGAAAGTCTCCATCATTTGCTCAAACAACTCTAAGTGCTCCCAAACAGAATACTTAGCGTTCTTATGGTAAGGCGTGATGACGCTCCTGATCGCCTTAATCTGCTTTAAGGGGTCCTTAAGTAAGGCCCTTTTTGCCTTATTGGCCTTTTTGGTTCGGGTAACCCTTGTCCATTCATCCTCTGACTCAGAGGCACTGCTCCCAGAGGTTCCTGTCTGCTCTTCCAGGTTTTCCCGGATTCTGCGAGCCTGGGAATGGCTGGCAGAATGTGGGGACCTGGTCTCCTGTGTCCTGCGCAGTTCAGAGGAGTCTTCAGATTCCTCCTTGCTGCCAGGATTTGATGGGTACCCCCTCCACTGACCTAACTGGGCAGAGGTTTTCAGGATGCCCTTAATGGGCCTACTCTCCTGGGGTTCCCCATTAAATTGCACTGTGCTTGGGTGCCCATACCCGGATGCCCGCCCCTCCATACCTGGGTGGTACTGGCCTATGAGCCCCATACTTTTGTCTGGATAGTAGTCTGCCATACCGGTGGCCCGGTGCTCATGTGCGCCTGGGAACATGGGGGTGGCAGAGTCCAGGGACTGAGAGGTATGAGGGCCTCTGGTACTAGGGCTCCTGAGGTTATGCTCCGGAGTTTCCCTTTCCCAGCGAACCTCATCTCTATCCGCCCCTGCTCCCTGTTGGAATGCAAGAGCCTGCATTTGTGCCCTCAGTTCCTCAGTTAAGGCCTTACTGGACTCTATCAGTCTCTCCTGCATCGCTACCTGTTGTTGGAGCCTATCATTGTGCTTCCTGGTTGGTCCTGGAGAACTGGGCCAGTCTTTGCTGCAGGAGGGTTACCTCCTGAGCTGTGTCCCTATTGGCCTGCTCCTTTCTTGCTAGATCATCCTCCACCCTTCTGGTGTGCTCTACCAAGTTCTGGTTTTCTTTTTGGAGATCACCCAGCCCCTGGAGGGCCAGGTGATTTTCTACAATTTCCTTTTTTAAGTAGCAGACTTCCTGGCCTAAAGTGTCTCTTTCCTGACTAAGAGCCTGCATCTGTGCCGCCAGGTCATCCCTCTGCCTTTGAAGGGCACCAGCTTTCCGGCGCTCTTCATCAAACTCTGCCTGGGTATCCAGGTCTTTCAGAATCAGTTTATTGCTTTCTGCCTTTTCCCTATCTAGGTGGCCTTGCAGGGTGACTACCTGCTCAGCACATACCCTATTGAAGTCCAGTTGTTGCTCCAGCATTTTCTGGCTTTGCAGTAGGGAGTCCAAACCTTCTTGGTGTTCCTTCTGCAAGGCCAGAAATCTGGTATCCTGTTCTGACTTTTCCTTTTGCAGCACATCCATATCCTCCTTTATTTTAGTGATGTACTGTCTGGTCTCATTTTCTGACTCCTGGCTTCTGTGCAGCCTTTGCTCAGAAGAGTCCAGATCAGATTGGGCCTTCTCTAACGCCATCTGTTGCCTTTTTGCCAGATCATGGCCTTCAGCACATTTATTCTGTATGGCTCCCATATATAAATATAAATATGCCGCTATCCTAACAATCTTATCGTGTTCATCTTTGGCCTTAGGAGCCATATATAGTTCACTGAGGGCCACATGTAATGGACCCTGATCTCTCCATAAGTCTGACCCTGTTTCAGTGGCCTGTCGCGTGATGGCCTGCAACCAGGCATCCTGGCCCTGCTCAGCCCATTCACCTCTCACAAATAGTTTATGTAAGAAGTGCTCTCTGGCTATTTTCATATCTACCAAGGTTGTCATTCTAGAGATTGGTCTCTGTCCTGACTTACAGAAGTTAGTATTTTATTTTTGCAGAACAGAACTTTTCTTGGAGTGTCCCTTTTGAGGAATGCTTCACAGCGTAATGCAGCGTGGTGATCCGACTGGATGTATGTATCCCGTCAGTTAGCACACTGTATTAAGCTGCACACGTGGTATTCTAACCCAGAATCCCAGCTACGAGCCCCCAATTTGTAAGAGGATTCAATTCAGCACTACAGCCAAGTCAACGCCTAGTCTAGAATACTGAATGAAAACCCTTATTGATATATCTTTATGTCCAGTTCATGCGTTCTGGATGACTACCCCTATATAACACCCCTCCCTTGGAATCCCCCTGACCCCACTGAGCCAAGAAGTAGTTCTGTTTTGCAAGTTTAAAGGTTTATTTGATAACTTAAACAATATATATTATATCACACTTTATAATAAATTAATAATTGGATATCACACTTAATCTGGTATGATAAAGATTAACAACGGAGAATCTGGCACTAGCACACTTCTTGATAATCACTAAGGAGTTGACATGAAATGGATAAGATAGCAACAATACTTTTATGGTTTCAAATGGATGCAATGTGGAATGAAATGCAGTAAAGAAAATAACTTGATAGGATTTCAGCAAAAACAATGTAATCACTTTCTTGTACAATTCACCCCCCCCCTTTTATGCAATGCAAGGAAATGGAAGGGAGGCACACAGTTCTCAGAAATCCAATTAAATGTGATTCAGTTCACCCCAGCAACTTAGACTACAGAAGTTTAAAACACAGGCAAAATGCTTTGATATGTGCTGGCAATGGAGTGAAAATATGTTAAAATGCTTTTAATTCCCTCTAGGAGGTTCAGGGTGAGTGAAATCAAGTTAATATTAGTCCAGGCTCACTTTAGCAAGGATCTAGGAGTAATTGGTAGGTTAAACGAATTTTTGGCAAATGGAAGGCAAGCAGCAGCAGATTTTTACACGTATAGAAATTTGCAAATCGCGGTAAAATGTCAAATCGCGGCTAAATTTGCGAATGCGCCGAGCACGATTACAGAGGAACTACAAGGACTATCACTATTGTTTTGGGGTCCTAGGAAAGCCTAGGATCTCAGCTTCCAGATGAAAGTTACTGCAAGTCTCTAGCACAAACGGTCACGGAGATATGAGCGATTAAATAAAGGTCGTTTTTCAGATTTGAAATTTTAAAGTTCAAAAAGACAAGTGCAGCTTGCAACTAGAAAATGACAAGTGACAGCTTTACAAATGACAGGTGACAGTTAAGAGACAGTTCTACTTAGATTAAAATAGGATTGAATTATATTATTTTAACTAAGAGATTGGTTCTGCACAGTTTTCTAGGTACTCACACTATATTCTTGAATGAAATGGGCCACGCCACGGATCTGGTCAGGTTTTAGACTCGCCTCTGGTCTCTGCACTTCACAGTGATCTGGGTCAGCTCTCTCTGGTTCTGCTAACAGGTCAGCTCTACTCTGCTGGTCTGGTCTGGGTCTCTGGTTCTGGATAGATTGAAGTCTCTAGTTTGGCTCTCTGGAGGTTTGATGGAGGCAAGGTATGGATTTTCCCGGCAGAGCTTCCAGCTGCAAATGGATTTGAAGGTCCCTATCTGTCCTGTCTGTCTGCTTTTATGTGTTTTTTTTAATGGGTGTGTGTGAGCAGCATCACTAGCCAGCCCCTCTCCACTTATCATTGGCCAAGCTTTCATTTCTCCCCTGATTGGGGGAGCTAAGTTGTGTCAGAGTGATGTCATTTTACAGCCTGCAGAAAGTCCACTCCTCCTGTCAACTTGCACACAAATCTAGATTTGAACCAAATACATATTTGGAGAGGTTTATATTGTTTTAAAATCATATGCACCCATCATGCATTACAGGAGGTATACCCTGTTCAAACTCTGCTCTTCCTGGGAGCTTGCATTCAGAAATGGCAATATTTTGCACTTTTTAACTGGTTTGCAATACCGGACATTACCCCAAATTTACACACATGTGCGCAAGGAGTATGGACATTAGTTGATGAAGTGTCAGATTTTTCACATGCACACACTTTCAGTAATATCCTCTTTTCCGCTAAAACTCCCCTGAACATGCCACCGGTTCTAAAAACCTCTTAAAATGTGGGCAGAAAAATCACAAGAATTATGGTGTCATTTATAAAATTTTCACAAGTCTGTACTATGAATGATCCATCTTTTTAAAGTTATGTTCTGGCCCCAAAGGGGTGTGGTTTTCCTCCAGCACAAGGTTGAATTTCTGGTTTTTCCAGTTCTGCCAAGCCAGCTTGCTCTCACAGGCAGTGCCCCTCCCCTGTGCTTCCAGGAGAAATCTCCATTTACGACTCCCGCCATAAAACATTTGCCTGAGTCAAGACAGGGCTTTGTTCAATTTCCTGCAGAGCCCAGGTAATTCAATCAGGGAAGTGTCATATCCCTTTTGGTGTGAGCAGCAAAAGGGCAGCTAGGCCTGGGAACACAGCTGTGACTCAAGTTTCACTCCTGATGGGGGTAGTTGCCAGGCAAATTGGAATCTCTTTAAGCCAGTTTTTAGCTACATGTCATTTCTGTTCCCCAGTTTCTGCATTCAAATAAACTAACAATTTCACATATGCAGCTAGAATGCTGATTCTAAGTTTAAAACTATGACATTTAAACAATTGCAACCTATGTGACACTCAAAAGTAGGTCACTCATTTCTCTTAAACATTGAGATTTTTAATGTCTTTCAGTCCAAATTTACTTAAACTGCTGAAATCCACAGCTCAGCCAGTCTTGTTATAAACCTTCAAGTCACTTCAGAATATAACTTTACATTGGATCCACCTCTCAGTAAGTCTTTCTTTGGCTTGCCTTGGGTTCATTTATTCAGTTTTACACAAAAAAGTAAAATCTGGTGGTTTTAAAACGGCGGCTTTTGGATAGTGGTGAGTACTGGTACTGCACCCCTTTTTGGGATTTAAGAAAATGAATTCTCCACAGTTATGGGTTTGCTTTTGGCAATCAGCATTGCCATTCCCAATGGTTTCAGACTACTGTGTGGGTAGTCCAATGGTGGTTTTAGGCAGTGTCCTTCTGTGCCCATAACATCGGCAAAAATGAGTGGCAGCCTATTCTTCATGCATTTCCCTGTGCATTTTCTGGGAAGCTCTGGCCATCATGATGTTTTCCATGTCAGTACTGCACAGTTTTGAGGTAGGGCTCGGATGCATGGGTAAATACATCCCACATGTTCCTCCTTTTTATTTTTTGCCTGTGCCAGGTGGGTCTTCGATGTTGTGCTAACGCAGTGCCGAATGGTGCAATGATGATGTTGACAATGGGCAACGCCCGTGGTACAATACAAACTATGCAGGAAGTACAGGTACAAACAGGAACAGATGACACGCCAAGATACCAGATAGTGCCCAGGTACCACGACAAGGATACAGTAGAGAAATTGTGGCATACTACCATTAAAGAGTCCCGTATACTGGAATGGTACAAGGAGGTGTGTGTAGACTTGGAAGGGGAGAGCGGATGTATATACCTGACCTGCACCCCACATGAATATGCTAGGAGAGGTGAGAGCCTGCGAGGGGTGTGCAGAGCATGGATCCCCATAAAAGGCACACCTGCATGGGATGACGCAATAATTGACGAGGAAGAGTGCAGGAGATTGGAGGATTTAAAGAATTTGTTACTTAAGTAACGAAAGGCGGGAAATGTAAGGGAGGATTGGTCCAAGAGACCTCCTTCCCCTGCATCCTCTCCCCCGGTGAGGTCCATGGCTCGTCAGGGGTCCCCCCTACCACCAGGGCCCAGGTGGTGGATGGGCCACTGGCTGAAGACATTGACCAAACCTGCTGAATTTAGCTAGGCATTGGAAACCATTTTGTCTAATGAAGATGGTTTGAGCCCTGTGCACTGCAGCGCGGCCCCCACCCTTGGAGAGTTTCAATTATCCCTGTGGCCACAGCTCTCTGGCAGATCTGCTGAGAGCCCGTTTCCATGAACAGACGGACATGAGCTAGTGTTAGATAACAACACTGTAACATTTCACTTTCCGCAGTGTATCACTGTTTCCAGCATGACCCGGCCAGCAGGGCCTGGGTGGAAAAGAACTGTAAAATGGTCCCCTGACAAAAGCAGAGTCCCCAAATACTAATGAGCAAACAACCTGTGATGAAAGCGTTTTCTCCACAACCTCTCTGACA
The DNA here is from genome assembly GCF_040938575.1 of Ambystoma mexicanum. NCBI lineage: Eukaryota > Metazoa > Chordata > Amphibia > Caudata > Ambystomatidae > Ambystoma > Ambystoma mexicanum. The sequence continues at coordinate 1,585,277,962 of NC_090929.1, forward strand.
AAAAAACCTGTAAAATGTATACAAATGGCAGAATGTGTGCTCATATGACATTAGGGATGAAGCACCCACATCCCTGTAGCTATGCACAAATAGTAAAAGCGTCCCGGGGGGTTTTCATGTTATGTGTTTCATCGAGAAGACTGCACCCCACGGTCCCGCGCCAAAACTGAACTAATGCTGCTAGAGTGCAAAGGAAGACAAATGCAACCATATTGAGGGCTCATGTAAGGGGTGCACGAAAATGCACCATATGTGTGTCCAAACTCACTATGTGCCACTGCCGCCAGTCTCATTGGCGGGTTGTTCCTGCGTGCTCAACCAACCTTACTACTACCTCACTTACCGCGCATGTATAGGCATATAACAAAATGTTGTAGTTGTTAAAAACTTAGTGTACAAATAATGTGCTCAAATTGGCCATATGGGTGGCACTAGCAATGTTAAAAACGTGAGCTTTGGAAAGACTCAATGAGTAATGCATATTATATGACTGTTTATGTCTCTTCCACCTAAAATCTGCAACACACGAGGAAAATACCTTTGTGGCACATGCAAGGCCATTCCCCCTTCCTCCCAGTGGAGCCTGCCAGACGAAAAAAACAGAGGCCTGTGCCGCGCTGCTCCACCTCCCCCAATTCGGCTGGAGCCGCTTCAAGCATTCACATTCCCCCGCAGCACCCAAAGCCACGACCTGCCACCTGAATTATTTACAACCCAGCAGTAAACCCCGGCCTTAAAACACAGATCCAAAGGCGCCCTTTCTTAGGCTCCACGACCCACCGGCTCACCTTAGGTTAATGGCCCCTGTAAAATTAGGACACCCAATATTATGGCAGCACTACAGGAACACATCCATAATGACTTCTAACAAGACGGGATAACGTGGACCGCCTGTCCCATGCCCCGAGACACAACCCCGCGACCTATGATACCCGGTCAACAGGACGATGGTAACCATGTATTGATGAATCGCTAACAGACCCCACTCTAGGTGCATTCCTCCTGTGTTGCATTAACCTGTAGAATAACCTATTGGAAGATTTACCAGGGAAGATAATATTGCAAGGTTGAATGACTGCGGTGTGCATGGCCCTAGGGCAGAAAGTCAGGAAAGAGATTTGTCTCTGACACTGGTCACGGTTGGCAAAACAACACCGTCCGGATGAGCCCAGCTGACCTGCCAGGCCCAGCCCAACCCACGAGGGTAACCAGTGACGTCCTCCAGCCACGGCAAACCACATTGCAGCAGCACCTGTAGCTAATCGACGCCACCCAATCCCCACGAACTTGTGCCCCCTATAGCATGTAGGTTGTTATGACGTTTTTTGTAAATATATACGCCTGTCTTTGCTATTGTTAGACAGAGCGCTCTCGGAGTTTGCAGAGTTCTTTGCATGCCCTATTCTGATTGATAAACTCCCATTTACGCTCACCCGCACTTTGTCCTGGCCTTATTCCCATCCTGGGAGAGTCCATTATTGTCTCTCATTGTGGGGAGGATTGTGCTATCTGGGGACGCTCGCCTTCAGGGGCTAATAAGGAAATTCTGGCCACTGATCCAGCACAGCTTGCCACAAGAACCCTTACCCAGAATGGCTTTGAAAAGATCTAAGAACTTTAGGGACATGCTCACTCATGCAAGGATGAGTAAAAGCAACACTAGGTAGACCTTGCGGAATCTGAGAGAAATCAATGGGCACCACCCCTGTGGTAACTGCGCTGCTTGTAAACAAACTAAAAAAAAATCCTCATTCAACATAGGAAGCAAGGAGGGGAAATTAAAGCATTTCTCTAATTGTAAATCAAGTAATGTGATCTACATAATTGAATGCCCATGCGGGCTACGATATGTGGGGCAAACATCGAGACCGGTACATAAACGTATTGGGGAACACCGTTCCAGAATCCGGTGCAAAACCATCACGGCACCTCTGGTACCACACTTCCTCCCGTTCCAGCATGGTCCAGACAACTTTAAGTGGTGGGTGGCAGACAAATTTACAGTACCAGCAATATTACCACCTCTCTCAACTTCAAAGAGTCATGGTGGATGTACAAACTACAGTCCACAACTCTGGGCCTAATGAGGCACAACCGCATATTTATTTTTAGGGGTCCCTAGGCTCTGCTCCTTCCACCTCGCAGTACCAGGTTGCTCCTCCACTCTCCCAGTCCTTTTCATAGCTCAGACCTCTATCTTTTTATTACATGAGCGAGCCTTATTTTTAGTTTGGGTTCCCTCTCCCTCTCTATAGGCGCAGACCCCCGTGCCTACAGCAGGGTGTTCCCATCGTTACGCCCCGCGCTTATTTTTAGGTTTGCGTGCCCCGGCTTCCCGTAGTCTATGCTTCTGTATGCTTACATATGCAGCGCCGCCCATAGCAGGGCTTACACTCTGCTTTCAGGCTCATTTGTCCTGTTCCCTTTCATGTCTGCTTCTAGTGGCTTACAGACACAGCGCCGGACTCAGCAGGGCTTTTTTCTTTGCTTTCACGGCACCAGTGGTTCACAATCCCTACTTCGTTTACCTCTGGTTGCCATGACTTCGCACATTTTGCGCATGCGCGTAGGGATAGTATTTCCTATTCCACGCATGCGTATTCACACACCCGGGACACAGCTTCATTCTGCGTCCTTGCCAGCTCCCGACACATCGTTGTCCGCAGCGTTGCCGAACCACAAGGTAACTAATGGCTGTTCACAGTCCTCAGCCACACAGCAACCAGGGAAGGCACGTTATACCTCATTTCTTCCTGTATTTTATCCCCTCACAGACGTTTGACAGTCTTGTCACCCACAAGCGCGCATGGTTTCTCCAGCTCGCGTCCCAGCCAGATTCCTTTCTTGCACTTAGAGGCTCGCACAGCAGAGGCATCTCCTCCAGCTTAAGGTACCTCTTGTCCTCATTTTGGTGCTTCCTCTGCCTTGCCTAATGCACCATGTTATCTGCTTTTTAGGGGGCATTTCACTCACTTTAGCCCCTGTCCTTGCTTCTTTCCCCAGCACCCTGCTGTCACTCTACCCTCTCCATACCAGATGAGGTGACCATCTTAGTCTACACGGTCCTAGGGATTGACCTAGGACTAAGTCAGGTACAAGGTCAGTACTGGTCCAGCAATATGAGAAAACTAGTTCTACTACTTGTGTGGTCCGTTGCTTTAGACATTGACATTGTTTAGTACATGTCTTTTTAACCACTGCGTTTGTTACAACCTGTCCTTTACACCACATTTAGTAACCTCAGTTCCCCTCCATTTTTTCTACAGGGGAACCCCTTCCTTTCCTTGGCTCCATGAAGAAGGCTGTGACCCACTGAAAGCCGAAACGTCCTGGGACCCTTTTCACCCCTCCTGAGGGAGGTTAGGTCCCCTCCACATCCTAGTTTAGATTTATTTCAGTGACGTCGATCTACATTCTGGTCACCCTATAGCCTGGCTAAGCTAGACCTCTCCAAGGTCTCTTTTTCTTAAAGGAACAAGAGGTGTTGTGTGTTTTTTGCTACTTAGGTTAGGGTTACACACCCCTCCGTTTTTATCCTGTTGCATCTTTATGGTTAAAAATTAGAAATTCAAAATGTATTAGAAATTCAAAATGTATTAGAAACAATGAGATGTCTTGTACAGATGTGTCTCGCGCTCTCTGATTGTTATCATGCAGCATTTTCTTGCTCGAATGTGTTTTAGGCATTGACCTACACTGACCACATACATGTTTCTCTATTGTGGTTTGTTATATGGGTTAAATTAATGCACCCTTTCATTTACAAGAAAATGTTTTTTTCCGAAAATTTTATAAAGGATGAGGACAGCTACTTAATAAAAACGGTACCTCCTCGCACTCATCAGTTTACGCATCTGTATTATTTTCCTCCTGCATGTACACCTACCCTAGGGCATGCTTAAATAATGCCGCCGAAGGGTAGCCATCACACTACGTTGATTTGCAACAAAATTGGTTGCAAATAGCTTTGACTTCAACAGCCAGGACACCCCCTCTTTGTATACATGGACATGCACCCAGCGGAGGTGGAGGACAGCTTTGTCAGCAAGGATGAAATAGCATTGCCCCATCGGAGGGATGACATGGATGGGCGTGATGTACGCTATTAACTGATCACCCACTACTTTTGAGCACATCACACATGCACATGGCCTAGGCCATCAAGCACAATCTACACCGTACACCGTATAAATCCCACACTCACATGAAAAATGAATTTCCAGTCATGATTTCAAGAACACAAAAAATGTATATACCACAATGTACATACCACCTCTCATGGCATTTACTGAATACTTTACCATAGCAATCTCCTACACATAATAACAAGCCCCATTTCTTATCTCAACATCATTTATTTTATGTATGCATAGAAAAACACATTGAATATATAACAACCATTAATAAAATAATTTGAATCAACGGCTCCACAATTACTAGAAAGTGACAACACACACACAAGTAACCTCCACACCAATCATTCAAACCAACCCACAATCATTCCCATGCTATGTACCAAACTGTCAAGCATTCATTGTCCAATGGAGATTTCAAGCGTGTCTACTCGAGTTTCTGCTGGGTAGTCTGTCTATGTCACATACACCAGCATCTTCAGGACACAATAACCATTTTGGATAACAATAGTGTTTGTAACAAGCTTAAAAAAAAGAAAGGAAGTAAGAAAGAAAAAGAAAATGATTCCTCCAAGAAGCGCACTTAGTGTCACAGTTTTGTCATTTCAGGCAATAGATGCTCACTATAGCCATCTTGTTATATTGGATACCATTTCTTATAAATGAAGGGTCGCTTCCACCCAGCCTGGGGACCCCTACCTCTCACATTGATTCCACCGTTAGAACATACTAGTTTTGGAAGCGCTGACAACTGAGCAGGTACTCCTGAGATTATCAATGTGTGGAACTATAGGGATATCTCATTTGTCATTTGATGCATTAAAACATGTGGCGTCTGAAGCTAATTGACACATGCCAATTAAAGTGTTGTACCTCATGACTTGTGGTGGGAGGCATAGGGATTCAATCGGATCCAATACACTGGTTAGTGCCGCCTATCGGGACGGGAAAGCCAATTCACTTCTAGACGGTGCCGGCGTCTGGGTCTTTGTCCTGGAGAAACAAGCCTGGGGGAAGACACATAAAAGAGAAAATATGTATGTATGTTTGTTTCCTCGTGTCCAAAAACAGCCCATTGGGAGCAAAAAAACTGGTTGCTGCCTCCAATCTCGATGTGGCGGGCTAACAGCTGTCTAAAAAATATGGTTCGTCAGTCAACCCGCCCGCATTTTCCTGCACCTTATGAGCACGACATGTACTGAATTGAGGTGTTGTCGAGAAAGCTACATAGAACATCACAGACAATGTGGCGTGCCCAAATCGGTTGTTGGATACAAAAACTGTCTAAGTATCTATAGGTGATCAGAGAGAGGTCCAGCTTGTAAACTAACTGATACTGACAGGCCTTTGAATGTTGCTTTTTCTCTATAGTGTGCATACTGATTATTCACTGTGTTTCAGATTTCTTAGCCTTGGAGTGCGATTGAACTTCCGGGGATTATCAATTGTGCATCCCCTTGCCATGAATGTCTTTGCTTCTTTCTGTACCTTACTGGTGAAAGTAATTTTAAAGTGTTCCACACTGTGACATGATTATTTACAACTGGTACATGGACGTGAGCGTTACATATAATCTTTGCCCGGGCCTCTTCTGGTGTCCATCTTGGGTGAGGGAATGTGACTATGTGGTACCAGTTATAGCAAATGTACTGTCTCTACATTGCTAATAACTTCAACCATGGGGTTGAAACCGGAGACAATCAAGGAGGAACCTCGAAATGGGGTTAAGATGTGGTTATTCGGTTCACTGACTCTGAACGGCCGAAAAAATCAAGGGACCTATCATGACTCAAGCTGTGTTTATCAGAGGGTTACTTTACATTGCTTACTTTCTATCTCGTCTGTTTTATCTGTCCATGTAGCTCATGTAATATGTGTAAGAGACGTCTTTCTGGATCACTGGGTTGTGTGACAGCCGATGTATGCAAACTCTTACTCCATAACCTTATGGAGTAACCTCCATAACCTTAAAAGAGCAGACAAAGCCCCAATCATCCTTTATACACTGTCAACATGAATGTTTAGTGTTGCTTTTTAAGAATGTAGTACTGACCATTATAGTTCCTCATTGAGGCCTACCACATGGGTCCACAATCTATGTATCCACCGTTATTCCAATCTTAATAGCCTATTTGGCATAGAATAGTTGCCTGCATCCTGTCTTAATTGATCAATTATGAACCACTAGATCTTGTCTTCGGTGTGGTTGGCTGTCAAATAGTGTTGGACAAAGAATGATGTTAAGGTTTTTGTATGGATACATGATCGATGTTCATTCATCTGTGTAACCACTTTTCTGGTGGTCATCCCGATGTATATCCTTTCACAGGGACATCTAATGAAATATCTGCCAGTTAGTAAACTAACGGTGTTGCCAACTAAAGTTACCATGGACAAATACCAATGTCTTAGTCGTGAATTGGCAAGCGCTACAATTAAAGTAAGCATATAATCCCAAGACGTGTTCGTGGTTCAACATCGCAGAGAGTGCGTTTTGTGAAAAACTGCAAAAAGACGTCTGTAACTGAGAGTGAACCAAGCTGTCTCTAAGGTTTAAGTGCAAATAGGGGCAAGCCTGCGGTACAGCCTGTGCTGGTGATAAGGATCCAATGTTGTCTGATTAATTTCTTAAGTTGTGTGGTTTGTTTGGAAAAGGTGGTGACACACACAATGCGGTCTGACTTATTTTCCCTTGGGCATAGCAGATGTTCCCTATTTGTCCAGCATGCTCTCTTGGCTAATATTTTAATTTATTTGCAGGCATAGCCTCTTGATGCTAGCTTAGATACCGGAAGATTTGCATGATGTTCAAAGTCGCTGTTCATGGTGCAGTTGCACCTTAGGCATAAAAATTGGACATAAGGTAAATTGTCTTTCTAGGAGTGTGGATGTTGACTGGAATACAGCAGTAGGGTATTGCGATCAGTTCCTTTTCAATATAGCATGGTGTAAATGTCCCCACGTTGATGGCATATTGACAGGTCTAAAAAAGCCAATTTCTGATTGCCTGAGTGGCAAGTAAATTCCAGAATGGTGTTGCACTGATTGAATCATATATTAGTACCCGGCGAGGGCTCAATCAGAATGATATAACCAATCTGATTGGCCCTCGCCAGGGCATTACCCAGCCGGGAATCCCTTGGATTCCACTCCTTTGTCCCCGGCAGGGGCGTGGCAGCCCCTGAGCCAATGAAGAGGCTCGAAGCACGGCCATCCCTGCTCCGAGGCTCCACATGGCTGGAGGCCGCCTTCGTCCCCCGCCGGCGATTCAGGTATGTTTTTATTTTTTGTTTGTCCTCCCCCTCCACACCCTCCCAACCCCACTTACCTTCAGCCTGCTTTGTCCCCGTTGGGGGACGATGGCAGCCTCCAACTGTGTGGAGACTCGGAGCGGGCCCATCCCTGCTCCGAGCCTCCACGCGGCTCGGAGGCTCGGAGCAGGGATGGGATTGAAACACTTGTGTATATGCGCGTTATAAATGCCATATCATATCATATCATATCATCCCCTGGTGGGTATCTAGGTACGTTTTTTTTTTCTTTCCTTTTTTTCCCCTTCCTCCCTCCCTTATGCCCTCCACTTACCTTTTTCTCTTCATTTTTTCGGGAGCGGACATGCTGGGAACAGAAGTGTTCCCAGCACGTCCGCTCCCGATGGCTGCCATGGAAAGGGAAAACGGACTCCATTTTCCCTTCCCCGGTGGCCATTTTCGGAGTCATTTTTTTTTTCGGTCCCGAAATGCTGCAGCATTTCGGGACAGAAAAAAATGCTTTTAGTACCCCGGTCTCGCAGATCTTGCGGGCTGGGGTACTAATAGCAATATGCCCCTCGCAGCGGGAGCATTACTGAGTCAGGTAATGCCCCGGGGACCATAGTTATAGGCCCGAGCGACTATGGTCCCCGCGGCATTACCTGACTCGGTAATGCCCCCGTCACTTGGGGCATATTGCTTAGATAAAGGTGTCTAGCTTTTCTTTGCTCCGTTGCCAAATGAAGAATATATTGTCTATGTACCTTTTTTCGAATGGTGTACACAACTGCTATAGCCATGATTTCAATGCAACTACCAGTCTACTGATATATATGATTAGAAATAACAGGTGGACCAACACCACCTCCCAACAATCCCACCCCACACCCTCTCCCCAACTATCCCTCCCACAGCCCCTCCCCAACTATCCCTCCCTTCCCCTTCCCGACTTGTGTCACATTGTCCATGATGTCTCAGCCCAAGAAACACCCATGGCACAAGTTATTCCTCGGCTTATTTACAGACCTGCTTGCCACCTGGACTGCCCTTCTGTTGTGTGCCTGACAGGCACATCGGCCTCTGCCTTGGGCTGCCACGGAGAGAACTGGCAGGCGTGGAGCTTGTGGATGGCGAGTATGAAGGGTAACTGGCCCGTCAACCCAAGGCCGCCTACAGGGACATTGCCATCAACTCTCCCATGGACAACATGATACTGTTGTCCTCCTGTACCCTCCTGGCCATGAGGACAATAGTGGATGTAGCACATCCAATGGCACATGCAGTGCACCGCCCAGTGGCCTGCACACTTTCCCGTATCAGCTGGGCCTCCTTGCGTAGAAGGGCTGTCTCCCAATGCATCAGGCGGGACCCCTCAAGATGCTGCTGCACCAGGGCACTTAATCCCTCCTGCAGTTCCTTGATGCAGCGCAGACAGCGATCCATGTCCCTGACACTGGGGAATGGTGGGCATGAGGGGCTTGGGGGTTCATGGGGCTGAAATCAGGCTGCTCATAGGGGGTATGGTCAGCAGTGTCCCCTGTGGTGTCTCCTGCTTCATAAGCAGCCTACTCGATGCTCGAGTCATGGACATGTGTTTGTGGCTGCTGTGATGTGGTAGTGGGGTAGTGTCCATCCTCATGCTGTTGTCCATGCAGGCAATTGCACCACCACAGGTGCTGGCAGGTAAGAGGGGGCAGCAGGCGTTGTCACAGCAGGTGCTGCCAGGGTGGCAGGGCAGCAGGTTTAGCCACTGTGGCCTGGGTTGGAGGGGCAGTTGTGACAGTCACAGTGGTTGCTGCAGTTTCCTGAGTGGTGGTGGTGGTCTGTGGAGTTTCCCGCCATCAGCGTCTGGTGACCCCTGAGGTGCCTGGTTGCACTCTGTTGATTTCAGATGATGTGCCTGAGGGTAAAAGAAATGCATTATGTTAGGGCCCAGTGTGGGTTCAAAATGCACTGATACATGCAGTGTGTTGGTTGTGAGGCGTGCTGAAGAGGGGACATACCTTGGTACATGGAATGGTGCACACATGCTTCGGTTGTGTGGACTCAGCTGCAGGTTGCGGGATGTTGGTACATTATACACTACTCTACTAGGACTACTGCCATAAGACATTAGCCAAAACCCTCAGATATCTCTCATTCACAGCCCCCCCCTTATCTTGCTGAAAAAGTAGTCAGAGCCTCCCCACAACCATAAGGAATGAGACCTCTCACCTAGCGTGCCGCACATCACTCAAAACTGAGCTATTCAATTAGCTCACCCTATTTCATGCTGCCCACTCACTCTTGCATCCCAGGTAGGTCTCTAGTTATCTCTGGCCCTTCCGTTGTATCCTGAACCATTGAGATTGTAACTTTTCCTAGGCTGCCGTGTCATTGTCAATGTAACCATCAACTGTCTGGCATCAGGTTCACTGTAACCAAGAATCACAGACAGACGCTCCTGTTTCTTCTCATGTAATTAAGTAAGCACCGCTGTAACAGTGCCACGATGCCACAGGGTCACTTTGTGCGCTTTATAAATGTAAAAATAAAATTAAAAAATACTGGCGTGGTGTTCTGCATTTGCTGGGGATGGTGGTATGGGGACTCTGTTGGAGTGGGGAAGGGGTTTGGATGGGGCAAGGATGGGCCTGATGGCTGACCCAGTTGCAGGGCCAGTATGTGTATTGGGGGTCTTTGGTGGGTCTGGCAGGGATGTGGGGGACACATGTCATTTCCATTTTTTGGGAGGGTGGCTATGTACGGGTGGAGCTGAGGGACAACATTGTTGTGTTGTGGTGGCACACCAGGCATGCATGTAGTATGCTGTGTCAGGGTGCCGTGTGTCTGTGTGGGGGAAGATGCTTCTACACATGGCAGTACAGGGTACCTGTGCAGTGTTCAACATGTATTACAGGCATGGATCATTGTGAGGGTGCCAGGGTGTATGGCCATGACAGTACCGTGGGTGTTGGTTCAGGTGTGGGTGTGTGTTCCTGCAGGGTGTATTCTGGGGATGGGGACGGTGCAATTCCTATCACAGTAATGTGGTGGTATGGGTGGTGTGGGCAGGGTGGCCGGGGCGTTATTCAGTATTTTGTGGCTACGTGTACTCACCAGTCTCTTTGGGTGTTCTGGCTCCAGCCTCCGCAGCGCCAACCCCTTCCATGGACTCCATGTGCAGCACACTGCTGCACTTCTGCTCCCAGGGCATGAGTTTGATTGGCAAGGAGGTCCACCACCTGTGGCCATGCTTTGTCTGCAGTGTGCTGACAGGAGGTTCCGGAAGGCTCAGGCGGCGGTCATCCCACCGCTTGTAGCAACCCCTTACTGTGGGTGGGGTTGTCCCCACTGCTGACACCTTCTGTGCCATTTCTTCCAATATGGACTTTTTCTGCTAGTGTGTTTGGCAGCACTGTTCTGTTGAAAACAACTTCGCTGAATACAGGACAATCATCTCTGCAAGCATGTGCAGCTCCGCCTCCAAGAAGCGCAGCTTGCGCTGCCGGGTCTTACGGATGCGAGTTGTCATGGTCCACGATGGATTTCTGCAGTTAGGAGGAGTGGATGTCAACTGCCTTCAGCCTGCTTTGTCCCCGGTGGGGGACGATGGCAGCCTCCAGCCATGTGGAGACTCAGAGCGGGGCCATCCCTGCTCATAGCCTCCACACGGCTGGAGGCTGGGTACGTTTTTTTCTGTGGTGCTGGTAGGCGGCTTTGCCTTGAAGGAGCTGATATGAGATATATTAGAGATAATGGGTCAGGCAGGGGGGCAGGTGATATCTAATTGAGGGAACGAGACAGGGTTAAGCAAGGAGTGGGAATCCACATTTGCATGTGCTTCCTCTTCAACTCCTTCACGTATTTCATCATCAGTGACATCACTGAAATCACTCAGCCTGTTCTCATCACCTTCGGGGTAGTTCTCAGGAAGTACACTGTGATATGTGGACACTTGCACCGCACCAACAATGTGAGACAGTAAAAGGATACAGGTTAGTCAAAGTGAACTCAACCTCATTTGGATCTATTTACTTTGCTATACTACTTACCTGGATAGGCCTGCACTACGCCTCGAGTGGAGGGAGCTACCAAACTGCTCCATCAACCCATACAAAGAAGGAACAGGTTTGTTAGAGCAAACAATTAAATCAAGAAATTGAACCCAGAACGTTAAATGCTTCAAGACATTGGTAAGGGACATGCGATTCCTCCTTGCTGGAAATCACTTGTATCCAAAAGACATTGGGCCTCATTACACGTAGTGCGGTAAGGGCACCGGTACCGGTAAACCCTTACCGCCTTACTACGAGGTCCCTTTGCTGGTTGGTACTTTAACGCCTGCTTTTTAGCAGGCATTAAAAACCAACCCGCAAAGGGACCAGGGTGCTAATTACGGTCGCGTAATTAGCACCTTCCCCATTCCCATAGAGCCCTATGGGGCAAAAATGGGAATGGGGAAGGGCAATGGGGGAAGGGGGAATTACCGCCCCGCCAACCTTGGAATAGGGCGGTAATTCCCCTTTCCTCCAAGGCGGTACCGGTAAATTACCGGCATGACCCATGGTGCTAATAGCACCATGGTTTCGTGTAATGAGGCCCATTGTGCAGTATTTACAACTACCACATGCCTAGGAGAGCTTAGGTGGGGTAGTAAGATAATATCAAAGCTCAAGCACTGTGGGGGTTATCCCAGCTGAACCAGCAGGCCATATCTGGGAGACAGCAGAAGATTACAAGCAATGGGACCACATCTAATAATTCAGCGCCATTCAGTTACACAGGGGGTTTAGGGTTAGAATTCCAAAAGGGTTGGAACTTACCCTTGCATGCTTGTTATTTCAGATAATATCAGAAGCGTCTCTTCACCTAGAACCTCTCTGGAGCGGGCCAGTCTGCTCATGTAAACTGCTCCCCTTTGTGGGGTGGTGGCTGTAGCATTTCATTCTCTGAGGAGTACTGCAGAGGAGACGGGGTCTCAGCATCGGATCTCTGTGGCATCCTTCGAAGCCCCACATCCAGGTAATATGTTACAATATCAAAAACATTGAGGCAATAGGTTTTTAGATGATATTGTTCATCAACCCCACTTTCTGGGGCATACAAGGTCAGTAATTGTCCACCAGCTTGAGCAAAAGTAGGTCTGTGCAAAGCCCTTTACCAACCCTGTATGACAACAAACACAGAGGTGACCGCTTTGCTCATCCAGGTGCTCCCTGCAAGGGTGTATGCACTTTTAAATGTACTTGTTTACTTTGGAATGAACTTTGATAGTATTGTGCATGCCCTATTGTCCATGTTGGCAATGGCGAGGGAGCACGTGGAGAACAGGGAGAAGATGGGCCTTTCGGCAAGAATGAAAGTTGGGTGAGGTGGAAAGGATGGGTCCGGGAGCTGCAGTATTCCATGGAGACTGTTGGCAAAAAGAGGACCCCAGGGGATTCCAGCCAGAGAATAATTTGCAGGCACCGCTGGAGATGGTCTTGTGTCAAGCAGAATGCGGGCAATCATTGCTAGATTCTGCCCAAGTTCCTGGGCAGCTGATTGGCCAGATTCCCTCCGGCGTGAACATTTCATGTGAACTGTGTTTTTTTGCCACAGCACATTTTTAAATACACTGAAATCAGGCACCCATGAACGAAAACCTGAATTTCGAAAATTCCTTTCCTGGAATATTTGGTGCACATTTTCCCCTTATCTTCAAAGTCTACTGGTACTCATTATGAATTTCGCATTAATAGTAACACAGGTGCAGTTTACACGTCCTCAAAATGATGAGTATCACAACTGAAATTCTTCAATCCTGCCTGCTTTATGTGGTGGATATTTTCTCCACACAAAACGGTTACCCTTGCAGCATTGCGCAATGTCCTCAATGTGATCCTATGGGATTCGAAAATGAGGAAAATCTGATGGAATCAACATGATTCTGAATCAATAACAGCACCCAGTAATTGTTTTGCAGGATCCTATTAAAACAGCGATAGACTCTGCAGGACATGAGACTCCTTCCTCCTCAGTTGCACAATAGGAATAAATCACTGCTGTTGGCTCGTCCAGTAGATGGACAATTATTTAAAGAAAATAGAGAGGTCTGAAAATGTGCCATTCGAGATCTCTCAACTCAAATGCACTCCGTTCAATTTAGTTCAATTTATGGGGTGTAATGAAGCAGGTTAGTCGTCTGTCTCATTTTTCGCGATTCCTGGTGAAATTCTCAATATACTATTCAGGGAAGCCGCCCAATGGCCGTGAACGGTCCTTTTCAAGAACAATCTCACAGAACAGATGTTATTGGTTGGTTAACTTCAGACATTGGCAATTCCCATTTACTGAAGCATAAAGTCCCATGGGAAATGTTAAAAGAAAGAAAGACATACTAACTCTTGACACAAGCAGGCTTTTCAAATCCATGTTTCATAATCCCTGTCTGTGCAGATCACTGCTAATGCAGAGAATTGTGTGATTCTTTTTTTCCCCATCAGCTCTATCCTTTTTTTTTCCTCCAACCAGGGATTGCAGTGAGAGCCAAATTGCAAACTATTTATTTCATATAATAAGATCCCGACAGTAATGCTAAGGGACATTCCCTTCAACTGAGTGAGATCATTCTAATCTGCATTCCTCAACTGCATCTATCTTCATCACTGGGCAGACATCCCAAAAGAATGTAGACGTCAGTGCATTTACTGTTTCTCTACTTTTTCTTTTGGGATTTAATTTGTGGGTAGAGGGATTTAGTAAGGTGATATATTGAGAATTGAATATGTCTTTCTTCCGATTAGCCTAATTATCTAAACATATTGGGGCTGATTCATGGAATTATTTGCGCCGAAAAACGGGGATTTTGTGCGCCATTCTGCCCGCAAATCCCCATTTGTTAAACAGGGATATGCGGGCAGAATGGTGCACAAATCCCCGTTTTTCGGTGCAAATAATTGCATGAATCAGCCCCATTATTTTAATGAATTCCCCTTAACAGAAACACCAGAGGGTGATTTGTGTTAAAATAAACGAAGCTCAAACTATTGACTGTAATTTAATTGGGTGATCCTATTTGTCCTGTTGACCCTGATTTCTTTAGGAAGAGGGATGTATTTGTCCCTAAACTAAAACAATCCCTAAACTGCAAACTTCCCTAACACAGGCCTTTAAGTGGAGGGGTGGGGGCGGGGGACCTGAAGTACAAAATTCTTACATCATCCAAATGTTTGCTGTCCAGCCTCCCCAACACAGGCCTTTAAGTGGAGGGGGTCTGAAATCCAAAATTCTTCAATCATCACAATTTTCCTGTCCGACTTCCCCAACATAGACCAACGTAGGGGTGACTGAAAAATCCACTGCTAAATCACCCTTCGCTTACTTTGAGCAAATGTGTGGGTGAAATCATAATCATCCTATGTATTGGTATAAATCTGTAACCCAACTACTAGTCTTGTAAGCACACAGGAAAATCTGAATTGTGCAGTATTGCAAATCTAAAGTGATTGCATGCATGGACCAGTGTTGATGATCATTTAATTTGAAATTTGTAAAAATAAAAGTATTGTAATTTGTGTTTTTCCTAACCGATTGGTGTGATTTGCTTGTATAGCACAAAGGTAATTGTGAGTCACACAGATTGTGGTGTGTGTGGTTTAGTGTGATTTAAATCACCTATAATTAAAATAAATAGAAATATATTTCCTATACATGGCCTGGTTCTTGGCTCACTGTGGGCACATGTGGGAGACTTGTGTGACTCCATATGAGGCTTCTGTAAGGACAGCGCTATAAAACCTAAGAGAGTATTGCTGGTCTTCTTGATTGGGGCCAGAGGGGTAAGGAACTCTCCAGGTTAAGGGTGGACTCAATATAACACAACACTGTAAACCACACAATAACCAATAAACATCTGTCTCCCATGCCTACATGCAGAAAGGATCACACCCCCAGGAAATATCTCGAATGAAGCAGCTCTATTAACCTTAGGTCTCCACGTGCATCTCATACGTCACTGCATGTTTCTAACATGTACATGCTTACAGGCCTCCATTTTTTTCTCTAATCTGATTCAGAGCAATATTTAAGAAAGAACAATGTTTCTCTCCTCCAGCTTCCCTACTCACTACTTTACACTGTTTCTTGTAAGACACAAAGCACTATGAGGCCATGCAAACGTCTGAAGCCACACTGTGGAAGCCCGATTAACAAAACTTAGCTTATGATACGAAGCTACTGACAATACTCAATCACCAATTACACTGAGCTATTGGTGATACTAATCCACAGATGATATTGAGTAACTGATGATACTAAGCTACCAGTAACAATATATATAACATTCATCAGGGCCTTTGATTCTCTGATGATACTGAGCCATTGATAACACCACACTTTCAATAACATTTTCATAAATAACAATACTTAGCTGCTGATGAAATTGAGTCACTACTGTGCGCTATACTGAGACACTGCTTACAAATATCATGCAGCATTGTATACATTTGTTTGTTGCATGAACAAGAAATAATTTCAGGTACATCTATACAGTTGCTCACTGCTTGTGGGTGTGGAGGTTGAACCTCTAGGTTGAACATGGAATCATTAAACATTAACTCTTTACAATATAGGGAGCCAGAAGCTTAGAAACAACCTGGCATAAGAAACCATGGCCCTCAACCAGGGCACAACTTGGAGACTGGCACAACCAATACAAAACAGCCATGTGCAATGCCAAAGCCAGCCACTGCCTCCAAGAATTCAAATCTGCCACCACACGGACACTATTCAACATCACAAGTCCCTCTATAAACCACAAGCCACACATTCCACACCCATATGAACTGCAGTATGTCTCTCCCTCATGAACTACTTCAACTCCAAAAGGCACAACATCAGGACAGCCATCCCCTCAGCTCTCTCACTCACACCCCCACTCCCAAAGATTCCATAGCAAGGAGGAAGGTCTTGAGTTGCTTCCGGAACCGAAGAGGGTTCTCCTCATGTTTCAGGGACGCAGGGATGCTTTTCCAGAGGGAGGCTCTCACCGAAGAAAGAGATCTACCCCCAACGTGTTGCTTGGAGAAGAAACTGACCCTAAGGGAGTTGGAGATGGAGGAGCGAAGAGCTCGAGTAGGAAGGTATTTTTGAAGGAAGAGTTGAAGATATTGTGGACCCAGGCCCCAGAAGGCCTTGTGGACAATGCAAAGGGTCTTGAATTTAATCTGTGTAGCCACTGGGAGCCAATGAAGAGATTTCAGGGCTGGAGAGATGTGATCCCTGGGCTTGAGGCCAAGGACATGTCTCGAAGTCCTGTTCTGGATGAGTTGCTGAGGGCAGAGAGTAGTAGCATGCATATTTAGAAAGAGGCTGTTGCAGTAGTCCAGCCTTAGAGATAGTGTGCTTCTGGGGGAAGGGGAGGAAAGGAAAAATACCTCTGAGAAAGTGCAGTTGGTAGCTTGACTTCTTAGAGATGTCAGAGATGTGTGGAGAAAAGGAAAGCGTGGAGTCGAAGATAACCCTAAGGTTTTTAGCCTCACAGGTAGGAGCACGGAGAGGACCAAGGGAGGCTGGCCAGAGAGTGACAGGAAAGAAAGATGCAGGAGTGCCGATGAGGAGAATCTCTGTGTTACTGGCATTAAAGCAGAGGTTGTTGTGGAACACCACTCCTGGATTGCAGACAGGCAGTCAGAGATGAGAGAGGAAGAAGAGGTGGCAGAGGCGAGCCTGAAAATGAGCTGAGTGTCATACACATAGCATTGAAAATTGGAGCAGATTGCAGCAATGCAGTTGGTGAGGGGTGCCAGGTATTGGTTGAAAAGCCAGGGAGAGATGTTTGACTCCTGGGGAACACCACAAGTAGAGAGTGAGATAGAGGAAAGGAAGGAAACAAGTCTGACCTGGGAGGGTCGGTTGGAGGAGAAGGTGGTCAGCCAGTCCAGGGCATGATCAGTGATAACCCTGTTATCACAGAGGCATTGAACAGGATGGCATGGTAGACCGTGTCAAAGGCAGAAGAGAGATTGAGTAGGATGAGGACAGAGGGGAGATTAGAGTCAAGGTTGACGAGCAGGTGTTCACAGATGTTCAGTAGAGCTGTTTCCATGCTTCTGGCTGCTCTGAATCCAGACTGATGGTCATGGAGATAACCAACAGAATCAGTGTGAAGATTAAGCTGAATGATGGCTAGCTTTTCCAGGAGTTTGCCCAGGAAAGGAGTGATAGAGATTGGGCAATAGTTAGCCCGGAATGAGTGGTCACTGTGGGTTTCTTGAGAAGAGGGTGCACAAGAGAGTGCTTCATAGGGGATGTGAATGCTACAGAGGCGAAGGATTGGTTGCAGAAGTCGGCCAGGGAAGAAGCTGTTTTAACAAGACTTTCATAGATCGTACTTGTCTGGAAATCTCATCAGGAGAGAACAGAGGAAAGGAAGAGAAAGAGGGAGGAGAGGCAGGTGCAAGGGGGCCAGAGGTAGCAGTAAGAGAAGAGGGAAGAGTAGGAGAGGACAAGAGAGTGGACATGATGTCCTGGGTTTGAGAGATGAAATGAGTCTGGGACGGGACCCGAGAAGTAGAGACTACAGCTTGATTGGCCAGCTCCTTGCAGATTTTAAAGAGTTTGTCCCAGTTGTTAGATGCCGTAGAGATACAGGCTTGGATGTGGGCTCTCTTCTTAGTGCAGACAGAAAGTCATTATTTCCTTTGAAGCAGGCGGCAGGCCTGTTTGTCAGAGGATGCACAAGATGCCTGCAATTTCCTCTGAGCCACCCTACACTTGTGTTTAAGGGTGACTAGGTCAGAGCCGTACCAAGAGTTGCACTTGGCTTTGGGCTTCAAGCGGATCCTCATGACAGGGGCAAGAATATTGAGAGTATCAGGATAGCAGAGTAGAGCTTGGAAAGGGCAGAGTCAGGATGAGAGTCAGCCAGAGGTAGGGCAGGGGGACAGAAAGTGGCAGCGAAAGCCTCAATTAACGCACGCTTCATGGGCTGGATGACCGAGAAGGTAGGTGGTAGTGCTGGAGCAGGCTTGGCCTGCAAAGTAGAGAGGGAGAAATGGGAGGAAAGGAGAAAGTGATCGCTCCAGGAGAGAGGAGTGATGAGAAGGTTGGAGAGGGGGAGGTGAGAGGAGATGTGTACATCCACAGTGTGCCCTGCAGAGTGAGTCGGGAAGAAGAGGGAAGAATAGAAAGAGAAAGAAAGTTGCAGAGGTAGCGAAAGAGTACAGAAGAGGGATAGGATACATCCAGGTGGATATTGAGGTCTCCAAGAAGGAGGAGTTGAGTGGTCAAGGCCAGGAGGGAGGAGGAGAGGTCAGCCCAGTCGGAGAGGAAAGACCAGGTTTTACCAGGTGGACGATAGATAGTAGCAATGGTGAGAGAGTGGCTAGGAGAAAGAGAAAGCCTACAGACAAGGCATTTGAAGGAGGAGTAGGCCTGCACAGGAATCACAGAGGCCATAATCCACTATGGGAAGATCAAGGCTACACCCCAACCTGAATGGGTGGATCTGGGCACAGAGAGGCTCTTATAGCCATCAGGGAGGAGAATGTCAAAGCTAGTGACAGAGCTGGCCGTGAACCATGTCTCGGTGAGACCGAGGACATCGAGGTCAAGCTCTTCCAGGAGGTGGCACATGTCAGAGGAGTGTTTGAAAGCCGAGCAACAGTTGAGAGTGGCAATATGGAGAAGGTTGCCAGCCTTGAAAGACTTCCGGGAAGGGGTACGAATCAGAGGTAGGCCCTGCAGAGATGCAAAAGGAGCGCAAGTGGGGGCAGAGAAGGAACCAGGAGAGGACACAGAAGCCAGGGAGGAGGCAGAGGTGGGAGGCAATGGAGCCAGAGAGGAGAGAGTGGGCACAGCAGGAGAAGGAAGGAAGTTGATGAGGTGCAGGAAGAATCTATCAAAGAGGAGAAGGTTGGCCTGAGGGCCTTGGATCAGGATGGTGCCATTCAGGTAGACATTAATGATTACCTTAGAGGAGTGGAAGGGGTCCAGGAGAGCCTCCCACAGGGTGTGACCATTAATGGGTGAAGAAGAGAAAGTAGAGAGCACAGAGGCCATATGAGGAGTCCAAAGGTCTGGTGAAGGAACGACAAAGCAGATGTTGGTGAGGGTCTGTCTAGAGGAAGCACTGGTGTAGGTTTCAGCGATAGGGAGACCAGGGCTAGAGACCAAGATATCCTTTTTGAACTTCTTCCTACCAGACTTTGTGAAAACGGTAGGATAGTCAATGGAGAAACAGTTAGAGGAGAAAGGAGAAACAGAGAGCGCCATAGGTGATGTGGAGGAGGGTGAAGAGGAGAGAGAATGGGGAGGGAGTGAGAGCAGAGAGGAGGGTGGAGCAGGCGAGGCAGAGCAAGACAGGTACAGCAGGTCAGAGTATCACAATGTAGTCACTCGGTGCAGCCAAAATGAAAAACACAGCACAGCTAGATTCAAATGTCAGCAAAAAAGGTGAAACCACTGTTGACGATTTTCAGCGTAGAGTCCATATTTGGCTAAGGACATACAGGTGAATATTTTATACCACTATGTGAGTATGGTTTGGGTATGGTTGTTGGTAGTTCTAACCAATTTGAGGAATTGCAGTTTGGACTTGGAAATGAGTATGGAATATTCTTTATTAGGTTGCCTAAAGGCGACATTGACTTCTATGAAACTTGAGGGTGTTGTTTTAATATAGGGTATAATATAATAAAGGTGAAACACAGTACAGTCACAGGGCACAGTTAGATTCAAATTTCAGCAAAAAAGGTGTAAACACAGTACAGCCACAGGGCCCAACAAGATTCAAGTTTCAGCAAAAAAGGTGAAAACACAGCAGTCACAGGGCGCAGCTAGGTTAAAATTTTTGCGAAAGGTTAAAATTGTATCGGCAATTTACATCGTTTTCGGCATGCTAAGGTGAATACAATGCAGCTGGAGGAGAGAGGTGGGAAAGTCACAAGTGTGGAGAGGATGGTCAATGGAGTTAGAAAGGGGGAACTGACCTTTGAAGAAGAGAAAAAAGTTCACTGTTCCATAGTTTTGATGTCCCGAACGTATGCAGAACTCCTCAGCCTCCATGTCCATTTCGGGGGTGAAGAGGACCCCCAGATCCTGCTAGGCAATGGGCAGGGGAACAGACAGGGCCTTAGAAAGTAGGCCTTTGAAGGGGAGGGCCGGCGGTAGCCTTCCGGTCTACCATAGGCCGAAAAGTAGTAGAAAGTAGCCAATCGGAATGCACAAAGCTAGAAGCTGCAGCTTACACAAAGTGAGCCTTTAAGGCTAGGATAAATTCGACAGACATATTTTGAAATGCCTCGAGGCCGCAGAGTAGACCTCCTAATGTGGCAATCATTTCGAAGCTGGGCTGTAGTGGGCAGCAGGCACAGTGTGTGTAAAGGATAGCACGGCAAAAGTAATCCTCTCCACACCTGTAAAATTCATTGGCTTCAACATCG
The DNA here is from genome assembly GCF_040938575.1 of Ambystoma mexicanum. NCBI lineage: Eukaryota > Metazoa > Chordata > Amphibia > Caudata > Ambystomatidae > Ambystoma > Ambystoma mexicanum. The sequence continues at coordinate 1,585,298,752 of NC_090929.1, forward strand.
ACCCTCACTTTCCATTTACACACCTCATAGCCACTGTCACCAAAACATGCAAACTATAACTACACCTCCTATGCAAGCAAAAGACAAGCCAGCTAATACCTTCCACACATTCCACTCTGCAAATCCACATGCACAAAAAACATTTACCCATTGTGCACCCAGAGCATGAAACACCCTACCTTGCACTCTCTATCACCACTTTCAGAAAGCATTTAAAAAAATACATGTTTCTCCACAGATAACTCGGCCCGCCTCCTTTGCTATCACTTGTCTATCCTAATCTTCCGATCCTTTCCTGAAATCATTTTAAGCACCAATGTTCCTGCTCTGCCATACTACGAGTATGGCCCTGGAGTGGAGGATTTACCTTCAGCATAATGGGGGTGAATCATCTAGCTCTCTGTCGGAAAATCGGCAAAATCACTTTGGTAATTCCGTAAAAAAAGCCTCATAGAGTCCTATGGACTCAAGAAAAATGGGGATTTACCATGTCACTGTCACTTGTAATCTGGTGCTAATTCTGCTGGACCAAGTGGCGGTAAAGGTAAAGGTAATTCAGTTGGGTATTTACCACCGGAATACTGCCCCACTCCCAATGAGGCACTTTGTAACTTATTTTTTTGATCTCCCAACTTTACAAACTTTGAACCCTGTAAGGTCCTCCGAGACCCTCTGGGGAGGGCCAGCGATAAACAAAAATTCAAATAAAATCAAATATTGTTCTATAGGTTGAGTACCTGCTATAGAGATGAACGTGCTACCTTTCGATTGGAGGTTTGAATCTCTGGAACGGCTGCTAGGTCTTCCTATCCTTTATGTTTGATAAAGTAAGTTCTATTTAGTTGGGACCGCGAAGATATTCAATACGTTTTATAATCCCTAAAATGTGTCATGTTCTAATTCGAATAATTCCAGTAATAATAATTCCTGCCGGTTGCAGAGCCATTTCATACTAATGTGTAAGCATTTTTTGCCATTTTTCGACTATTGTTTTTAATTCATAACAAATCAATGGCGTTTTAAAATTGTGTCTTTTTGAATTTTAAGAAATGGGGCCTCATTACGAGTATGGAAGCAGCCATGCCCTTAATAAGGGCATGGTTGCCTCCATACCGGGTTCCAGCTCCGGGTTCTCTGAATGAGGAATTACCGGATCATTGCAACCTTGGAGGACCTGGTAATTCCTCATTCACAAAACCAATCCCCATTCCCATTGAGCCCCCATAGGGCTCAATGGGAATGGGGATGGAGCTAATAACGGGCCCGTTATTAGCTCCTTGGTCCCTTTGCAGGACCCGCTAAGGATGTCTGGTCTGACTAGACATCCCGTAATGAACGGTGCCGGTCCCGTAAGGGCACCCTTCATCACAGGAGCGCCAGCCTCGTAATGAGGCAGATTGGGCCTCATTACGAGTATGGAGGTAGCCATGGTGCTATTAGCGCCATGGCTGCCTCCATACCGGTCTCCAATACCGGGTTCCTTCAATGGGGAATTACCGGGTCATTCCAACATTGGAGAACCCAGTACTTCCTCCTTGAAGGAACCATTCCCCATTCCCATTTGAGTCCCCATAGGGCTCAATGGGGAGGGAGGTAAAAACAGGCACGTTACTAACGGCCCATTATTAGCCCCCTCTTCCCCTCGCAGGACCCGGAAAGGACGTATGGTTTTACCAGACGTCTGTTCCGGGTCCCGCAAAGGGAACCTCGTAATAGGCGCTCCCATAATGAAGGGTGCTGGTCCCGTACTGGCACCCTTCATTACGGGAGCACCATGGTCGTAATGAGGCCCATTGGGCCTCATCACGACTTTGGCGGTAATACTTAAAATCAGCGGTAACGTTATTAGCACCGATCTTAAGGGTCCGCCGGATCATGAGTCCCGATACCATTACAGCTGGCGCAATTACAGCCGGCTGTACAAGCGCCGGCCACAATAGCACCAGGAACCATTCGCGCTAAAACATCAGCAATCACGAGTCCGGCGTAGGCGCAATTAGCACCAGAAAAGCAGCGGATAATCCGCTGAAAATACCTCCTGCTGGAGGTAACAGAACACAGGCCACAGCAATAAGGGCCCAGGTGGAACCAATGCAAATCAGAGGCCTAATAAGGAGCCACCCATGCACAACACACCCTCCCCAACACCATGCTGCCATTTGGAGCCGGGAGCCTTGATGTTGACTTCTACCTGCTGCGCCTGGAGCTACAGAGGCCTGCCAACCAGGCACAGGTCCACCAGCTGAAGGGTCAATTCTATGCCATTGCCCGAGTGCCGAATGTAATAGCATCCCTGGACTGCACACATGTGGCACTCGTACCACCCCAGGCACATGAGGCTGCCTACAGAAACTGGAAACAGTACCATTCCCTCAACGTGCAGATGACATGTGGTGCTGGCCTCACCCTCAGCCACTGCTGTGCCCGCTACCCAGGATCCACCCACAAATCCATGGTCCTGCGCAACAGTACCCTGCCGGCGTACATGGAAATGCACCGAGGCCAAAACACATGGCTACTGGGTGAGTACAAATGTATACCATAAAGCATGTCAATCCACAACTGATGGTGCCTGTCAGGGAATCTATTATTCCCAATAGGTAGCACCATTACTGCAGCATTCACTTTCAAGCACCTTGCACGATAAACCTTGGGCATGTCCAACACAGCAGAACACACCCATGCAGGATGCAAGAGACATGTGGCGGCACAGTGACATATGGAAGCCCCACCACAATAAAGTCTCCTGTGTGAGTAGCACCATGGCTCCCAACACTGACAGAGTACAGAAATCCTGCCCTGGCTACCCGCCAGTAACGAAATTCTGAACCATAAGCTGGCACATCCACAAATGCACCACACATAAGTAGGCTAAGTAATGGCAATGTACATCCCACGAACACTGTCCCCAGAATGGCCTAGCAAATGCATGGAGAACAGTACAGAATATTGACAACCAGCAAATGCAACTGTAGCCAATGGATTTGAGTAATGTTACATCCAGAAACATAGGCGTGCCAAGTGGGGAGTACCCCATTGATTCAATCGTGCCCGTAGGACAGCACACTCCACAATGTTATAGACCAAATGACAAATATGGCAAAATAATACTGATGACAGAGCTCTGTAAACCCACTGGACTTACCTTGTCCCCATACCGTCTTTCTCTCCCCTGCAGGTGATTCTGGATATCCCCAGTACATGTGGCACATGATCCCTGTGCGTCATCCACACACGGCAGCGGAGTGGGCATATAACCTTGCCCATGCCCGTATACTGATCTGCGTGGAGAGGGCATTTGGACTGCTGAAGGCACGCTTCCGGTGCCTCGACCGCACGGGAGGGGCCATGATGTATGCACCAGAAAAAGTTAGCAAAATTGTACTGACATGTGCCATGCTGCACAACATCTTCTGTCGCAGAAATGTGCCACTTCTCCCTGATGCACATGTGCAGCCACCTGAGGATGGTAGTGAGGGTGATGAAGTGCCAGAAGGTGTTGCACATGCACAAAGGTTTGGGCTGAGGGAGGGGAGGTTGGCCAGGCAGGGATTGATTGATGTATTTTTTTTTAGAAATGAGTAATGGTTAAATTGGAAATATGTCACTTTAAATTGTATTTGTAACAATCACTACTGTCCATGCATTGTGATTTTTCTAACGTGATTTATTTACAGTCCAACAAACCCCCCTCCCCCCAGTGAACACCCAGCACACAATCCCCCCTCCCCCCAGTGAACACCCAGCACACAATCCCCCCTCCCCCCAGTGAACACCCAGCACACAATCCCCCCTCCCCCAGTGAACACCCAGCACACAAATCGCCCTCCCCCCGCGAACTACCCTCAACTGTGCAGATAGGCACATGTGTCTTATCAGGGCACCAACACCGATGTCATGTACCACTAGGATGGTCGTGGGCGCTTTCCTTTTCCGGTCCCCTCTGGTGTGCGTGCCCTCAGGTGGCGCATAGACCGCCGCCTAGGAGATGGCTCGAGGGAACCCTCCGTGGGTGTGGTCGAAGTCGAAGGGGCTGTCGCATGAGGTTGTTTCCCTCCCTTGTTTGCTCAGCAAGTGCTGAGACTGCCTCGGTCAACTCCCTCACTCGTTGCCCGAAGCCTGTCAGGGCAGCGGTACATTGTTCAACGACTCTGCGTGTGCAGGCATTGTCACGCGCTATGTATTTGCATCCATGCCGTATTGATGCACTGACGGCCTTAATGTGACGACTCTGCACCTTGGCCATTGATTCCACCCTGGCCTGTTTGCCTCAATAATGTCAAGTCGGCCCATCACTGCAGCCCCTGTGACGAAGGGCACCCCTGGTGTGTCATGTGCTGACCTGCGACTTGTATGCTGTCAGGTGGGGGGACTGCATGGGGACATTGCACCAGCTTGGATTGGGCTTCCAGGCTCTGAGTGCCGGTCTTCTGGGCTGCCATATAATGGCGTATCCTCGTCCGGCTGTGGTGTGCGGACACGACGCACAGGCAGATGTGGGCTTTGTGGAAGCTGTGTGCCTGGCCTTGGGCTCCCCTGGGGTGTGACCATCCCTCCGGCGTCACTGCTTCTGGGAGAGTGCTGTCCTCCTGCCTGATGAGCACGTGGAGATGTTCCTCCCACATCGGGCTCTGATCCACTGCTCTGTCCCTCAGCATGGGGGCTGTGACTGGTGGCTTCCCTGAGGCCATGTGGGTGCTGCTGCTGTCTGGCAGGGCTGCCTTGGGGTGTAGTGGGGGTTGGCCTGGTTCGTCTCCCTTCCGTGCAGCCTTTTTGTGGGGTGGTGGTGCTCGTGGAGGGTGGTGCCATGGGCGCTGTGATGGTGTGGCCTCCTCCCCATCATCTTCATCCCGTTGGGATCGATGTGTTCCTGTGGGGTACATAGGGCGTGGTTTGAGTTCAATGCTACATATATTTGTGTGATGCAGATCATGCCAACAAGTGGGATTGAAGACAGTATCATTCGCGCATTCTCCTTGCATCCTGTTCTGTCGCCATGTGGTGCTTGTTGTGAGTGGGTATGGAGGTAGACTGCATGGGAATGTCGGAGTGACAAGATTGCATGCGTGGTTGGGGTGCACTGCGCTCAGGGTTTTGGGGGTTTATTCATGCACACTTCAACTCTACGTAGCTGTCCTATGGCTATGCATGTCTATCCCCTGCCCCTGTCATTCATGCACTGCGCGTGCAGGGTCGTCTAGGCCGCACTACGGTTCAATGGATGTAGGCCTCACTTATGGGTGTATGCACTTCCTCACACACTTTTCATCCCATTCATTCACTTAGTTTCTGCATGTGTGGTTCTTTCAGGTGCATGCATTCGGGGGTGGGACTCACTTGCAGTTGGATCGATGCCAGTGCCTGCCTCCGCTCTGCCAATGCCCTTGATTGGGCCAACATCCATCAGGGCATTCATTTTCTCCTCCCATAGTGTGAGTTCGGGTGGGGGTGGTGGTGGCCCTCCTCCAATGCCCCTGCTTGCACTCCTGTGCTGTGACAGGATGCCACAGACTCACACGCGCCGGTCGTTCAGGCGCTTGCGGCAATCCTCCCCATCCCGGGGCCCCCGCCCCACAGCAGTGACCCTCTGGCTGATGTTGCGCCAGATTTGTGCTCTGCGCCGGCCACTTGTTTTGCGCTGCTGCAGCTCCTCATGGTGTGTCTCTGCCTCCTCCACCAGTACAGCTAGATCCTGGTCACTGAATTTGGACTTTTGCACCCTGTCCAGGGCAGTCTTACCCCTAGTGCGCTCCTGAGACATGTTTTGGGGTTGGATGGCGTGGATGGCTTCCTGGGGCTGTGATATCTGACGGATTGTGATTTCCAAGATGGCCGCCGCTTTGTTTCCCGTTCCGTGACGCGTTTCCCGCGTGCTAAAGGTGTGCGCTATGAGCACATGCTATGAGCGCGCGCTATGAGCGCGATATGGTGGTATCGCACGGTGCGCAGAATTTAAAGTTTCGCGCTATTTGTGATAACGCCATACCCCGGGACGTATGCATGACAAGTCGTGATTTGGCGGATTGTCCGCCGGGGACCTTGGCGTTAGTGCTATTTACGTCCAGCGGACAATCCGCCGCATTACCGCCAAAGTCGTGATCAGGCCCATAGTCTTTTGTATAGAAAGAATCTGCAAATAAACCAATAGAGTCAATCATTGTTCTGTGTGGTCCTCCAGATTCCTCTTGGTTAGTACAGTTCTGGTTGACTGTGTTGATTCAAAAATGCATTTGTCTCTTCCTAGGGACTGCACGGTCACTTGGCTTTCTGTTGGATTCAACACCGTCTTTCCTATCGCACATGTCCAAGAAGGATCGGTAACCTTTACGATTGTATCAGTAGTGCAAACTGTTGTACTGTCTCACATCGATAGGAAGAAGCTATCTTGGCTGAAAACTCTAACAAAGTCTCTAGACCATTAAAATCTGAACTCTATTTGTTCTTTTTTTATTGATGAGAGCCCGCAAATATAAACATATCGCTCTGTTCATGGCATCTCTTCCTTGGCTGCCACTTGAATGTAGAATGCGTACTCAACCAGCCTGCAGGTTATGTGGCACTGCGCGTAGAGCGCTCGCTTTGACATCCATGCAGAGATCTGCTAACGCAGGTACGAAACCCGGCAGGGCCAAACTCAGCTTTTCATCGTTCTGAGGTCGATAAATGAGCACCACACACAGTCAGTAATAATAAGCAGCGCTAGATGCCTGAGGGTTCGTAGCGCTACATAAATACCAAATTATTATTATTATATAAAAGGCTCTGGCTTTGTGTAACCCTAATTGCTTGGCCACCAAACTTTAGTAGCTTGGGTAGGCTCTTGCTCAGCAGAGGCCAGCTAACTCTGCTGCGCATGCCTAATGTGGAAGAAGATGAGGCCCAGAAACTGCCCCTTTCAATTGCAGTCCCAAGATTCTGGAACTCCCTTCCCTACCTTACTCTACAAGGCAGGGTCCTTGACTTTCAATTGTAAAATGATTTTGCTTGAGGTTTTTATATATCCTATCTGCCAATTATACTGTATTCGATTTTTTTTTTTTAATTCATGCTTCAGTTCGTCTCCAGATGATAGCTCAGGGGCAACGTGCTCGCCTTGGATAGAAAACGACACGGAGCAACACAGGTTCGATCCCAGTATTTGCGCTTAGAAACCGCTGGATATTAAGCGCGTTATAAATATCATATCATTGAATTTGTATTGTGTGTGTGTAATTTCTATGCATGATTATTCAAAATGCCCCCAAACCTATTTTGGGCAAGATAATGGGTTGATCAAATCACTTTATTAAAATAAAATAAAATAAGCCTCATTGGCCATGCAGGGAAAAATTCCAGAAAATTGGGAGGAGTTTTGTTACAGAAGCTTAATTGCCACTTGTCCTCTTTGGCAAATTCGGTCCTCTGAGGGGATTGGAGGCTATATCTCTATCATGTAGGCAGATTGAAATCCTATATTTTACCACCAACAATCACTGGATTTACTGCAGGAGAGTTGCCAATCATGGTCACATTGAGGTAACAATTGAGTCCTATGAACTCAATTAATGGAGACTAGCACTATCTTTGCCACACTCTTAGTCCCACAATATAACTGCGGGACCAAGTGGCATTATAGTAAGTGAGTTTGGCAGCAATTTACTTTGAATTATCACCAAACTCATAAAGAGATAATGGGCCTCATTACGGCTTTGGTGGTAGCCATGCCCTAAATAAGGGCATGGCTGCCACCAAAACCAGGCCCGGGTCCCAGTTCCCTGAATGGGGAATTACTGGGCCATTCCGAGTTTGGAGGGCCTGGTAATTACGCCTACAGGGAACCCGGGCCCGGACCTTCCCCATTCGAGCCACCATAGGGCTCAATGGGAATGGGTGCAGGAGCTAACAACGGGCCGATTACGACCGGCCCATTGTTAGCTCCCTGGTCCCCTCGCGGGACCCGGTAAGGACGCCTGGTTTTACTAGGCGTACTTACCAGGTCCCGCGAGGGAACCTCGTAATCTTGCAGAATGGGTTTAACGGGCCCGCCTCCATTAGCGGCACACGTTAACCCATTCCACAAAGGTTGTAATGAGGCCCAATGTCATCCCAGCCCCTTCTCTGTTTCCCTTATGAAACATCACCCTCCCAGAATCCCCTCCCATCAAGCCGATGCAGACTTCCAAGCAGCATGCATGGCTAATTTCATCAGCAGGTGCTTGTTCACAGTACTCCTCGCTGACAGCCTGCACCAGCAATCATATACTTTCCGCATTCTTTCCTTCAGCTCACCCTCAGGGAGATGAGGGAAGTCAGATTAGGGCTGTCAGGATTTCTTTTTAAATTTTTAAGTGAACCATCTGTTGAACCATTTTATACCTGACATTCCCACACAGAAGTTTGTGAATCATTGTCCTAGTTCTCTTCAGAATCGATGATACCAACATCATCTACCAAGATCTCACAGAATGTTCGCTAAACACCATACTAAGAGCACAAAACACTGCAGCTGGAATCCTGCTTAGACTGTAAAGATGGGAACGTAGCACACTGACTATGCACAATCAACTGTGGTCAAATTCACTATCCAACTAAAAAAGCCTGGGTTCCCCACCACACCATTCATGACAGTGGGCCGGAATCCACCAAGAAGAAATGCACCTATAGTCAACTGTTAGGACACGTTCCTCCAACAATGCAGCCACTTATAGAGTTCAACACTTTAACAAGAAATCGTATGGAGGAACAGCATCCTCATTCAAGAAAACCAAGCTATGGAGCTCAAAGCCCAGATGATTGCACAGAGAGGATGAGCGCCTGTCCTTCTGAAAAACTCTGAATGATGAAATGACCCGAACCGACAAATTTGCAAGACACTACCAAATATTGGACCAACCAGAAATGTTCAACCTACTAGCAACCACGGACAGAGATCTGAAGGTCCTCAGAAATTACACAATCTAGCATGCACACACAACACTGAAAGGCTCAATCATTCTGGCTTTTAAAATCTAATTGATATCGTGAACTTGTATCCAAAAGACAACCACAAGACCAACCTCACAAACATAAATAAAGCAGAAGTGGGACTCATTCAGGTTGGCCTTTACCGACATGAGTACATTTATCTGCACACAATATTTAAATCTAGATCACACTAGAGATCACGCAAAGGGAAGTCATTCACCCTTCATTTTTCCCCTGCAGACGTTGGATATTGACATCACCCCATCGATACACTTATGGTGGAGCCTGGAATAGAAATAATACCCACTTCTGATGAAAAACAACACACTAGGACATCTGTGTTCAATCTCAAACCAGACTGGAACTGTACAGGTTCAGCATAGACATAAGAGCCATCAAACTACCTCTCCAGGTCCAACTAAATGGCTCATCTTTGCATTGGACACTACAGACATTGGTACATGGCAGCTGTATGCCTGCTAGTCTCACCACCCTCACAGTATCCTTGGTGGAGTTGCTCAGAAGTCACTGCACATCCCAGAACAAGTAGAGGAGCTGGCTAGGCCATTTTCTATAGGCTTTGGTTCTTACAATCAATATTGCCAATATTCCTGCAATGGCTCATTCATTTGTAGTCAGATTCTTAGAACCCCATCATGAGTTGGACAGAGCATCAAACTACGGCAGTAACACTATTACCACCGCATTTACTGCTCCGTTCAATCTCAAGTTGGACAGAAAGTGTGGGTTTTTCCTCCAGCTTTTTGCTGGAGGCACACATGTCCCCTTTCCGCCTGTTATTGGCACTATTAGCACAGCGCTAACTGCGCCAGTTCTAATAACACCCCCAAACCCGTTGGGTCCCGTGGACCCAAAGGGAATGAGGATTTACTGCCCCCACCCTCAACTCAGGATCCTGCACCGGACAGAGTTGCAGTAACGCTAATTGCGTTGGACGGTATACCATCGCAACTAGCACCAGAATACTGAACACCTCATGACAAGGGACTAAGTTCTTTGTAAGCTACACTATGCAAATACCATTTTGGTGGGTATTACGGTTTGACAGTTGTCCAACATATGCAGTTCAATTTTGTAAGAGGATTCAATTCAACACTACAGCTAAGTCAACGCCTAGTCTATAATACTGAATGAAAACCCTTATTGATATATCTTTATGTCCAGTTCATGCGTTCTGGATGACTACCCCTATATAACACCCCTCTCTTGGAATCCCCCTGACCCCACTGAGCCAAGAAGTAGTTCTGTTTTGCAAGTTTAAAAGGTTTATTTAATAATTTAAAATATATATATATATCACACTTTATAATAAATTAATTATTGAATAGCACACTTAATCTGATATGATAAAGATCAACAACGGAGAATCTGGCACTAGCACACTTCTTCTAATCACTAATGAGTTGACATGAAATGGATAAGGTAGCACACTGGTAAATAGGAACAAAAGTATAATGTGGTAGAGGATGCTTTATGTAAGCTCAGGTGGATGCAATATTCAATGAATGCAGTACTGAAAATACTCAATATAATTTCAACCAAACAATGTAATCACTTTTCTCTGGCAATCCCCTCCCCCCTTTTATGCAATGCAAGGAAGTGGAAGGAAGGCACACAATTCTCAGAAATGCAATCAAATGTGATTCAGTTCACCCCAGCAAGCTTAAAGAAAACAGATAGGAGTTTTGAAAACACAGGCCCAAATGCTTTTATATGTGCTAGCAATGGATGAGAAATATGCTGGAAATGCTTTTAATTCCCTTTCAGAGGTTCAGGGTGAGTGGTATCTAGTTAATATTAGTCCAGGCTCACACTAGCAATGATGCAGGGATAGTTAGCAGGTTAAACGAATTTCTGGCAAATGGAAGGCAAGCAGCAGCAGTTTTTACATGTGACGAAATTTTGCAAATCGCGGTAAAATTCGCGGATGCGCCGAGCGCTATTACAGAGGAACCACAAGGACTATCTCTATCGTTTTGGGGTCCTAGGAAAGCCTAGGATCTCAGCTTCAAAATGTAAGTTACTGCAAGTCTCTAGCACAAACGGTTGCGGAGATATGAACGATTGAATAAAGGTCGTTTTTCAGATTTGAAATTTTAAACGCACACTTTTTCAGCTTTAAAAATGATGGCAGGATAACACAATTGCTAAGCTGCAGTTCTACTTAGGTTAAACATGGATTGAATTATATTATTTTAACTAAGAGATGGGTTCTACACAGTTTTACTATGTACTCACACTATATTCTTGAATTAAATGGGCCTCGTCACGGATCTGGTCAGGGTTTTAAACTGGACTCTGGTCTGGTCTGGTCTGGCCTCTGCACTTCACAGTGATCTGGGTCAGCTCTCTCTGCTGGTCTGGGTCTCTCTGGGTACAGCACTGCTTTCTCTCTGGTCTGGTCTCTTAATTCTGGATAGATTGAAGTCTCTAGTTTGGCTCTCTGGAGGTTTGATGGAGGTAAGTATGGATTTTTCCGGCAGAGCTTCCAGCGGCAGATGGATTTTGAAGGTCCCTATCTGTCCTGTCTGTCTGCTTTTATGTGTTTAGAATGTGGGTGTGTTCTAGCATCACTGACCCTACCTCTCTCTCAGCTTCTAATTGGTCAAACTTCCATTTATCATTTGATTGGGGAATGAACTGTGAGTCAGAGGGATGTCATTTTATGGCTTGCAGATAGGACACTCCTCTGTCAGATTGCACACATTCTATATTTGATAATAAAAGACATATTTCACAGTTACACAGTTGCTTGAAATTACATATACATGGTGTGGCTGAATTTAGCCATGTCTCTGTCCAAATCTGCTGTTTCTAAGAGCTTGCATTCAGAAATGGCACATAATTGACTTTTTAACTGATTTTTCAATTTCTGACATTGACCCAACTTTACATACATGTGTGCAGGGAGTACGGACATTAACTGATGAAGTTTCAGATTTTTAACATGCATACATTTAGAGTAATATCCACTTTTCCGCTAACACCCCCCTGAACATACCACCGGTTCTAAAAACCTCTTAAACTGTGGGCAGAAAAATCACAAGAATTATGGTATCATTTATAAAATTTTCACATGTCCGCTCTATGAGTTATTCATCTTTTTAAAGTTATGTTCTGGCTCCAAAGGGGTGTGGTTTCCTCTCAGCACAAGGTAGAAATACTGGTCTATCCAGTTCTGCCAAGCCAGCTTGCTCTCACAGGCAGTGCTCCTCCCCTTTCCTCAGGAGGAAGCCATTTTTTACGACCATTTACGACTCCTGCCAATAAAACCTTTGCCTGAGCCAGGACAGGGCTTTGTTCACTTTCCTGCAGAGCACAGGTAAATCAATTATCAGATAGATGGCATATCCTTAGTGTGAGCAGCAAAAGGGCAGCTAGGCCTGGGAACACAGCTGTGACTCAAGTTTCACTCCTGATGGGGGTAGTTGCCAGGCAGAATTCAGTTCCTTCAGCCATTTTTTTAGCTACATGTCATTTCTGTTCCCCAGTTTCTGCATTCAAATAAACTAAACATTTTTACATATGCAGCTAGAATGCTGATTCTAAGTTTAAAACTATGACATTTAAACAATTGCAACCTATGTGACACTCAAAAGTAGGTCACTCAGTCAATTTAAACATTTAGATTTTTTTTAGTGTCTTTCAGTCCAAATTTACTTAAACTGCTGCAATCCACAGCTCAGCCAGTCTTGTTATAACCCTTGTCTTAAGATCTTCATTTCCCAGATTTTGTAGGCACACAAAACTCCATTCTGCCAAATGTCTGCTGGTATTCAGTGAATATTTTGCACATATTGCAATGTTTGAAAATAGGCATTTTGACTTGCCTTCAGGGAAACAGAGTGGTTTTAAAACGCCGGCTTTTGGATAGTGGTGAGTACTGGTACTGCACCCATTTTTGGGATTTAAGAAATGAATTCCCCACAATTCTAGGTTGCATTTGGCAATCAGCATTTCCATTCCCAATGGTTTCAGACTACTGTGCGGGTAGTCCAATGGTGGCGCTACTGTTTTTCCTTTGGCAACCCATTTCCCTCATGGCAACCCGGCCTTTCATTCTCGCACTGGTGGGTGGCAAGTGAGGCAACCATTTTAGTGTGCGCACAAACTGCGCAGCTTTCCTGGATTTCGGCGCACATGTGGGTTTTCCGCCATCTTGAATTTTCTAAGCCCACAGCACCAAATGTTGTGGCATGATAGCTTAAACGTGGGTCAGGACACCCAACAAGCCCCCCCCACGTGACTGCCCCTTGAATTTGAGTCGATGGGGAGTCGCGTGCACAAGGGTTTTGACCCATGCACCGGTCTGTCCGCATAATCTTCTTCCTCTCCTGTAGATGGCATAGTTCAGCATCTTCTTCTCCATCCGGTACTGATCGATGGGTCCTCCTCGCCGGTCCTGATGGGAATATTGGGCGGTCCACTGGGCCCATTGGATCTTCGTTCCCGGTCTCCGTATCATCCTCCTTGGCCCGTCTTCAGGTTTTCTTTCTCCTAGGACGACAAAGGAAGAGCGGCAATACCTACTCATAGACTTTTTCCACCACTGTTGAGATAGTGGGGCAGCATATGCATTTCATCATAACGAAACATTACATTCTTATTTTGAAAAACAGTATGACTAAGAGACAGTTTCATACAAATCACAGTATGTTAGAGACTAGATGTGGTACGTTTTATGATTGGAACTGAATTAGTCTGATACAGTACCCGCTAGGATTCCAGAGGATTCCTCCAGTTGTTGCAGAGTGTGCCTGGGATGGCAACACTTCAACTGGTTTATGTGTACCCACTTGTCTTCCCCCTCTGCCGAACCGCCTTTGGGGATGCGGATCTTGTAGGCCACAGGGGAGATCTTATCGACGATCTCAAAGGGTCCCTTCCATGTAGGCAAAAATTTGCGCTGCTTGGCCTGGTTCCTTTGGAAGTTGTATAGATAGACCCGGTCTCCCACCTGATATTCCTTCCTGGAAGTTTTCAGGTCATAATGGGTCTTCATGCTATCAGCCGATCTTTCTAGATTCCGCTGAGCATAAGCAAAAGCATGTTGGAGGTGTTTCCTTAAATTCTCTACATACTCATGAGTAGTGGAGGCATTTATCAGTGTCTGCTCTTGGGTCCTGTAGAGCAAATGCTGAGGAAGCACCATCTTGCGCCCAGTCATCAACTCAAATGGTGACATTTTGGTTGCAGATGAAGGGGTAGATCTGATGGCCATTAGGACCAGAGGTAATCGGATATCCCAACTTGGCCCAGAATCTGCCACAAACTTCTTTAATATGCTCACAATTGTCCGGTTATATCTCTCTACTGCCCCAGAAGAAGCTGGTCTATAAGCAATATGCAGCTTTCTTTTGACCCCCAGTATCTCCCACATCTTTGTCATTACTTCACTGGTGAAGTGGCTACCTCTGTCTGACTCAATCCTTTGAGGTAGACCAAAACGGGAAAAGATGTGGTTAATCATCAAGGCAGCTGCAGTTTCTGCCTTGCAATTTGGGGCTGGGAGACATTCCACCCACTTGGTAAACAAGCATGTGACGGTCAACATGTACTTATTCCCCCTAGCCGAGCGAATCACAGGGCCTACAAAGTCGATTTGTAAATCTGACCATGGCAGTGTCATTCCCCTCTTTTGGAGAGGTGCCCGGTGTGTGAGGGATGTCGGCTGAAATTGTGCACACACAAGACAACCCTTCAAATATTGGTTGAGGTCCTGGCCCATGTGTGGCCAGTATGCAACCTCTCTTAAGATTTCCAATGTTGTGTGAAACCCCCTATGACCGGCGGTGGCCGCATCATGGGCGTGACTTAACATCAGGCTTCGGAATGAGGTAGGAACCACCCACTGGTCGTGGCCAGCTTTGGATTTCCTTACCAACAAACCGTCTTGGATTCGGAACATTTTTGGACATTTCATCAACACTCTTAGGTCCTCTTTCCCATTGTAATCGGTATCCGTCAGGGGAAAGTTCTCAGGGTCCTCAAGATGCTGGTAAAATTTACCAATTATTGGATCCCCCTTCTGAGCAGTAATCAAATCAGCATCAGGGGTCTCCTTACTCCATTGTGCAATTGAGAGGTCGTTGTGAGCATTTGTCTGGGACCTAGTGATAGCGGTGACCTGGATTTCCCCCAACAGGGACTCAATCTCAATTAGATCCCCTTGGATGGCCCCGGTTTTGGCCAGCTGATCAGCTAAGTCATTTCCAGTTTTGTCTGGTCCCTCCACTTTGGAATGACCCTTGATCTTTTTCCAATAGATGGTCATCTCATTCGATGTGACCAGATCATCAATGTTTTGGATCAACTTCCCATGTTTCAAGGGTTTGTTGTTAGCACATAACATGCCTCTGGTTTTCCAATTAACCAGGTGCTCCACGAACCCGTTCCGTACATAATCCGAATCTGTGATTATGACCAGTTCGTGGAGTTGATGCTGGACAGTGGTGAGGATGGCCTGATGCACAGCCATCAATTCTGCCACCTGACTACTTCGGGGACCAATTTTGTATCCAGCGGAGGGTTCTGGGGACTCATTCACCCATGCATTCCCTACGCCGGCCACCAGTTCTTTCTCCCCGTTGTTGTCAACATGGTAAGAGCATCCATCCACATACACAGTGGGCATTCCCTCACACTTGTCTTCTTCAAAGACTTTGTGTGGGGAATTAAGGTATGCCTCCATGTTGTCCTTGATTTTCAGACTT
The DNA here is from genome assembly GCF_040938575.1 of Ambystoma mexicanum. Lineage (NCBI taxonomy): Eukaryota > Metazoa > Chordata > Amphibia > Caudata > Ambystomatidae > Ambystoma > Ambystoma mexicanum. The sequence goes on from NC_090929.1 coordinate 1,585,314,429, forward strand.
TCGTCCTCGAGACAGTTTTCTCTCGCACAATCATGCAAGTCAGCCAGACCTTGCGCGAGGGGACTCTTCTTGTTTTGGCCATATCTGACCTCCACAGGAAAGCCTTGCATTGACAGAATCCAGGAAGTAATTCGTGAATTACTCACATTTCCGGCCCGGATTCTGTCACTTTGGAGATATTGCAGAGGCTGGTGTGGAGTCTCCACTATGATGTGTTCCCCCTGGATAAACGGGCGGTAATTCTTCAATGCCCACACCGTTGCCAGGAGTGCCTTCTCACAATCGTTGAATTTCTCCTCCACAGAGGATAAAGTTTTGCTCGCATATGAGATTACTTTATTGACCTTGTCATGCTTTTGGTATAATACGGCCGTCAAGCACGTATTAGAGAACCCTGTCTCCAGGAAGAACTCCTTGTTTCTGACAGGGTAAGCTAGGCAAGGCGCTTGTGAGAGGCTTCTCTTGAGTTGTCTTACTGCCTCGGATTGTTCTGGACCCCATTCCCACTTGACCCCCCCTTCAGGAGATGAATCAGGGGTCTGGTGATCTCTGCGTAGCCCTCAATGAACTTTCTGCTGTAATTAGTCAGTCCAAGGAGGCTCCTTAGTTCCCGCAGAGTTGTGGGGTCTTTCAGTTTCTGAAGTGCTTCCACTTTCTTTTCCTGGGGACAAAGACCCTGAGGAGTAATCTCATGCCCCAAGAAGTTAACACGGGTTTTACACCACTGTGCTTTCTGAAAGGAAAGTTTTGCTCTGGCGGCCCTCAACTGTGTCAGAACATAACGGATCTCCGCTATGTGTTCCTCAACAGTTGAGCTTTTGATGAGGACATCATCTACATAAGCCAGGTTACCCCTTGCACCCAAGTCGGGCATGGCCTTATGTAGGAAAATGTTGAATTCATTGCCGGAGTTGAGGTATCCGAAGGGAGTCCGGGTCCATGTGTACTGCTGGCCCCCAAAGGTAAAAGCCAGTTTGTATTGGTCCTCCCTACTGACAGGCACAGTCCAGTATCCATTGGTCAGGTCTATTGCAGTGAATACCTGTGACCCCTGGATCTGGGCCAGCCCTTGGTCAATGTAGGGCAGAGGCCATCGGGAAGTATGGACCCGTTTGTTGAGCTCCCTAAGGTCGGCACAGAGTCTCCACTGGCCGTTTGGCTTCAATATTCCCAGCACCGGATTATTGAAGGTGCTGTGGACTGGACGGATTATTCCCCGGGACTCAAGGTTCTTAATTATTTCGGTAAGGGACTCCATTGATGCGAGAGGCAAGCGATATTGCTTCACAAACACAGGAGTCATGCCAGGGTCCGTGGGGATTGTTGTTGTGTGGATGTCAGTGCGACCACAGTCATATGAGTCTACCGCAAAGAGATCTTGGAAATCCAAGAAAACTTGTTTCAACTTTTGCTTTTGTTCCAGAGTCACACAGGCATCAGCTAGATTGACTCTCTCTTCCACCATCTGCCTGAAGCCTGGAAAGACTTCTGGTTTGGCTATTTCAGCGGCCTCCTCCAGCTGGGTGGAGAAGTCCCTGGTCAGAGTGCTGATTTGGACTGGAGGCTTCAGGTGGGAAAGGCAGCCCTCATGGACCTGGAAAATCACCTCATCCCTCCTGAAATCACAAGTCACATCTTCCTTACCATAGGGGCAGGAAGTGTACACCAGGAAGTTCCCCCCATGCCGGGTAAAAATCCTGTCTGGTGTTGTATGGTCCTCACTGTCACTGTCAAAACAGTCCTTGGGGATTGGTCCTAACAGTTCATTTACAAGATCAATGGAGAAATGTCGGTCATCAACCGCCATTCCAATAATGGTGCCTGCGGCTAGAGTAATACTCTTTAAGTCGCTGTTATCCACCTCTATTAGAATGGTGTCATGTTCTATGTTGACTAATGGTGTTGGGTTTACCCCCAACCCTTGCTGTTGGAGAGAAGCATTTAGATGTATGTAAGCATCAGGGTTTTTCAACTCTTGTCCCCTTTTAACTTTCACTTCCAGGGAGAATTGTCGGGCCCTTTCTGGGATGGTGACTTCCTCTTTGATCTGAATTTCAACTGCATAAGGTAGCAATTGAGCTGACCTAAATGCTTTTTCTGGATCAACAAAGCCCATGGGATTATCCGCTAATCGGGACCAAGCTTTGAAGTTTATTAGGTCCAAACTAATGGCAAAGCGATTGAGAATGTCACTGCCTAAGTAAAAGGCGGCAGGGACGTCTCGCACGACCCAACAATTGTGGACTATGCTCTTGTTGCCAATGGAGATTTTGAGCATACACCTGCTTGGCAGGAGATGTTTGGAATTAGGTGCTTCCAGGTCCATTTCCCACTTGTCTATCAGTTTGAAGGTGGGAATGGCTGGATCTTTTGGGAGTTGGCGGAACATGGCTTCGCTGATGAAGCTCTTACCGTTGTTCACACACACTCGAGCGAGAACAGAGTCCTTCCCATCATTTAACTGAACAGGGATGAACAACTGCTCTCCAATTTGCTGAATATCAGCCAGGCTCTGAGCTGATTTCACATCTTTCTGGACCATAGGAGTGGGAGTTTCAGATTGTGGATTGGTATAGAATTTCAAAGTGTTTCCTTCCAGCGTGGAATACCACTTTAGACTGGAAGGAAGGTTGATTTTCAGAAATAGAGAGGACCCCCCATCACCAGTCTGTTGTCCTACTGCTATTACTGTCACGTCTGGAATTTGGTTGTTCTGGAAGTGAAATTCTACTTGGTCAGATTTTTGTTCAACCATGTGGCATGTGCCGTTTAAACTAACATGGTTGACACTCTGTTTTAATTTTATCGGTCGGCTAGTCTGGGTCCAGAGGACCTTGTTTACGCAATCTATTAGGGGTGACAACCTTCTCAGGAGGTCATTCCCTAGTAAACAAGGGGTGCCCTCTGGGGTCACAACTATGACCGGGTGTTTCAACTTATGTCGCCCAATTTTAATGTCCAAATCTGCCGTCCCCTCGACGGGAATTTCCTTCCCGTCAAAGTTCTGTAGTTGTCCAGGAAGAGAGGTGAGAGGAATTTGGTAATTCTCTCCCCTTCCTGCATTCAGTTCGTCAAAGGCCCTTCTGGACAGAAGGGTAGCTTGAGATCCCGTGTCCACCAGTGCCGAGATTGTACCCTGCCCCTGTACTTGTACCGGGCATAATATCTTCCCTCCTTCTCCTCAAGGGGGCACAGATAACGCACATTTTTGGACAACTGGTGGGCTAACTTTCTGGTTTTGGACATCAATAGCGAAGAGATCTGGGCAGAATTCTGTGGAGAGTCTTGGGAATCTGAAAGAAAAAGTTGGCAACTGGAGATCAGAGCCATTGTGGGTTCCCCTGGTTCCGGTTCTGGGCTGCCCCCCCCTTTTTGGAGGCAGTCCCCAGGATGGGTTTGAACCAGGGGATTTTCTTGCTGTTGGTTCTGGGATGAGATGGTGGGCGGCGGTAGCTCAGTCTCCACATCTCCCCAGTCTGGATTTGCATCCCTAGGGACCCATTTTTCTTTGGGAGGAGTTCCCCCCTCTCTGAAGGAGAAGATCCTTTTCCCAGGATCCTCTGAGGATCCCTCTCCCTCAAATTGGAAGATCTGTACCTCCTCCTCAAACTGAGTCTGTTTGGGTCTTTTGTTTCTCCTACCCCCCCTCTGCTCCTTAGGAGGCAGACTTTCAGGGGCAAGAGATTTTGTTTCCGGTTCCTGGGTTTCCAGGGGCTGTTTACAAGTGAGGAAGGAAGCTTCCTCCAAGGATTTACACCCCCCTTCCCTTTGTGCCTCCTCCCTGGGAACCGGTGAGTTATCGGGGTGCTGCCCCCGTCATTGTTCTGGAGCACCAGGTCCAGAGTTGGGTGCGTTCTGCGCCGGCATGCTGATCTGAGGGTTCTGCTGAGCCCTCAGTATGTGACCCATATCCCGCGCCATGTTTTGAACCTGGCGCTCTAACTGGGAAACCCGCTCAGGCTGATACGGGGCCCTGTTTTCTCCCCTGGGCTGATCCCGGGAAGGGTAGCTGTCCCTCCTCTGGTAATACCCCGGGTTGGGAAGATTTGGGTACCCCTCCACCCTTGGCCTCCCCTCTCCCGGATTCAGTGGTCTGGGCTCAGGGAATTGGGGAAAGAAGGATGGATGGTTTTGGGGCTGAAAGTCGGGTGGATATCTGGGGAAAAAGTTCTGCCCAGGGTTTGGTAAATTTCTGCCCTCCTGTGGGAAGTTTGGAGGGAAGTTCCCTGGGTTAGGTGCTTGGCTGGATCCCCCCCCCTTGGGCTGGAGGAGTCCACACATAACCCAGGATGGGTCGATTTCCCTTGTAACGGGGACTTACATAATCAGGAGAGCGAGGGACCCCATTTGTGGGGCTGCCTCCCTGGCTCCCTGTCTGTGACTGGCCCGAGGACCTTCTGGGCCTAGCATTATTAGGTGCAGGTAGGTTTATAGGCCCCCCCATCTCCAAATCCAAAACGGGGGTGACCTTTACCTCTGCCACCTTGGCAGCAGCAGGGGTGCTGTTGGATTTGGGGTTTTTCTGGGCATTACTTTTGCTATCTACCGGTTTCTGCACCTCATAGATCCGGGTAGCCTGTTCAATGACCCAGTCTAAAGATCTTTTCTCGTGAAAATCCCTCACGAGCTGGGTCATGATATATTTGGGCAAGGCATGGAAAAACGTATTAATAAATTCCCTGCTATCCGTGCGCACCCTTCTTGTGGTCTGTGCAAAAGCACGCTTTAACTCCTGCACAAATTCTTGTGGGGCCTGATCCTCCCCACATTGCAAATTGTAGGCTGCCTTGCGAGCCTCTTGAGGATTTCTGTGAACAGAAAAATGTTTCAAGATGGCCGCCTTATAGGTGGACCATCTTAAATGATTTTGGTCCTCCAGCCCCGCAAAGAAACTGGAGTATTCCGGGGAGAAGGTCCACTTTACATATTGAATACAGCTTTGGCTGTCCTTCAAATGGAAAGTCTCCATCATTTGTTCAAACAACTCTAAGTGCTCCCAAACAGAATACTTAGCGTTCTTATGGTAAGGCGTGATGACGCTCCTGATCGCCTTAATCTGCTTTAAAGGGTCCTTAAGCAAGGCCCTTTTTGTCTTATTGGCCCTTTTGGTCCGGGTAACCCTGGTCCAATCGTCCTCGGACTCAGAGGCACTGCTCCCAGAGGTTCCTGTCTGCTCTTCCAGGTTTGCCCGGATTCTGCGAGCCTGGGAATGGCTGGCAGAATGTGGGGACCTGGTCTCCTGTGTCCTGCGCAGTTCAGAGGAGTCTTCAGATTCCTCCTTGCTGCCAGGATTTGATGGGTACCCCCTCCACTGACCTAACTGGGCAGAGGTTTTCAGGATGCCCTTAATGGGCCTACTCTCCTGGGGTTCCCCATTGAACTGTACTGTACGTGGGTGCCCATACCCGGATGCCCACCCCTCCATTCCTGAGTGGTACTGGCCTATGAGCCCCATACTCTTAGCTGGATAGTAATCTGCCATCCCTGCGGCCCTGTGCTCATGTGCGCCAGGGGACATGGGGGTGGCAGAGTCCAGGGACTGAGAGGTATGAGGGCCTCTGGTACTAGGGCTCCTGAGGTTATGCTCCGGAGTTTCCATTTCCCAGCGAACCTCATCTCTATCCGCCCCTGCTCCCTGTTGCAATGCAAGAGCCTGCATTTGTGCCTTCAGTTCCTCTGTTAAGGCCTTACTCGACTCTATCAGTTTCTCCTGCATCGCTACCTGTTGCTGGAGCCTCTCATTGTGCTGGCAGAGAGCCTCCTTTTCCCTCTGTGCTTCCTGGTTGGTCCTGGAGAACTGGGCCAGTCTTTGCTGCAGGAGGGTTACCTCCTGAGCTGTGTCCCTATTGGCCTGCTCCTTTCTTGCTAGAGCATCCTCCACCCTCCTGGTGTGCTCTAACAAGTTCTGGTGTTCTTTTTGGAGATCACCCAGTCCCTGGTGGGCCAGGTGATTTTCTTCCATTTTTCTTTTTAAATGGCAGACTTCCTGGCCTAAGGCGTCTCTTTCCTGACTAAGAGCCTGCATTTGTGCCGCCAGGTCGTCCCTCTGCCTTTGAAAGGCACCAGCTTTCTGGCGTTCTTCATCAAACTCTGCCTGGGTATCCAGGTCTTTCAAGATCAGCTTGTTGCTCTCTACCTTCACTCTATCTAGATGACTTTGCAGGGTGGCTACCTGCTCCGTGCATGCCCTGTTAAAGTCTAATTGTTGCTCCAGCTTTTTCTGGCTCTGCAGTAAGGAGTCCAAACTGTCTTGGTGCTCCTTCTTCAGGGCCAGAAATCTGGTATCCTGGTCAGCCTTTTCCTGTTGCAGCACATCCATATCCTTCTTTATTTTAATGATGTGCTGCCTACTATCATCTTCTGACTCCTGGCTCCTCTGCAGCCTCTGCTCAGAAGAGACCAGGTCAGATTGGACCTTCTCTAACGCCATCTGTTGCCTATTTGCCAGATTTTGGCTTTCAGCACATCTATCCTGCATGTCTCCCATATATAGGTACAGGTATGCTGCTATCCTGGCAATCTTATTGTGTTCCTCTTTGGCTTTAGGAGCCATATATAGTTCACTCAGGGCCACATGTAAGGGACCCTGATCTCTATATATATCTGACCCTGTTTCAGTGACCTGTTGTGTGATGGCCTGCAACCACACATCCTGGCCCTGTTCGGTCCATTCACCTCTCACAAATAGCTTATGCAAGAGGTGCTCTCTGGCTATTTTCATGTCTACTAAGGTCGTCATTCTAGAGATTGGTCTCTGTCCTGACTTACAGAAGTTTGTATTTTATTTTTGCAGAACAGAACTTTTCTTGGAGTGTCCCTTTTGAGGAATGCTTCACAGCGTAATGCAGCGTGGTGATCCGACTGGATGTATGTATCCCGTCAGTTAGCACACTGTATTAAGCTGCACAAGTGGTATTCTAACCCAAACGTCCGGCCCGAGCCCCCAATTTGTAAGAGGATTCAATTCAACACTACAGCTAAGTCAACGCCTAGTCTATAATACTGAATGAAAACCCTTATTGATATATCTTTATGTCCAGTTCATGCGTTCTGGATGACTACCCCTATATAACACCCCTCTCTTGGAATCCCCCTGACCCCACTGAGCCAAGAAGTAGTTCTGTTTTGCAAGTTTAAAAGGTTTATTTGATAATTTAAAATATATATATATCACACTTTATAATAAATTAATAATTGAATAGCACACTTAATCTGATATGATAAAGATCAACAACGGAGAATCTGGCACTAGCACACTTCTTCTAATCACTAATGAGTTGACATGAAATGGATAAGGTAGCACACTGGTAAATAGGAACAAAAGTATAGTGTGGTAGAGGATGCTTTATGTAAGCTCAGGTGGATGCAATATTCAATGAATGCAGTACAGAAAATACTCAATATAATTTCAACCAAACAATGTAATCACTTTTCTCTGGCAATCCCCTCCCCCCTTTTATGCAATGCAAGGAAGTGGAAGGAAGGCACACAATTCTCAGAAATGCAATCAAATGTGATTCAGTTCACCCCAGCAAGCTTAAAGAAAACAGATAGGAGTTTTGAAAACACAGGCCCAAATGCTTTTATATGTGCTAGCAATGGATGAGAAATATGCTGGAAATGCTTTTAATTCCCTTTCAGAGGTTCAGGGTGAGTGGTATCTAGTTAATATTAGTCCAGGCTCACACTAGCAATGATGCAGGGATAGTTAGCAGGTTAAACGAATTTCTGGCAAATGGAAGGCAAGCAGCAGCAGTTTTTACATGTGACGAAATTTTGCAAATCGCGGTAAAATTCGCGGATGCGCCGAGCGCTATTACAGAGGAACCACAAGGACTATCTCTATCGTTTTGGGGTCCTAGGAAAGCCTAGGATCTCAGCTTCAAAATGAAAGTTACTGCAAGTCTCTAGCACAAACGGTTGCGGAGATATGAACGATTGAAAAAAGGTCGTTTTCAGATTTGAAATTTTAAACGCACACTTTTTCAGCTTTAAAAATGATGGCAGGATAACACAATTGCTAAGCTGCAGTTCTACTTAGGTTAAAAATGGATTGAATTATATTATTTTAACTAAGAGATGGGTTCTACACAGTTTTACTATGTACTCACACTATATTCTTGAATTAAATGGGCCTCGTCACGGATCTGGTCAGGGTTTTAAACTGGACTCTGGTCTGGTCTGGTCTGGCCTCTGCACTTCACAGTGATCTGGGTCAGCTCTCTCTGCTGGTCTGGGTCTCTCTGGGTACAGCACTGCTTTCTCTCTGGTCTGGTCTCTTAATTCTGGATAGATTGAAGTCTCTAGTTTGGCTCTCTGGAGGTTTGATGGAGGTAAGTATGGATTTTTCCGGCAGAGCTTCCAGCGGCAGATGGATTTTGAAGGTCCCTATCTGTCCTGTCTGTCTGCTTTTATGTGTTTAGAATGTGGGTGTGTTCTAGCATCACTGACCCTACCTCTCTCTCAGCTTCTAATTGGTCAAACTTCCATTTATCATTTGATTGGGGAATGAACTGTGAGTCAGAGGGATGTCATTTCATGGCTTGCAGATAGGACACTCCTCTGTCAGATTGCACACATTCTATATTTGATAATAAAAGACATATTTCACAGTTACACAGTTGCTTGAAATTACATATACATGGTGTGGCTGAATTTAGCCATGTCTCTGTCCAAATCTGCTGTTTCTAAGAGCTTGCATTCAGAAATGGCACATAATTGACTTTTTAACTGATTTTTCAATTTCTGACATTGACCCAACTTTACATACATGTGTGCAGGGAGTACGGACATTAACTGATGAAGTTTCAGATTTTTAACATGCATACATTTAGAGTAATATCCACTTTTCCGCTAACACCCCCCTGAACATACCACCGGTTCTAAAAACCTCTTAAACTGTGGGCAGAAAAATCACAAGAATTATGGTATCATTTATAAAATTTTCACATGTCCGCTCTATGAGTTATTCATCTTTTTAAAGTTATGTTCTGGCTCCAAAGGGGTGTGGTTTCCTCTCAGCACAAGGTAGAAATACTGGTCTATCCAGTTCTGCCAAGCCAGCTTGCTCTCACAGGCAGTGCTCCTCCCCTTTCCTCAGGAGGAAGCCACTTTTTACGACCATTTACGACTCCTGCCAATAAAACCTTTGCCTGAGCCAGGACAGGGCTTTGTTCACTTTCCTGCAGAGCACAGGTAATTCAATTATCAGATAGATGGCATATCCTTAGTGTGAGCAGCAAAAGGGCAGCTAGGCCTGGGAACACAGCTGTGACTCAAGTTTCACTCCTGATGGGGGTAGTTGCCAGGCAGAATTCAGTTCCTTCAGCCATTTTTTTAGCTACATGTCATTTCTGTTCCCCAGTTTCTGCATTCAAATAAACTAAACATTTTTACATATGCAGCTAGAATGCTGATTCTAAGTTTAAAACTATGACATTTAAACAATTGCAACCTATGTGACACTCAAAAGTAGGTCACTCAGTCAATTTAAACATTTAGATTTTTTTTAGTGTCTTTCAGTCCAAATTTACTTAAACTGCTGCAATCCACAGCTCAGCCAGTCTTGTTATAACCCTTGTCTTAAGATCTTCATTTCCCAGATTTTGTAGGCACACAAAACTCCATTCTGCCAAATGTCTGCTGGTGTTCAGTGAATATTTTGCACATATTGCAATGTTTGAAAATAGGCATTTTGACTTGCCTTCAGGGAAACAGAGTGGTTTTAAAACGCCGGCTTTTGGATAGTGGTGAGTACTGGTACTGCACCCATTTTTGGGATTTAAGAAATGAATTCCCCACAATTCTAGGTTGCATTTGGCAATCAGCATTTCCATTCCCAATGGTTTCAGACTACTGTGCGGGTAGTCCAATGGTGGTTTTAAAGCGCTTTGAAGCTAACCGGCGCTACTGTTTTTCCTTTGGCAACCCATTTCCCTCATGGCAACCCGGCCTTTCATTCTCGCACTGGTGGGTGGCAAGTGAGGCAACCATTTTAGTGTGCGCACAAACTGCGCAGCTTTCCTGGATTTCGGCGCACATGTGGGTTTTCCGCCATCTTGAATTTTCTAAGCCCACAGCACCAAATGTTGTGGCATGATAGCTTAAACGTGGGTCAGGACACCCAACAATTTGTTGTTTATCTACTATCAGTATGGGCTGGTGGACTAACTGATTTATCAGATTGTTCATTAGAGTCTTCCTCATCAGTAGGATACCGGTCGTACTCCCGTTCCCTTTCCTCCTCACCTGAGCTTGAATTAAACTTCTTTCTTCTGGCGTGGAGAGTGGGAAGACTCTTCTTCTGTAGAAGGTAAGGTCTGCCTCGAAAGGAAGCCACCGCGGCTCCGATAACAGGAGGCACGGTGACCCCCCTCCGCGACGGACTAACAACGGAGTGAGGGGGAAAAGCCCGAATGGCATAAAAACCCCTCTGGAGTACTTCAGCAGACCGGAACCAGATAACAGGGAAACTCGGGGAGCACAATCCGAAATATATCCAACGGTAGAGAGAGGGTACACGAGGGACCAGTTGAATAAGAGAAAGGAGCCGAGATAGAGACAGCCAGGAAAAGGAGAGAAATCGGATACCAACTGGGAAGAGAAACACTAGGAAGGCTGAAAGAGAAAGAGCACAAGGGAAAGAGCATCTAGGGCCAGGGAGCCCCAACACAGCAAGGGCGGAGCACCGCCAAGGAGAAAACAATAAGGGAGCGAGAGCAACAGAGGGAAATCCGAAGTTGCAACGCGCCGAACTGCCTAGCGTGTGGAAGTAAATACGCATAGGCAGCGGCCATGTTGAAAAAGACTAGACCGATAATACTGTCAGGGAGAAAACGTGGCGGCACAATTCAATGGCGGCCTCGCTTCCACCTCTCCCACAGCCGCCAGTGCCCAGCGGTCGTGACAGTATGCCCCCTTCTAGGGCGATACCCCCCGGGTTTGCCGGGATGTAGGTTGTGGAACCGGTGTAGCAAACGGGGTGCGTTAACATAAGATCGGGGTTCCCAGGAATCCTCGGACGAAGGGAAGCCCTTCCAGTGTATAAGATATTCCAGGCATCCCTTATGGTACCGGGAATCCCTGATGTGGGAGACTTCGTATACTTCAGAGTTAGGGTCGGGCGGAATGTGAAGTCTGGGAACTCTCTGCCTTCTCTCATCAGCCACATAAGAGCGGAGCTGTGAAGAATGAAAAGTCGGATGAACACGGCTGAGTGACTTAGGTAACTTGAGGCGGTAAGCCACTGGGTTGATCTTGGTCAGGATGGTAAAAGGTCCAATATACCGGGGGGACAACTTGGATGGTCTGACCCATCGGGGTAGAAACTTAGTAGACAGCATAACCTTCGTACCTTTCTCCCACATCGGTACCTGTCTCCGGTGGCGATCTGCTTGGTCTTTGTATTGAATGCTTGCCTCTTTAAGACTCTGTTTGGCAGATAAGTGAGCTTCTCTCAGCTGTGCCAAACTCGACTCAATCGACGGGATAGGTGTTTCCTTCCAGAAAGTGGGTATAATAGATCTGGGGTTATATCCATAAGTACAATAAAAAGGGCTCATACCTAAAGAAGCATGCATAGCATTGTTGTACGAGAACTCGGCAGTAGGGAGAAGAGAAACCCAATTGTCTTGAGACTGGTTTACGAAACATCTCAGATATTGTTCAAGGGTTCCGTTTAACCTCTCAGTTTGGCCATTAGTCTGAGGATGGAATCCAGAAGAAAGAGCCCTCTCAATACCCAACAGTTTGCATAAAGCTGACCAAAACTTAGAGGTGTACTGGCTGCCACGATCGGATACAATCTTTTGCGGGAGTCCATGCAATCTGAATATGTCTTTAAGAAAGACTTCAGCAGTGAGTGAAGCAGAAGGTATGCCAGACAGTGGGGAGAAATGCGCCAGTTTGGAATAGGTATCGACTGTTACCATAATGCATGTACACCCTTGGGACTTAGGTAAGTCGACGATGAAGTCCGTAGAAATGTTAACCCAAGGACCTGGAGGGATCGGGCTGGATTGAAGTAACCCCAACGATTTCTGGGTGGAATGCTTGTTACGTAAACAAGTCAAACATTTTTGAATATAAGCCTGAGTGTCTGCTCGCATCTTGGGCCAAAAGAAGGTTCGTTGGAGCAGTTCAAGAGTACCGCGCAGGCCGCGATGACCCGCAACCTTTGAGTCGTGACACCACTTAAGAGCTCGTACTTGAAGGTCGTGTGTGGGTAGGATTATTCTTCCTTGGTTGAAATACAGTCCATCCTTTTCCTCGACAGGTAAATTTCTTAGAGTGGGAGTGGGACCTTTTAAAGGAGTATAAGCCCCCTTAACCTCTTCCAGAAAAGACGATACCACCAGAACGATCTTAGTACGGGGAAACATGAGTTCTTTCTGATCTGACTGGTGTACTTCGTTTCTTCGAGACAACGCGTCAGCAACTTGGTTTTGAGAGCCTGGAATATACGTGATGGTGAAATGAAACTGAGCAAAGAAGTGTGCCCATCTGGCTTGTCGGGTGTTATAGCATTCCTGTTGCCTCAAAATCTGCAGGTTTTTATGATCAGTACGTATCTGAAAAGGGTGCCTACTTCCTTGCAGTAAGTGTCTCCATTCCAGACAAGCCAATTTCATAGCCAGTAGCTCTTTCTCGATGACTGAGTAGTTTTGCTGACTGGTTGTTAAGGTCTTGGAAAAATAGGCTATCGGATGTTCCATGCCGTGGTTGATTTGGAGAAGAACGGCACCCACTGCAGCAGCAGAAGCGTCGGTCTCCATAATGAAAGGTTTCAATTGATCTGGTTGCCGAAGAATGGGAGCCGTGCAGAATTTTCCTTTGAGACTGGTAAAGCTGTCTTCAGCTGCTTCATTCCAAAGAAAAGGTTTAGAGGATTTCTTAAGTAGAGACGTGATGGGCAAGATAAGTCTTGAAAATCCCGGAACAAATTTCTGATAAAAGTTTGCCAGACCTTAAAATCTCTGGATGTCCTTTACAGAGGAAGGAGATGGCCATGAGAGAATGGCTTCCACCTTCTCGGGATCCATGGTTATACCTTTTTCAGAGAGAATAAACCCTAAATAGGGTATGGATGATTTAGCGAAAGCACATTTCTCTGGTTTGACCAATAGATGATGTATACGGAGTCGGTGTAACACCTCCAATACCTGGGAAAAATGCTCTTCTTTATTCCGGGAAAATATCAAGATGTCATCAAGGTATACTACTGTGTTGATCCCTAATAGATCGGAAAATATGCGATCCATAAACCTCTGGAAAATAGAGGGAGCATTTACCAGTCCAAATGGCATCACTCGGTACTCGAAAAGCCTGTATGGAGTGCGGAAAGCAGTCTTCCATTCATCACCGGATCTAACCCGAAGCAAGTGGTATGCATTCCGAAGATCGAGCTTCGTAAACAATACCGATCCCTGCACGGCTTCAAGTATCTCCGAGATTATGGGCATGGGATATCTGTCCTTGATCGTGACTTGATTTAGACCTCTGTAATCTATACAAGGTCTCAACTCCTTTGTGTCTCTCTTAGGTATAAAGAATAACGAAGCACCTGCTGGGGATCTTGATGGTCGGATCAATCCGTTAGCAAGATTGTCATCCAGGTAGCGCCGGAGAACTGCCTTTTCAGCCAAGGATAGGGGCTACATTCTACCAAAAGGAACCAAGGCCTGATGTATGAGGTCTATATTACAATCTTCCGGCCGATGAGGGGGAAGTACCGAAGGTTGTTGTTCCTTAAAGATGTCAGCAAATTCCTCGAATATCCTGGGTAAATTGTGGATGGAGTTATTCTCAGTAGCACATATAGTCTTTACCTTTTCAAACATAGGTTCCGGCAAACACCTTTCTTTTCAAAAAGATGAGTGAAAGCTCAGCAGGTTGTCTGTCCAATTTTTCGTTGGGTTGTGTCTGCGGAGCCAACCGATTCCCAATATCACAGGAAAATGGGCGGCCCTAATGATATCGAACTTAAGGAACTCTGAATGTAGTTGAATAGATACCTGGACTTCCTCAGTGGTATGGGTTATGGGCCCGGAGCATAAAGGAGTACCATCCACCCCTTCTACCTTCTGGTCTTCCTTCTTTGGTAATCGAAGAAGGCCCACCTTGTCAGCCCACATAGTGTCTAGAAAATTACCAGCAGCTCCACAGTCAAGCAGGGCTTGTGTCTCTATCTGTTGTCCTCTGAACTGGAGCTGAACGGCAACTACCATCAAACGATGGTCTTCGGAGGTTTTGGCAGAGGTCACAGAAAGTGTAGCATAGGAACCAGCTGACGCCCCTCGATAATCTGTTCCACCGACTACCGAGGGCGTTCGTTTCCCGGCCTCCTCGGGGGTACGTCAGGACAATCCCTCAAAAGGTGTCTTGTCGAACCACAATAAAGACACAGATTGCCTTCTCGGGTGGTACCAATCTGCATTGGTTCGTCTCTGGAAGGTGGACGAGTAACAGGTGAGGAGGTTGACGTGTGGGCTCCAAGGGAAAATCCGGGAGGACGAGTCTTTTTCTTCTCGTTCTTTCTTTCGGTCATGCGATAATCGATCCTAATTATCGCCTTGATGAGATCGGAGAAAGAGTCTGGGCGGGGAATTCTGGCTAGTTCGTCCTTTAAGTCCTCCCGCAAACCCCTCCGGAATATGGTATACTGTGCTTCTTCTTGCCAACCAGCCTCCGCTGCTATTCGTTTGAAAGCGGACAGATAGGAAAGCAAGTCTGAATTTCCTTGACGCACGTCAAGGAGGTCTTCACTGGCTAAAAAGGCTGTTTCCGTATGAAGGAAAGTCTGTTTGAGAAGGTCTTTGAAAGCCAAATAATCTTGTAGCACTGGGTCAGATCTAGATACCAACGGAGTGGCCCATGCTAAGGCATTACCCGTCATATGGGTTATCATGAACCCTACCTTGGTATGGTCTGTGGAAAAGGTGCCTCTTCGGAAAGCAAAGTGGATATCACAGGCATCAAGGAATTCCTTTACTTTCCTCTCGGTGCCATCAAATTTGCCTGATACCAAGGGTAGGGGTGGAAGATCGGCAGTAAGCTGTTCTCGAGCAGCAACCCTTAGTTGAAGGGCGGCATTGTCTGCCTTTAAAGTCTGAACCTCCTGACTCAAACCTTGTACGGCAGCGACGAGTTCCTGGAGTTGTTGTGGGGTTGCCATCTCGATATTTTGGCGTTGCAATCTATCAGTATGGGCTGGCGGACTAACTGATTTATCAGATTGTTCATTAGAGTCTTCCTCATCAGTAGGACACCGGTCGTACTCCCGTTCCCTTTCCTCCTCACCTGAGCTTGAATTAAACTTCTTTCTTCTGGCGTGGAGAGTGGGAAGACTCTTCTTCTGTAGAAGGTAAGGTCTGCCTCGAAAGGAAGCCACCGCGGCTCCGATAACAGGAGGCACGGTGACCCCCCTCCGCGACGGACTAACAACGGAGTGAGGGGAAAAGCCCGAATGGCATAAAAACCCCTCTGGAGTGCTTCAGCAGACCGGAACCAGATAACAGGGAAACTCGGGGAGCACAATCCGAAATATATCCAACGGTAGAGAGAGGGTACACGAGGGACCAGTTGAATAAGAGAAAGGAGCCGAGATAGAGACAGCCAGGAAAAGGAGAGAAATCGGATACCAACTGGGAAGAGAAACACTAGGAAGGCTGAAAGAGAAAGAGCACAAGGGAAAGAGCATCTAGGGCCAGGGAGCCCCAACACAGCAAGGGCGGAGCACCGCCAAGGAGAAAACAATAAGGGAGCGAGAGCAACAGAGGGAAATCCGAAGTTGCAACGCGCCGAACTGCCTAGCGTGTGGAAGTAAATACGCATAGGCAGCGGCCATGTTGAAAAAGACTAGACCGATAATACTGTCAGGGAGAAAACGTGGCGGCACAATTCAATGGCGGCCTCGCTTCCACCTCTCCCACAGCCGCCAGTGCCCAGCGGTCGTGACATCTACCAAAGCTTTTCTCGATTTCCTAACTGCATAGATCTCTGCTTTGGCTATCATTCAAGCAGAGGATTTAGTTTAAAATGTTGGGCCTGCTCTTAAAATGTCTGCACCACCCGATCTTTCTTCCCACCAACACCTGATGGCTGTCCTTACATCCTGCTCATAGTGATAGGTGTGTTTCTGTTCAGGGCCCTCGACTGAGGAACTCTCTACCTATTGGCTTGCCATTTTTAAATATGTTTCCCTCTTCCACAAAGCACATAAGACTGACCTGTTTATCTAATGTTCACTCTTTTATCCATCTTAGTTTTTATCATTTTGCAATAATGCGGATGTGTTCAATTCTGCTTGGTTCATGCTTAGTACAAGTAGTTCAATGAACCTATTTAGCCCTAGTCAGCACCCCTCAAGATAATCCACTTTCACCTCATTTGCTGCTTATGCTTCTTGGAGTTCTTCCTTCTAATAAAATATAGTCCCAAGTCTGAACACTAAGAAGCACGTAGAATCATAGCAGCACTCTGAACTCGTGCTCGCATTCATTAACACGCAAGTGTTTCTAATCCACTAACACGTTCACACTTTGCTGCAGAAGACCAACATGACAAAAGTGCACCATACAAGACCTCTTTGCTTTATGTTAGGCATGATGGCCTTTGCAGCCATATGACGTCAGCCCAAACTATTGACTCTGGCACCGTTTGTAGATAAACGTTCTTTGTCGGAGACTGCCGAAAGTTATTTTCAAAATCATATCTGTGTTAGTGCATCCAGAAGTGCTTACAAGTGAACGTGTTGTGTTGCGAAGTGCACAAAAAGTGAAATTATTGGCAGGCTGCTATAGGAGACGGTCTGGTCCTATTTCCATTCAAGCTTTCAGAGTGTTACCTACCTGGCTGGAATGATCTACAAACAGTAATCTTTCTAATCTCTCTCTCTACCTCTACATCTGCCATGGAGGAGGATCCTGAAGGTGGTACCTTAAGTCCTTAAGTTCCTTAGGCCGGCAACGTGCGTGCTAAGTGCATGAAAAGTACAGTAGTTGGTAGTTTATGGGAGTTGGGGGAGAGATGAGTGTTACATTCTTTTGTCTATGCACAATGATGTACGAATTGCGGAGTAAACACCTACCATCGGTTGACTCTCAGCTCTCCCCCATCATTGCGCCTTTATGTTATGCTGCAGCTGCCAACTCCTCCGCCCTTCCTACCTGCACAACCTATCCAATATCATCATCTGCTGTGACAAAGTGGTCCCACCATTCTTGTGGCTTCTCTCTCTCAGCCCCCATGTCAAAGAACTCTGTCAAAATCACAGACGTCTACAATTAAAAATCTGATGCAAGGGTCTCGCATTCTTTGACCGTTCCCTCAAATCAAACCCGCTCTTGTACCGGCATGGAAATGGCACTCAATACTCAATCCCTAGTAGGAAATATCCCTGAGGGTATCCTTCCTGACCAACAAAATCAATGGACTAAACATACACCTCTGCTTCTTAAACTGCTACATTAGCTCTTTTTGCAACTACTTCTTCTAGCCTTCATTCCAGCTTTGTGGCTGAGGAGATACATGCTCCAGCTAATTAACTTTTCTCCTCTACCACCGACAAAAGTTGTCCCCTCTCCCATTTTATTGAGCAACCTTCAGTTTCCTTATCATAGCTGGATACCTCAAGTTCCGCCTCGGCACAGATATTCCTGGCCATTTCTCATCACCACACCTTTTACAACCTTCTTTAATGGACCCCAACTTGGCCTCTGCATTCATCACTGCACTTCATTTTATCCTCAACTCTCTTGTCAGGCTTTATGACAATATCAACAATGAGCTGAGCAGGGACATAATTTGGAAGTTGCTAGGGGTCGCAGCTGCAACCACTACTGTCTCCCTTGCTACGTCTACTGTCTCCCTTGATACCCCAGGCCTAAACAAACAAAGACATTTGTGTTGTTGTTTGTTTAAAAAGAATTGGCTGCAATGATTTAATTGCAAAAGGCTAAGGGTCTAAATGGGACAACCCCCGCATTAGAAGAGGCAAATGTGCCCCAGTTGCCTCGGAAAAGGGCCACAAAATGACACCATAAGGAGCAAAAAACCCTACCACCAGTCTTTTTGATATAGCCAAAAAATGTGAAATATTCAAAGTATTCCTAGCATGTACCAGGTTCTGCCATCATATGGCCAAGTACTTTCATTGTGCTACAGATATTGCCACCATTACCCTGGAAATCACACCGTTGGATAACTATTGCCATCACGTGGCAAGTACTGAAGTACTCACATCATATATCAGGTTTTGCCATAATATTCTCAGTTAATTATACTTTATGGAATGACAGAGAATACCAGGGTATTTCCACCATATGCCATGCTTTGCCATATAATATACAGGCAACATATCTCAATTTGTTCTATGAAATGCCCAGTTACTCACATCATTTGCCAGGTTTTGTCATCATATTCAACTCAACGGAAATTCAGCAGTTCCTGCTGCCGGAGTGAAGCCCTCTCCTATGCACAATAATATTAATGCTACATATGGTTATCCATTATTGTCCGAAATGTATATGATATTACAGTGATATCGTAACCATATTTTTCTTAGTGTACTGAGGAACAACGCTTTGTGATGCCCCTCTTGTTTTGCCAAGGGGTGAAATGTGATGTGCCATCACTTCCTGTGATGTCACTTGGGGGTGGGGTCAAAACACATCACTTCCTGTGATGTTATCAGAGGTCAAGGTCATCTGAAGTTACTTCCTCTACCCTAGCATTTTGGTGAAATTACATCCCTGGAGCTGAGGTCTTAACAGTATACCCTCAATGCAATGAATTCCAAACACTCTTTTATTGAAGAGGTGACCTTAAAGGATTCTACTAAAAATGGCAAAGGGTTGAGCCCAACTCGGGATATGGCACCATTTTGTGATAAATGATCTCCTCTGGTGGTGCCTTCTTGTACTCTTAAGCCATCCAATGATGTTCCAGATAGTGCAGTGGAACGTATTGAGGGTTTATTTGCACCTTTTGCACCTATAAAAAACACAAATAGAAATCAGGGAAACCAGCTGAAAAATAAACAAAACATGAAAGCTAACCAGATTAGCAATAGTAATGACTCTAGAATATTTCTAAAAACACTGGCAAAGTGTACCCAAAATGTATCTAGTGTGGTGACATTTCATGAATAAATTCAGCCAATTGACGTAGACATGTGCTCTAAAGACATAGTACCATCTCTAAAAAGAAGTCTAAGGAGAAACAGAAGGAAAACATGAAATATGTGATGTGTTCTTTGGCTCAGAGTTCTTTGGATCCAGGTGATAATATTCTTACGTTTTTGTCTCCCAAAACTGATTCTGGAAGCCATAACATGGATGAACCTGACACTTGCACAGATGCCCTTATGAATGTATCTGTGCACATCTCTGATAGTTCATTCCTTGCTGCGGAAGTTATTCAAACTTCCTGTATGAGAACAATATTCGGCATAGTATTGCATCACTACCTATGCCATCTGGTTTAATTTGTCTTGCTTCGGAGGTACCTTATTATGTAAATCATTCATTAGAACTGTTGTCAGGAATTCCTTGGTTAGTAACTCGAATAAGGAATCTTCTTCCATTTGTATTGTTACAGAAAGTATTATTAAATTAGATCAGATCACAATTCTGAATCAGAGCAACTTTTTGAAAATGCTCCATACTTTCCTATGACTTCGGACCATTTTATCCACAGATATTGACTTGGTTTATTTAGTGCAGGACAATCACACTGATTTGGCTTTGTTTTATGTGATTTTAAGAACGAATTCACATGATCTTCGAGGAATCTACTTTCTTTTTAAAGATGGGTTATGACTTATTCATACCATCAAGGAGACCCCTAAGTACTACAGGATCATAACTAGGAAATCCATGTCAAGAATCTCTGAGTGTCTGTTGCAATTATGATTCATCTGGAAATTGACTTATTCGTTTGAATCAGGGACATGTATCTAGTCAGCAGCCTCTGGATGTCTGGTCATGGCTATCAAATGCCTTAACATTCTGACATTATAAAAATATGTTCTGGATACACCCTTGTTTTTTTTGCACCTTCAGAGGATAGGCTTGCAGAGGATGGACTGATACATTGCTAATCGTTCAAGATTTTCAGATTAATATGCTTTGATGTGACAATAAGACCCGAGGCGGCGGGCCAATACTGCCCCGGGTAATGCCCGGGGCCGTAGTTATACTTAACGAAGCCCCCAGGTATTACCTGTGGTGGTATTGGCCCGCCGCCGAGGGTCTTATTGCCATTAGCACCCCGGCCTGTTGGATGGGGGTGCTAATGGAATTTTTTTTTCTGTTTCGCCGCGTTTCGAAACAGAAAAAAAAAAAATAATAATGAAAAAAATGGCCGCCGGGAAAGGGAAAACGGAGTCCGTTTTCCCTTTCCATGGCGGCCATCAGGAGCGGACCCGCTGGGAACACAAGTGTTCCCAGCGCGTCCGCTCCCGAAAAAAAAAAAGAAAAAAAAAGAAGCAGAAGATAAGTGGGGTTGGGAGGGTGGAAGGGAGGGAGGAGAAGAAAAAAAATACGTACCTGCGCCCCCAGCCACCAGCCGTGTGGAGGCGCGGAGCGGGGATGGCCCGCTCTGAATCTCCACACTGCTGGAGCATGCTATCGTTGCCCAGCGGGGACGCAGGAGCAAAAAGGTAAGTGGGGTAGGGAGGAGGGGAAAAGAAAAAGCTTCCCCGAGTCCCCGGCGAGGGGCGAAGGCAGCTTCTCAGTCGTGGGGAGGCTCGGAGCGGGGATGGCCCCGCCAAGGACAAGACGGCTAGAATCCCGGCCCGAGAATCAAAGGATTCTCGGCCGGGTTTGACCCGACGAGAGCCAATCAGAATGCTTGTTGCATTCTGATTGTCTCTCGCCGGGCACTAATGATGGTTATACAGCCATTTTACAACAAGCTTTAAATGTTCTAAAGAATAGACCCTTTGGTGGCTTGCTGACAGCTATTAGTAATGAACTCTCCCTTCCAGCATAAATACTGCATGATGAAATCCTGCACCTATTGGCATTAACTATTACCAGTCCTGATAAGAACTGGATGGCTTCTCTTCTTCTTATTAATTTATATTCGACTTCTACTTTCTCTACAGGTGCGAAACTGCGGGAGACATTAAATGTTATTTTGATGGATTGGTGCAGTAACAACGAAATTGGGAATGCAATAATTGCTGGAGATTTCAATTCCCCTATGTTAAGTGGCCAGTATTGTCGGACAAGTTTAGTAATATTTTACACAACCATGTTTCGCCCACAAACAATGATTATTTTTTGTATTTTGAAAGGATGGAGCTTTACGGCTCATAATGACACATTGGGGGCAACAGCCTCACCAGCATACTTGGAAAAGAGGTTTCTATTTTTCGATGATTGATTATGTATGGGTATTTAATACTATTTTACAATCTTGTGCATGCTTCAAGGTTAGTGATACTAACAAGAGTGATCATAAACTGTTCCGTTGTTGTATCTGGGGTATCTCTAATAACAGTAGGAATCAGAGGGTCCGTCTGATATCACGCCAAACTATCCTAAGAATTGTGGTTCTTGGAAGCCTAAGGATGTTCATATTCCGAATATCAAAATGTTTAAAAACGTTAAGACATGTTTTGTCAGTCAAAAACAAAAAATTGTTTCCCCTTCTGAATTTTCTAATATGATATTTCTTTTGCAGCAAAAACTCATTGATATGTATTCATGTTTGTGTCCTAAGAGCCACAATATTTGTAAGCATTTATTCGATCACTCAATACTCCGGAAAAATAGAAATCAACACCTTATTAAATCTAAATATTATGGGACATCTTTTAAAAGATTAAAGCAGGATTATGAGAATTTGACCCAAGGCCTTCAAGTACTTATAGTACATATGCTCTCCATCCTTATTAAACATCAATCCCACTCATTCTGGAATTTGACAACGCTCATACATCAGCACTGTCTGCACCTGAACAAAATTCTGCGATCAATATCGGTAACCAAATATGAAATATTGTTCTATTCCAAAAAGTATTTGGGCCCCTACTGACTTTATATATGTCTGTGAATATTTGGGATATACCTCTCTCTTGGACAATATAATTACGTTAATTCACAATGTAAAGAATTTGTGAGCTGCCGCTCCTGATGGACAGCCTAACCTAGTTTTAAAACATAATCTATGTGGGTTTGCATTTTGTTCAACCTGTTCTCTTTGATTATAGCTTGTAAGGAGATTCCCACATCCTGGCAGACTGCATAGTTTGTCCCAATATTCAAAAATGGCGGTTGTCTGAATCTTGCAAATTATCGCCTTACGACTCTTTTCGATACCAGTTTCAAAATCTTGAACTCCCTTTTACTAAAACAAATGGAGATATTGGCATCTGATGCAGGTTGAATCTAAGTTTACCATCTCGGGAGGATAGCTCAGTGGCAACGTGCTCACCTTCGAAGCAAGACAACAATGAGCAACCCAGGTTCGATCCCCGGGTCCGCACTTAGAAACCTCTGGGTATTATGCGTGTTATAAATAACCTATCATATCATCTGTATTTCTGCGCTCAACCGTTTAATACTATCTCTACTGCCTAAGCAATCCCTTACGAAGCACTTGCCAATGTGCATTGCATACGTAGTTTTATCAAATGCTTTTGATAATGTTAATAGAGCAAATTTATGGAAACAACTGGACCTATGGGGAATGCTTAGCTCTCTTCTGGACATAGTGATCTCTCTGCATGCCTATTCTTCTCTAAAAATAAGACTGGATATGGTTGTCAAAATGTTGAGTAAAACATCTACCTCAAAACATCTACCTCTGACAGTCTCCGCCAGGGTTGTGTTTTGGCCCCAGCATTTTGTATTCCTTATATTTCTGATTTGAATATGAATATATCTATTTCTAATTGATTTCCTCCCAAAGTTGGCTCTATTTCTTTTCAGATGTTGGCATATGATGACGATTTTGTTTTGTTTAATAAAACTCCTATTGGACTGCAGAGATCTATCAGTCTCCTTGAGGAATATTGTATTAAAAATGACTTGACGATAATCACTTCAAAAACTAAAATTCTCAGAGAAGGCACAGCTTGGAAATGTACCTCCTTTGATTGGAACCTAAATAATAACAAGTTTGTTTCTGTTAAGCATGTCATTTAATTGGATTTCAGGATTTTTTCTAGACCTTGTATGGACACTTTATTTAAAAATATGTGGCAACATATTTTGATCCTTGCTCTGCAGATGAGGAAGATTGATTGCAAGTGTGGCCAATTTTTTGTGTTACCCATCATACGCTATTATAAATGTATAGCCGTTGCATTTCTTCTATATGGTGCCAAATTAATTTCTGTTAAAGATTATTATAGGAATCATCTGGAGGGAATTATTAGTAGAAAAGTCCTGTCTGTGTGTAATTCTAGACCCTGTACATTGATTTGATTTAGGACTTATGTCCCTTGTAGCAAAAAATGAAGTGGCAAAAAGCCCAGTAAGTTCATTATTCCCTCTACTGAGAAATTCAATAGACTGTCATGTCCTGTCATCTAGGGCTAATATTTGTCCGACATTAGTAAAACAAGAGAGGTGCTTATCGAAAACCCATTGAGGATAAGGAAGTGTCTTTGGTACCCTGATGGGTGATCTACCAGTGATTTTGTGTCCTCTTCAAGTCTTTATTCCTATCGAGCCTTGCTGGAGAAATTGTCTCCCTGCATATGTGATTTGATACCCTTCCAAATATATATGTGATAGCTTTTCTTGTTTAAATGTATATATTCGTTTTATACAAACATTTGGAAGCAAACATTGCAATATCCACTTACATAAAAAACCATCAATGAAGCCAGCAACAACATTTAAAACATGTTCGCCCCTTACTCGATTGTAACTTCCCCCACTGGTTACTTCTTCTCAACTCCCAAAACTTGGACTTCTGACTACATGTTGGCATCCGCAAAACAACTTCACAGAGGTGACTAACCATTCCAGTAAGTGGGGAGCCCTAATGCTCGAATATCATCTGAAACTTGACATCCAGGCTATTCCCAGGGTCTCGGCCCAATCTTCCCTCATGGTGTCTTGAAGTCTGGGGAGGTGGTGAGAACATTTAAAAATTGTCCCCAATCTAATACAATACCCTCATCTGTTTCCAATTCCACAATATTTTGTAGTATCTCCGTCCCCGCCAATACCCACCTCTTAATGTCCGTCACCCAATGTAGGAGCAGTGGTTTCCTGGGACCGTTCCATGAAATTGCAATGCTCTTTTTGGCCACTAAAAATAGGAATTCTGTTATTTTTCTTTTGTGTTTCCTCTTTTTGCCCCAGGTATTTTCTCAAATATGTACAAATTAGGTGTGCATTTCAAGGAACTCCAGAGTGATATAATGAATCTATCCACCACATCTCTCCAGTAGGACTGAGTTATCGTACAATCCCATACCATGTGTCAATATCTGTCATGATGTCCGCTTCCGGGGAGCCGGTTCAAGCCCTGCGTCCCCGAAAGCGGACATCCAGTCCCCAAGGAAGGACCCAGCAACCCCATATAGGGGCCCTTTGGACAGTGTCATAGGCGCCAGGCTCATTATGGGAGTGCTTGGGTGCACTTACCTGATGCAGACCATGCTGCAGGTTCCCGGCCTCCTTGAGGCCTGAAAGGAACTACTTTACCTGTGGGACTAATTTACCATCCGGGCGTGGTCGGGGAAGGATACATACCTGATTGCAGGAAGGATAATTACCTGGAACTTCTTCCAAGGCTATTTAAACCCCACCCGAACAGCCACACGTGCTTCGCGTTGTTCTGCATCTAGCAGCTGGACGCTCACCGTGTCTGCTCCTGCATCCTGACTTCTGCCACGCCTGCCAGCATCCTGAATCACCTGCAAAGGAAGAGAAGAAGAGAACAGAAGAAGGAAAAGTCCTTACCTGCTAAAACCGCATCCCGGAGGCATCTCGCCGACAATCCTGAAAAGGAAGACTTTTATTTAAATGCTCATCGCGTCGATCGCTGCAGCGCCGCATTCCACTCACCTTTACAGGGCGCCTCCATGTTCAGCAGCGATCATCCGGATTCGCAGTCACGCCCCAGCGCCTAGGGAGAAAAAGACCAGAACAAAAGGTGAGAGAGAGAAGGGAATAAGGAAAGCTAAATCTCCATGTTAAGACTTACCTGCTGATTCATTCCCTCTCCATTTCGGGTCCGCGCCGCATCCTGGCCTTTCCGGACCCCGGCCCCTAAGGGGAAAAAGAGACATCAGCGTTAATGAGCGAATGAAAAGACATTACCAAAAAATGCTCATTAAAGACTTACCTGATTTCTACAAGGATTTCACCTCTCATCTCGGGTCGGTGCCTGTTCCCCGGCATTCCGTACCCCGGCCCCTATGGAGAAAAAGACACTAGCATTAGTAAATTAATGCATGGACACAAGGGGAACCTCTTATCAAAAAAAACTTACCTGGAAGTCAAGCAAGTTTGGTTCTCACCAATCCGAAAATCCAGTGAAGTAACTGGATACCAACGCGCCCCTGCATCAGAAGCAGGATGGAGAGCTCGTCCTTCCAGACCCTAAGGTGAGACGCTACGAGGAATCACAGAAGGGTTTCGAGGAGGGTGAGAGGGGAAAGTGGGAGGCAGATTGCATTACCGCGCAGACAGTTAATCCCCTATTTTCGCCTACAGAAGGATACTTCTGCGAGCCAGACAAGCCAGATTTGGGGGCCCGGTCCAGTCCGTCTTCCAAACCCTGCGCATCACCTTAGAAGAGGTCACAGCAGCGCAAACCAGGCCAGCGCCTCCGTGGGAGTCAGGTGAGCGTTACAATATCCTGCCAAATCACAGCCGCATCTCAGACAGTTGTGGGCCAGCCATGTATTGAGGGTGTGCACCTTCACAGGAGTCATATAGAGCATATGCAGAGAGTTATAATGATTCCGATTGAGACACGTATTTCTGGATACCTTCTTGACCTTCTTGACCTGTTCCCATATCTCTATGCATTCCTGGACTGAAATAGCACAACCCATATCTCTCTCCCTTTTAAACGTTACTTTCAATTACAAGAGGGGCCTCCCATTCACCAAAATACCCTAGATCTTTGAAACCAATAGCGTCCCATCCCCTATCACAGGGAAAGCCTGTAACACAGCATTTGTTTCTGACTCTTCCGGAATGCTATTCCATATTTCTGCCATTCTCCTCAATGCCTAGGCATACGACAAGAAATGCCCCCATAGCATCCCATAAACGCTTGACTGTTGTTTGAATGCAATTAAGATGGCGTCCTTAAAGAAATCACCTATCGTTTTGTATACTTTAGTTTGTAGATTTGAGAGACTCATGTTCCTGAGTATATTCAAAATAGTAGTGTCAAAACTTAGCAGTAAATCCAGATGATAGACATCTGTCATCTGAAAACTTTGATGATAACCTCTTCCACACTGAACAATAAACATTGACTATGCATTTATTTCCTATTCTGCCCATCGGGTTCAACAATAGTTCTGTGCTCCGTCTATGGTTCAGCAGTCCGTCAATCAATTGACACAACTCCCTATCTGGCGTTGCATCCCATTTAAACACATGCAACAATTGAGCCACCAAGAAATAAAATTCCAAGTCGGGAGTGCCATCCCCCCTTCTTGATAGGATCTGCACAAAATGCCCAACACCGCTCTGCATCTTCCTGCTCCCCATGGCAATTCCACTATCTTAGTATCCAATCCAACATCTTAAAGAATATTTGCTTTATCATATATGGGATATTGGTAAAGAGGTATAATAACCTGGTTGAGATTAACATCTTACATAATGGTACTCTCCCCATCAATGACAATGGCAGGTATTTAGAGAAATATATCGCCCCATCAATGCCAGTCAAAGCTCTGCCGGTATTATGAACAAATGTTTCCTTCCCTTCGTGAATGATTTGGACTGCAAGATATTTCAAGGAATCACATTCCCATTATATATTCCAGTTCGGGAGCATCACTCTATACCTCACCCATCAATTAGCCAATGGAAAAATGATGGACTTGTTTTTATTTATTTGATAACCAGACAATTTCCTAGAAATTATCACTTACTTCCAATGTAATTGGAACATATGCAAGGGATTACAAATATACAGCAGACCATCATCAGAATTTAGGGATATGCTATGTTTACGATTTTCCAAAAATACCCCGCTAATGGCTATAGTGCCAAGTTATGTTATGTTAATGCTATTTGTAGCACATACTGTCACCCGTAGGCATCTTGGTGTGAGGAAGTAAAGTACAGACTAGTCCACATATTTAAGGAAAAAGGAGGGTTTTCAAGAGACGCCAGAACAGAAGATGGTTCTCAGTTGCCCTAAGGCCAGGGGGAAGATCAATCCATAACTTGCAGCAGAGAATGAAAAAGCTTGTCCGCCCACCTGTGACAATCGGAATTTCAGAATCGCCAGAAACATAGCTTAGATGAAGCAAAGCAGACATTCCAGAGTGTAGTGAAGAAACTTACCCCTGAGCTATTCGCCTCCTTGAACATAAAAGACCCGTTGAACCAGGCAAAGAGATTTAAACGTAATCCTTAGGGTTCACCGGCAGCCAATGCAGTGCCAGAAGAACGGGGCTAATCTGTGCTCCATAAGGAGCATATGTGGCTACCCGGGCAGCACGAATCTGCAATAGCTGCAGACAATGTATAATTCCCACTGGTTGGGCCAGACAGAGAGCATTACAACAATCAATAGGGCTGGTGCTAAAGAAGACATCACCAGCATGTGCAGACAAAGCAGAAGGAAAGGGGCTATCTTTTGAAGTACTCGGAGAAAGAAATTACCAGTTTTACACACCTCACCTACATGGGGAGCCCTATAAAGTGAAGAGGATAGAAGAAAACCGAGATTCCTAACAGTTGACACCAGAGTAGGAATATCACCCAATGTAGAAGGCCTGAGTGATAAAGTCCATAGAGCTGGACCAGAAGAAGACCCAACCAACAGGACTACTGGTTTGTCACTGTTCAATTTGTGCCAGTTTGCACTGATCCAATCCCCAACCACCACAAGACACTCGCACATGCCCAAAGACACTTCAATCGATCCCTGATCAAAACGGACCAGGATCTTGTAAGCGATATTCAATCAACACTACAGCTAAGTCAATGCCTAGTCTGGGATGCTGAGGAAAACCCTTATTAATTTATTTTTATATTCAGTTCAGTACTCTGGATGACAACCCTTGTATAACACCCCCTCTTAGAATGCCACTGACCCCATTGAGCCAAGAAGTAGGTTTGTTTTGCAAATTAAAAGGTTTATTTGAAAAATTAAACAATATATATATATCACACTTTTATAATAAATTAATATCTGATAGAACACTGAGACATATGATGTGGATCCACAATGGGTAATGTTACAGTGGTACACTTGATTACTTAGGAGCCATATATAGTTCACTCAGGGCCACATGTAGGGGACCCTGATCTCCCCATATACCTGACCCTGTTTCAGTGACCAGTTGCGCGATTTCCTGCAACCAGACCGTTTGGTCCTGATGAGTCCACTCACCTCTCACAAATAGCTTATGTAAGAAGTGCTCTCTGGCTATTTTGATGTCTACCAGTGTAGTCATTCTGGAATTTGAGTTTCTTCCTGACTTACAGAAGTTTGTATTTTATTTTTGCAAAACAGACCGTTTCCTTAGAGCGTTCCTTTGAGGAGTGCTTTACAGCGTAACACAGCGTGGTGATCCAACCGGATGTATGTCTCCTGTCAGTTAGCACACTGTATTAATCTGCACAAGTGATAAATCTAACCCAGAATATCCCGGCTCCGAGCCCCCACTTTTGTAAGTGATATTCAATCAACACTACGGCTAAGTCAATGCCTAGTCTGGGATGCTGAGGAAAACCCTTATTGATTTATTTTTATATTCAGTTCAGTACTCTGGATGGCAACCCTTGTTTAACACCCCCCTCTTAGAATACCCCTGACCCCACTGAGCCAAGAAGTAGGTTTGTTTTGTAAATTAAAAGG
Organism: Ambystoma mexicanum; assembly: GCF_040938575.1. Lineage (NCBI taxonomy): Eukaryota > Metazoa > Chordata > Amphibia > Caudata > Ambystomatidae > Ambystoma > Ambystoma mexicanum. The sequence continues at coordinate 1,585,343,454 of NC_090929.1, forward strand.
TTTATTTGAAAAATTAAACTATATATATATATATATATATCACACTTTTATAATAAATTAATATCTGATAGAACACTGAGACATATGATGTGGATCCACAATGGGTAATGTTACAGTGGTACACTTGATTACTTAGGAGTAGTATAGAGGATGAGGTAGCTGAGAGTGCTTTTATGGCTTCAAGGACAACGCAATGATGAATGAAATGCAGTACAGAAAATAACTTGATATGGCTTCAACAAAAGGCAATGTAATCACTTTTCCTTGACAATTCATTCCCCCCCTATGCAATACAAGAAATGGAAGGAGAGCACACAGTCTTCAAGAATCCCAACAAATCACACTTTATAATGCAATACACAGTTCCAGTTCCCCCAGCAAGCTTAGAGAAAACAGGGATGAGTTTTAAACACAGGCCCAAAATGCTTTTAAATGTGATGGCAATGGATGGGAAAATGTGCCAACTGATTTTAATTCCCTCTAGAGATTCAGGGTGAGTGGGAGGTGCGTGTTGGTATTAGTTCAGGCTCACTTTAGCAATGCTCTATGAGTTATTACTAAGTTGCAAACAGATTTTAACAAAAGAAAGAATAGAGCTGCTATTTCGACAAGTGGAGAAATTGAGCCAAAATCGCAAATCGTGGTAAATTTCGCGGTAAAAGTATAAGGTGAAAGTTAAATCTCGTTCCTAGCCCAAACGGTTCCAGAGATACGGACAATTAAATAAAGGTAGTTTTTCGGATTTAAAGTAAACTCAAAATGACAGGTGACAGCTTGCAGCTGCAGAATTGACAGGTGACAGTTGTGCAGCTTTAAAAATGACAGATGACATGATTTCTAGGAGGCAGTTCTACTTAGGTTAAAATAGTTTGGATTAGATTATTTTAACTAAGAGATTGGTTCTGCACAGTTCTGCTAGGTACTCACAATATAAATTTGAACTAGGCCTCGTCACGGATCTGGTCAACACGTCCGGCTGCGGTTCTGTCTGCTCGGCGGGTCAATCAGGCACCGGTTCTGCTCACAGCGATCTGGGTCAGCTCTGCTCTGCTGGTCTAGCCTCTCTGGATTCTGGATGTAACACTGCTTTCTGGGTATTGCTACAGGTTCTTGCAAAAATTCTCGGCAAAACTTCAAACAGCTCGCCCGGCTGTTGAATAGTTTGGTTAGTTTTGAGGCCTGCTGAAGAGGATTCAGCTGGTGGATTCAGGCCTCTCTGCTACAAATTCTGGAGTTAATTTCTGCTACAGGTTCTGGAGATTGATGGATTTGAAGTCTGGATCTCTGGATGTGAAGTCGTCGGTCAGCATGCTCCGCGGCAAATGGAATTGAATGTCTCTACCTGTTCCAGCAGTCTATTTTTATGTGTTTTGGAAAGTGTGTGTGTGTGTTGGTCATAACTAAACCTGCCCCTCTCACTTATCATTGGCCAATTCCCCCTCTCTCCCTTGATTGGGGGAAGGAAATGTGAGTCAGAGTGATGCTGTAGGTTTTATGGTCAGAGGAACCTCCCCTTGTCAGATTGCATACAAATCTATTTCTGACCCAAATACATATTTATCTATGTACCATTTTTCTAATATTATAGGTCCAGTTAACATATTTTCTGTAGCACCAAACCATCCGATCCCTGTCTTTGTACGATGTTGTGTCCACTGATGACAGAATTCTCCCCTTTTCATCCAGATAACGACCTCTAAACCTTTCCAGATTTTACACAAATGTGGAGTAAGACCCTATTTTCCGCTAGCAACCCCCCAGAACACACCACAGGGTCCTAACGCCTCTTAAAATGTTCACAGAAAAATCACAAAAATAATGATATTACTTATATAATTCTGACAAGTCCGCACTATGAGTTATCTATCTTTTTAAAATTATGCTCTGGTCAAAAAGGGGTGTGTCTTCCCACATCACAGGGTGGAATAACTGGATTATCCACTTCCCCCAAGCCAACTTGTTCACAGAGGCACAGCTGCCCCCCAGTTTCTCCCAAGAGGAAGCTATTTTACGATGCCCCCAATATAACATTTGCCTGAGTCCAGGACAGGCCTTTGTTCAACTCCCTGTAGTCCCCAGCTGCCACTCCCCTTTCAATCAACAGGGCCATGTGACCTCAGGATGCAGCCAGGCCTGGCAGCCAGGCCTGGGAACACAGCTGTTGATCCAGTTTCAACTCCTGTCGGGGGTAGTTGTCAGGCAGAATTCAGTTTCATTAAGCCAGGTTTCAGCTAAATGTCACTTTAGTTCCCAGTTTAAATCAGAACTTACAATTTTTACATGTACATTAAATAATTACTTCCTTCAAGTCATTTCAGAATATAGTTTTACATTGTATCCACCTCTTAGCAAGTCTTTCCTTGGTCAGGTTTTGTTTCATTTGTTCAGTTTTACACAAAAGTCTGGTGGTTTTAAAACGCCGGCTTTCTGATAGTGGTGAGTACTGGTAATGCAACCATTTTTGGGATTAAGAAAATGAATTCGCCGCAGTTCTGAGTTGCTTTTTGGCAATCAGCATTGCCATTCCCAATGGTTTCAGGCTACTGTGTGTGTAGCCCAATGGTGGTTTTAGGCAGTGCCCTCCTGTGCTCACAACATAGGCAAAAATGTGTGGCAGCCTATTCTTCATGTTTTCCCTGTGCACTCTCTGGGGAGTTCTGGCCATCATGATGTTTCCATGCCAGTACTGCACAGTTTTATGGTATTTCTTGGATGCATGGGTAAAACATCCCACAAGCTGGGTGTCGTCAGTGTATGAGTAACAGCAGAAACCATGGGAGCAGATAAGGTGAACTAGCGGCTGAACATAGATATTAAAAAGCATGGTCCACAAGGGCGAGACCTGAGGAACACCACAATAGAGTGAGCAAGAGTAGGATAGAAAAGGTGATAACAGAAGAGATGGACTCCTATCCATCAAGAAGGAGGTAAACAAGGCCAACACATCTCCAAAGAGGCCAGCTGTAATAAGACGGGACAGCAGGATGGAGTGGTCAACTGTGTCGAATGCCACTGACAGATCTAATAAGATTAGGGCCCCACTCCTTCTCGGTCAACTAGCAGTGAAAGATTGTCCACCACTGACACCAGTACACTCTAAGTGCTCTGGGCAGGTCAGAATCCAGACTGGAAGGAGTCAAAGAAAAGTGATGTTTCCCGAAAAGAAGAAAGAAGAGGGTACACCAAAGACACAAGTAGTTTCATACAGAAGGGAAGAAGTGAAATGGGGTGATAATTAGCCAAAACATCTGGGTTCAAAGAGGGCTTCTTCAGAAGGAGAATCACAGTTGCATGTTTTAGTTCCACAGGAATGGTCCCCGTCTGACAAGAGAGCTTAACACTACCTGTTACCCAATGTAAGATATCAGGCAAAATGGTTTTCACGATTGCTAAAGGAATCGGGCCAGAGGGAGCAACGGTTTTTCAAACCAGAAACTGCTCGGGAGACATCATGCTCTGAATATTCCGGCAAGGTGGTCCATGCTGGACCAGAGGAGTCTGTTTTAGAAGGGCAGGAGGAGTAGACCTAGGACAGGTCATAGCAATACCTTTCCTTATGTCTGCTACTTTAGTAACAAAAAAGTCTGAAAGAGAGTCACAAAGAACCTAGGAGGGAGGATCTTTAGGCAGCAGATGACTAGCAGATGAAAAGGATTTAAACACAGAGAAAACTTCTTTTGAATGGTTTAGAGCCTGCTCCATTTTTTGGACAAAACAACTTTGCTTGGCAAATCAAATGTCCTGATGATAATCCATTGTGAGTTTGCGATAGTTAGCGCTGACGCCATTTACTCTCAGCCGGCTTAACTTGTGTGCAGAAGATGCTCAGATTTTCCGTGAACCATGGCTCAGAATGGCACTTTTGCATAAATAGTGATTTAAGAGGAGCATTAGCCACCTCATGAGCAATGAGCGAAAATGAGGTCAGATTGATTTGGGAGAGACTTCTACATTTGTCCATGACAAGTGATGACAAATGGTCAGGATCCACATTCTGCCAATAGCTTCTCAAAGACTTCACCCGAGTAGATTTGGGGGCAGCTGTAGGCCCAAGTAGTTAATAAGATATGAGATAATGGTCTGACCGAATAACCGAATGGTTAAATATGACCAAGATGCTAACAGTAGCAGAGAAATTTAGATCCTGAATGCAACCTTTAATATGAGTAGGCTCAGATATAAACTGACATAGTTCTAAATCCTCCATAGATGCCCCAGCCTCGTTCCCCTTCCCAAAGTTTATTGAGGCACACCCATGTCCCTGTGTTCACTCTCTCAATATGGTCATCATAGATCAGGCCAATTCACCTCAAAATGTTTGAGCCAAATCCAAATTTCTCCAGCACGTGAAAAAACTGTGGCCATTCCGGTGAGTTGAAAGCTTTAACGACATATAAAGATGCCAAAACCAAATCTTCCTCCATGGTCCTGACCCTATCCAGCACATGATGTAACGATATAAAATTCAACAATGTATCCCCCCACCAAACTATATTGATCAGGGTGTTCCAGACCAGCCAGCACAGTTGTTCGTAACGTGATCACCTTGCACAAGACCTACATTGATCAATGAAATTAGCTAATAAGAATTGCAGTATCTAGGATCCTTCTATGCTTTTAACAGCGCGTTATAATTACTTCCCTCATAGAGGCATGAAAGGACCCTTTGATACAGGAAAACTGAATGACCGGTTTCATTTAGAGACCAATATGTCAGCAAAGTTTCAATATAACTCGATAGGGAGACCATCACTCCCCGGTGACCTATTATTCTGCATTGATTTGAGCAGCTACCAATTTCCTCCGCTGTAATAGGTGCTTCCAACTTGTTTCAAGATCTGCTCATTTCAGCAATCTCACCAGATCAAGCATGTCTGAAGCGGCCCTGTATGCAAAAAGTTCCTTATATAGAATATAGGAACTTATAATATTCCTGAAAAGCTTTGTTAATCCCCTGTTGCATAAATATTGACCTGCCTGACTTGTCATAAATCTTTTACCCCAGACCTTCCTGACGGATAAACCATCCCAACAATCGGCCCGCATTCCCTTCTTTCCCATGAACATTGATTGTATATTGGCTATATTCAAACCTATTAGCGCGTCCTTCAACTTTTGTTGTTTGTGTGATTTCTGAGACAATTGTTCCCCCGCTGGAGACGGATTGGGTCCCCCCAGCATAGTTGCATTCCCGTCCCACAGTTACTTGTTTCACCTCACTTTGAGAACTATGCAGCGATTTCCTGACACCCACCAATTTAGCTATAGCCACCCCTCTCAATATTAGATTAAAGGCATCCTGTATCAGCCAATGACTTCTATCAATCTCTCATTTCTGTCGAAAAAATCTGTTATCTCTTCCTGGATACTCCCAATGAATGGCAAGTCTGACACATCTGCAGCTCTTAATTTCAATAGTGACATACTCAGTTTAGATTTAGTTCATTTGAAAGTATTTGCTAGTGGGCATGGTCCTAGATTATCCTCGCTTGTGTCAGATAACCAGGTGAAATTCTCCAAACTCAACAAAATATAGTCTTATCTGGAATGGGAACCGTGGGTATAACAATAGAAAGAGTAACCTTCCATCTCTTCCTGACTCTCCCTCCATATTTCCACCTAGTCCAAGTCAGTAGTTACGTTATGCAAGGCCTAAGATGATTGTTGTATAATGTCTCCCATTGTCAACAAGCGATCCCATGTTGGATCCAACAAACAGTTAAAATTCCTCCCCGCAAAGATACAACTCACTCCTATAATCTCCTGCCAGAGTCACCACTGACCTGAAAAATGTGCTAGTGTCCTCATTAGCGGAGTAAGAGGTCACCAAGATAAAACCTTTTCCTATCTACAGTGCCCACAAGCACCAAGTCTGACCGTCAATGTCCATAAGTCTCTTATCTATCCGTATTGGAACCACTTTCGCTATCCATATAAGCAGCAACCTTGCATATGTGGAGCAATCTGATCCAAACACTGTAACACCCATTTATTCCATTCATCATCCACTTCTGCCTTCATCAGGTTTGTTTCTTGTTTGAGTGCAACCTGTATCTTCAAATGTTTCAATACTATCCCCAATGTCATTCCCTTCTTACCAACCCCTGTCACATTCCATGTGATTATCTTTATCTTAGTCATACCTATTCTGAACTGTGATGCCTCTCATGACCCTCGCTACATTTTTTACCTTCCTCAAATACCACTAGCCCATCATCTTTGAATCCATGCACTTGGCCACTATGACCTCTACCCACCACCCTATGTGCTTGTTTTTTGTGAACAATTTCGAGAGACCCCTGTTCTGTAGGGTATCAAGAATCAGTTTTTCCAGGAACAATTAGGTGGAAGGGCCCTCCTCACCTTCCGGAATCCCCAGCACTTGAACAATGTAGCATCTAGATTTCTCCTCCACATCCTCTGCTCTATGTTCCAGAATCCTTGTGACACCCGCCAAGCCCATTCCGAGTATGGCGTCCGGAAATAAGGGTGCTGGTAGTAACGTAGCAGCACCCTTTGCAAACCGCCATACTACAATGATGCCGGTAGTAGCCACAGATTCCGCTGCAGGCCTGACCTGCAGGGTTTTCAGGCGCCTGCAACCATGTTTGTCACAGAAGCACCAGCACTGTTAGCAAAGGTGCTGGTGCTTCTATGTCCCCATAGGACTCCATGGAAATTGGAATTTACCGTTACCAGCACCCGAGGGATATCCTGATGGCACCGGGATATCAGGCAACCCTGTAATGAGGACACATGACTTTATTTTGCAGCTCTGTTAGGGCATTCTCTACATCACCGACCCTTTGCTCCATCTCTGTGACCATTTCATTTGCCTTCCTTAGGTCGGCTCCTGTAAGGGCAACATCCAATCTGCCTCCAAGATCTTAGTTCATAGAGATTCCCTGGAGTCTTTTATGGCTTGGAATGGGCTTTCCACTGTGACCCCCTGCACAGTTGAGGTCATCCCTGGGCCAAGAACGTGAGTGGATGACACCTTTATGTTCAATGTGTTCATAGAGACCAAAAACTGTTACATTCTATGCTGGCCTTTCATCATTCTCTCGTGAGTTCCACCCTGTGTGATGTTTGGTCACTTATGGTGGACCTTCAATACAAAACAGCAATACCTGCCTGCGGACCATTCCCTTTAATGTATCCATCAATCCATCGAGATCTGAAGGGCCAAACCACTCTCCACAGTCTTAGTGTCCTAAGCAGCCGACGAGCCGCACACTGAGGAAACCAAAACAAACACTCAATTGGATAGACCCTCTGTCCCCAACTTCCAGGATTCTACCCACAATAATCAGGAGTCTGCTCTCAAGCTGGCCATCGCCAATTCAAAACCTTACCATTTTCCATCAGTGGGCCTTGAGATGCTGCTAAACCTGTCTACTCTATGGGTGGTCTCCACGACTCACCACTGTCTTCATATTTGGGTGCCTCAGCTGATCTCCCTCAGCCCCACTCACAATTATCAAGGTGGCCCCAGGGTTCTCTGCTCACATCTTCCAGGGTGCTCCACTTACAGCATGCCGTTAAGACTTGCTGCTGTACTCAGTTGCTCCAAACGTGTTTTGATGCTGACAGTCTCAGATGGATTGGGGCCGGGCGAATGACTCCTTTCGGGGCTCCTCTGGCGGCTCCATCATCCAACAAATGCTACTTCCTCTCCCACAGCTCCCCGTCCGACTAAAGATGGCAGCCCCATTGCTGGATATCGACTGGATCGATCCAATCCGGATCATTTTGCATGGGACAGATATGTCCAGTCACTCCCCAGCCTCACTTGGACTGGCTACATCGTTACTCAGTCCGGGCGCCTCCCATAAACAGGATGAATGAAAGATTTCTGTCTACTGGGCGAGGAGCTTATGTTCCTCACGTCCTGATCTGCCAGATCCTGGCCATGCCCACATGTATAAAACTCTAAAACTTGAGGAGAACCATCTCTGGTTCCGGAAGCGCCTCAAGGCCTTCCTCTTTTCTTCAACCTTCGCTCCCCCTCTCCCCTGCTGATGTGTTCTCTCTTGGCACTGTGCACCTGGCCACCCTGTGTCCTCCGGGCCCAGGGACCTGCTCACCCTGCCACCTACCGCACTGCCTCTGGGCCATCCCTTGTACTGGGGTCTGTATCTGTCCCCATACAGCCACCCCCCCCTCTTTTTCTTCCTGCAGTTTTCAGACCTACTGTGTCTGATGCCTTAAACCTAGCACTTGCATATTGCTGGCTGCACTACCACTGTTTGTTGCCTTTATTATTTATTTATTGTTGTGTACGAGCGAGATAGAAATAAAATATCAATATCAATATACGTGATAGCCTCATGAGAACCAGATTAAATCTTCACAAGACCTCTAGATTATGCCATGCCCCTCATAAAATGGAAACGTTGGAGAATTAGTTGGTAGAAAGTGTTAAACTGCACGATTTAAGAATTATGGCCTTTAGCACTTTAGTGCCGGCTGCACTACCACTGTTTGTTGCCTTTATTATTTATTTATTGGTGTGTACGAGCGAGATAGAAATAAAATATAAATATCAATATACGTGATAGCCTCATGAGAACCAGATTAAATCTTCACAAGACCTCTAGATTATGCCATGCCCCTCATAAAATGGAAACGTTGGAGAATTAGTTGGTAGAAAGTGTTAAACTGCACGATTAAAGAATTATGGCCTTTAGGCACTTTAATCCTGATTACTCGTCTTTATATGCCAAAGATGTTTGGTATTGAATTCTTAATGGGAAGCAGATATTGTGATTATTGCTGCTACCAGTTGTAGTAATAATGTAATAAAACGTGTTTATCATTTTTATCTATATATATATATATATATATATATATATATATATATATATATATATATACGATTGCCGTTCAGCGATGAACTATTAATGCATTTTATTTGTTTTTGTATATTTCTTATATTGTTCAATTGTATAATCAAATGTGTGAAACTGGGACATATTCTGGCTGCTGATATTTGCATTTGTATTTAACAAAGCTAGACACACTCCTGCGTGTGGATGCAGCTGATTTGCAAAGACATTACTATGAGTAACACTGGCCTTTTCCTGACTTACTACTAATAAATCAGGACTGAGTCTGGGTTACTGTTAATAATTCCGGATTATGTCAGAGCTACAAATAGTACCGTTTTTGTAAATCACCCCCACCCACGAATCTTGTGCAGAGCTGCTTACCAGGCCGCCTGGCCAGAATAAGCGTCCCTGTTATCCCCTCACTAACAAGACCCAATGCCATTTCTACCTCGATTTGCATGGATTGGGACTAGTTTCTGAAAGAGCATTGGACCCACATCAACTCATCAATTTTTCGGGAGCAAACGCAAGCGTCCTCCAGGGATGTTTGGATGGCTGTATTAGTGGAGTACACCTAGACTAGTGCAGAACACAATAATGTGTGTAGATGGAGGGAACCACTTTGATTTGCACTTCTGTGCAAAAGGCTCCCTCCATGCAATTCTGTTAATTCCCATCACACAGTGTTAAAGTTTGATGCACACGTGAAATAGCACTTACATCTTTCTGCTCAAATACCTGTCTCAAAAAGTGGAACTGCATTTATATTGGATTCCAATAGAATCCAAAAGAAAAACATTGATGCCATAGGAATCCCTTGCATTGTTGCCATCATGAAAATCAATGGTAATGAAGGAGGATTTGTCAAGTGGCGCGGGAAACGAAGGAATACATATTAAGTGTGTGCTGCTCCTCGCAGCTGTCTGCCAAATGAAATAATATGTTGGGAGGATATCCCTAACCATCCAAACTGGCATATAAATGATCAAAAATCTTGTATTGATTATGTTGCCCTCTCTGAATCCCTTTTTCATTCTTGCATGCAATCTGAAGTGTGTGAATTTCATGCTAGTGATCAATGCTTAGTAGCACCCAACGTGAAGGTAAAGATGAAACAATGTGCCAGGTGGACTCCCTCCTCAGACACCCAATGTAAAACTTGTGGTGACCCTGAGGAAACAATAAAGCGGTTCCTACTTATGTGACCTGGGCTCTCGGGCATTAGTAAATGCTACCTTGCGCCTCTTTTCAGGTTGAAGGGTGTAAGGCAAATCAAAACAGCTGTAACATTCTGTAAAAGTACAACTGATATGAATGCTATCCATTTTATTAGAAAATGTATACACAGAGCATGGTTAAGAAGAGCAAAATTTGTGCTGTCGAATTGAAACTATATACGTAATAAGGAATTCGATTTCCTCTCTAAATATTGCCAACTCTGAATGGTTTTTAACTGCAATAACATGTTATGTTATGTACGGCTATATATGAATTTTAAACCCTTTTTAATTTACTGTTTTAACTGTATTATTGCTTATTTGGTTAATAATGCCGTATAAATCTCGTTGAACACAATATGAATCATCCACTTGTAAAAAAGTGGAGGATAATCACCAAAAGAGAAAGGTATTTTGGAATATTAGTAAAATGTACTTGATGAATTGGCTGACTGAAGGTTTCCGGAAATCATCATTGTTGTGCCAGAAATTGAAAGGATTGCCAGTAACAAACTTCCCTAATTTCATGTAAACACGGGCGGAAGTGATACTCAGCCGGTAGGTCAAAATAATAGTGCACACACCTATGAATAAAGCAAAGGAAGAAATAGGTGAGGCAGTGAATCTGAAAAGTGCGGGAGGAGAATTTAAAACCCTTGGTACAAGTGTGCCCGATAAGAAAGGAGGACTTTGGGCGTGTTGCGCTCAATAACAAATTAATAACATAACATAATGGAACTGACGCTACAAAAACTGGTTCAAGTCGTACAATCACCATTGTTGCAACGAGATGGTGAGACAATGTTGCGTTAAACATGATGATGAAAAAGGTTTTTGGTCATTAGTATGGGGGGTTAGCAAATCCTATTACAGAGGAAGGCAGGATGACTAATTTCAAGGAACTATATAAAAATGCATCTAGTGAATCTTGTGATTGTATTTATGAGGGGGAATGGAATATAGAGATTTCTTGTGAATATATTCAGTGGATCATGTCATTAGACTTTGAGGGTCTCATCATGTGTTGGGCAGTATACCTGCACAATTATTGCACGGTAATATTGATGACGGTAATTGCACCAAAAGCTTGAATTTCTCTGGCTTGTTTACACCCTGCTTTTATCTGGGGATAAACATGCCGGACTTGAGATTGGGCAGACCCTTAAATGAGACGGTAACACCGTTACCACAGCATTTAACGACTACCACCCAACTCGTAATCAGGCCCTGGATCTAGGGCACCGGGACACAATGGTCTACTCAATAAAATATTGAAAATGGCTCCAGACATTTGGGCCTCAGTGGTCTTTGTTTTATTTAAAAGTATATTAAGAACTAGAACTTTGCCCCTCTCTTGGAAGTCCTAGCATATAGTCCCAATTCACAAGAAGAGGGGATCATCACGATCCATGCAATCACTGCCAGATCAGCCTCCTAAATGGTGTAAGCAAGATTTTCACGGTCTGCATGTTTAAAGAATTAGAAACTTTGATTAATCAAAACAAAATGCTGTCAATGTTTCAAACTGGTTTCAGGAGGTGGATCTGGACGTTGCCAATGGGCTGGTAATTAACTCTCTGATTGAATATGCCTGTAGTAAGGGGGCCAACTCCTTCTCCAGTGTGGATATGAGTCTCACGTTTGACACGGTGGATCAAGCTACACTCTGGAAGAAGCTCCTTAGCTGAAAGCTTCGGCACCACCTATTAGACATGCTAATTCATATACACAATGACACCGAGATTCAGGGGAGCCTGAATGTACAAGGCGAGTTCACCAGTGCAATTCAGACTGCGCAGGGTCTGAGGCAGGAGTGCGTTTTGGCCCACTGCCTCTTCAACTTACATATTTCAGATCTTGGAGATTTCCTAGAAACTGCAGCATTTGTACCCCCAGTACTTGCCAAGGAGCGTGGCTTTGGGCTGGGTTATGCCACAGCACCCATTTAACTGACAAAACTCCAATAGCGTTGCAAAACCTACTGTAATGATTTTAACAATATACTACACAAAATTAATTGAAGTCTAGTCCTTCAAAATCTAATATGTTGTTCTTCAATGGGAAGAGACCTAAATCTATAAACTATAAATGGTTTATCTGTAAGAGTTTTTTGTCTGTTGTACAATTGGTAAAATATTTGGGGCTCATTTTAGTAAGGTCTTCCCAACTGACCATTTGAAAAAAACCTACATGGGCTAAATGCAAGCAGTTGGTGGCTCAAATGTTTTTTTTTCTTTCAAGAAAGTGTTACGTCTGCTGATTCTGTTTTATAATCAGAAAGCATTTGCTCCTATATTGTATAGCCTGGAATCCTCCTCATTATTGAGAAATTGGAATTTGATCATCTTGAGGATTTAATCTGACACAGGGCCTTGTCATTGCCCAATTTTCCTACAATATGAGTTGGGATTGACCTCATTGTCTTGTTTGGTCTCCTGGAAACAGTTGTCATTATACAGGAAATTAGTCTGTGCTGATATTGAATCTTTATATCGGGTGGTAGATAAGCAGTTAGCTAGTTTAGTATTTGTTTTTTTTTGTCTAATTTTAAAAAGATATATATAGAATGTTTGGAATTGTATGATGTCACTTTGGAAAACTTGATATCTGACCCTTTATCATCGAAAAGGAACATTGTTTGAAATGGATTAAAGTAGTACTTCAAACTATATTCCAACCTGTGCTCAGAAAATAAAAAAAGAGAAATTGAGCAGAATTATATAAATCAATTTCCTGATCGGAGAGTTTTGCATACCTGTTTAAGAACCTGGAGAGATGTTATATATTAGAGGTACATCACAAGCTATGGTGTGTTATTTTTTGTAATCAAAATTCTGAAATGTTAAAATATTTAATAATAAACTATCGACACTTTCAAATTAAAAGGGAATAAATGTTTAGTATGTATGTTTATGACCTTGATTCTTGGAATTCTGACCCTTTACGGTATTACATTTTAAAAGGAAAGCCGAATTATTTATTAATTATAGTGGTCGCCTTTTTAAAGCTGATAAAATTGATGTTTTAAGTAATAATTGCTATTGCAATTCGTATTAAGAATGGTATTGTTAATGAATTTGTTATATATTTTGTTTTAAATGGTATTTAACTGTGTTTGTTTTGCTTTTTCTTTGTATAAGGTTTGTAATAAACCTATGTGCAATAAAACAATTAAAATAAAAAAGATCATTTTGCTCAGAGACGTCTTTCTGTGAGGGCAAAAGGCACACATTGCGCGCACCTCCTCCTATGGGGAGGGGCCTACAAGGCCGCCTGATCAAAAGGAGCCAGTTCGTATTGTTCACAAAACTTAAATGGCACATCAGTATGTTTTATGATGAGCTGATGAGGCTCTAAACCACTTGCATGTCTGTTGCTGACAAGTGCATTCTGCTCTGATCCACTTTCCCTGTAATGCTTTCTGTGTTCACTGTGGTATGCATAGTTTGTGCCTTAACTATGGCACAACTCTTGTAGCAGTCACACCTTTTTGTGAGGATTGTAGTGATTATAGGCAATAGCCACATCTGAAATATTGATACATTTGAATGCCACAATGATTGAGAAGATATATCAGTGTGTTAAGCACTAATTGTAGAGATGTGTGTTCATAAGCAAGATTACAATACCAAATTCCGGAAAGGAGGACTTTGTCTTTCCAATGTCTGAAGTTGATACACCTGCTTATATATGCTTATATATGCACGCTGTTTCATAGCACTATCATCACAAGTTTAACTGCACGAGATGGCAGCTGCTATAGAAACTGACATAACATCAGAATGTTGACAGTCTAGAAATCGGTTCCTTCAGATGGGGGCTGCTATAACCAATACAGCCATCCCAATAATAAGCATCAAATGTCAGTATGGAGAGTTGATTAGGTACACAAATTCACGACTGGGAAGCCAAAGCGTTCATCCTCCTATCATGGTCTTGCCAGCAAACAATACAGTGATTCTGGACAAATCATCTTATATCACTGATAGTACTGCACTGCCGTATGTGGTAACGTTTTCCCTCTCACATGCTAGTGGCATTGTTTAGCCTATTTCCTTATCTTTCTTTTAATGTAGACAATTTGAGTGAAAGGTGTTTTAGGTAGAAGAGATTGGACAAGATATCACAGGCCTCTAGCAAGCACATTTTAAGGTCTGCTTATTTGACATAAAAATACATTTTGTTTTCTATACAATTCTAATATTCTTCTGCACACTAACAATCCACAAAGCTGGGTGTTGGGTGTATTTAAATCTTTAAAACACAAAAGAGAATCTCAGAAGAAATTGTTTAAGATCACATCAATTAGCATGCTGGTACCTGTATACTTGACTTGATGATGGATGCAATTAAGCAAGAGACGTTCCCATGGTGCACAAAACATTCGTATAGCAATTTATTTTGAAAAATTGTCCTGCTGGATTATTTTATTTGTGTACTTTTTAAGTGAGTTTTATGAAATGGGTATATGTTATTTCCTGAAATTCAAACAAGTACAAATGATTGCACCTTGATTATGGTAAGAACTGCAAAAGAAAGTGGTAAAGTGCAGAAATTGCAGATTGGCGCAAATCCCTGCTTCACTTCATAATCTTGTAGCAACTAACCTGTCTAAACCTTTCAAAACTATCAGACATTCAAAGTGACATGGTTCACAGTGTATGATCTTCAAAACAGTCTCACTCATGGGTTCATTGACTAGTGTTGCTTCATGTATAATATTTTATTTATTTTAATATATTGGATATTTATAAGACCCCTATACAACTGAATAGTGTTTCAAGGCCCGAAAGGCAAAAAGGTAGGGAACAAGGGAGAAAATAAAACAATAACAATGAGAATGAATAAATAATAAAACTAGCAGAGGTCCTATTAGGCCTTGTGACAGTTTGGGTAGGAGGCAACAGGTATATATAACGGCGGAAGGATGATCCAAGGTGGCGGATGTCAGCTGACCAGCAGTCAGGTGTGGGCCCATCGGGCAGTGCAGAGGGCGGCGCTGGTGGTGACTGGGCAGATTGCCTGGACCCTGTTGGACGCAGGAGGGTCCAGGCCACCAGTCTCAGCGGCATTGAGGTGGATAAGCAAGGGAGGGAGAGAGGGAAGGAGGTGGAGAAAAGAAAGGCCTTGATCTGTTTGCGTAACCTGAAGTGGTCTGGTTCAAGACGGAGAGAGGGAGGGAGGTTGTTCCAGAGGAGGGAGCCAGCCAAGGAGAGAGCTCTACCCCCAGCTCTCTGCTTGGACAAACATTTGATCACCAGAGAGGTGGCGCTAGAAGATCGAAGGTATCTGGAAGGAGAGCATTTAGCAACAGAAAGCTGCAGGTAGCATGGTCTCAGGACCCAGAAAGCCTTATGGATGATGCAGAGGGTCTTGAATTTCATCCATACAGCAATTCTATATACTATCCTATCCCTCTCTCTAAGTCTGGTAGGAAGAAGCTCAAAAGGGACATCCTTGTCTCCAACCCAGGCCTCCTTATCGCTGATACCTACACCAGTGCTTCCTCCAGACAGGCCCTTAGCAACATCCTCTTTGCCCTTCCCTCTCCCGGCCTATGGACCCCACATATGCTCTCTATTCTCACTCCTTTTTACTCATCTCCCATTAATGGTGGTACCCGGTGGGAGGCCCTTCTGGCCCCCTTCCATTCCTCCAAGACCATCATTAATGTCTACTTAAATGGAACCGTCCAGGTCTCCCAAGCCAATCTCCTCCTTTTCATTAGACGCGTTCTGCATCATATCAACTTCCTTTCTTCTCCTGCTACTCCTATCTACCCTGCTTTGGCTCCTTTTCTGCCTCCGTCCTCCGTCACCTCTCTGGTACGTTATGCTGCTTACTTGGCAGCTTGGCCACCTCCTTCCTTTGTCACCTCTCTGACACCTTCTGCTGCTTCTCTGACCCCTCTGCCTTCTCCTCCCTCTGCCACCACTCTGACACCCTCCGCTGCTTCTCTGGCCGCTCTGACTTCTCCTCCTTTCACCACCTCTCCAGCACTCTCTCCTTCCCCTCTGACTACCCTTCCTTTTCCTCCTCTCTTTTCTGCCCATTTTCTGACTCCTCTAATACTTCCGCAGGGTGTATCTCATGCCTGTACCCCTCCATGGAAGTTGTGCAAAGGTGGCAATCTGTTCCACGTTGCTGCTCTTAACTCTCGCTCTGCTGTCGAACACTCCTTGGAAATCTGCCATCTCCTGGAAGAGCTTGATTTGGATGTACTCTGTCTGACCGAGACTTGGTTCACAGCCAGCTCTGTCATGAGTTTTGACACTCTCCTCCCTGATGGCTACAAGATCCTCTGAGAAATCCAGAACCAACTGGCCTGGAGGGGAGTAGCCCTGATTTTCCTTAAGCGGATCCCTGCTTCTGTCAGTCCTTCTCAGGCCTACTCATCCTTTGAATGCCTGGTCTGCAGGATCTCTTTCTCTCCTGGACTCTCTCTCACTGTGGCCACCATCTACAGACCAACTGGCTAGGTCGCCCTCTTCCTTTCTATGGACTGACCTCTCCTCCTCCCTCCTTGCCTCTAACTCGGAACTTCTCCTCCTCGGACATCGTAACATCCACTTGGATGCCAATAGCCCTTCCTGGGGGCTCTTTCGTGACCCCTGTGAATTTCTCTCTATTCTACCCTCAGGCCCAAGAGACTCTGCAGGGTATACCCTTAATGTTCTGATCTCCTCAGACCTCACCCTCTCCAACCCCCTCACCACTCCTCTCTCTTGTTATCACCACTTTCTTGTCTCCTCTCACCTGTCGATCTCTGCCCCTCTGACTAAGCCATCCCCAGCACTACCAACAACCTATTTGGTCATCCAGCCCATGATGCGTGTGTCAGTGGAGGCTTTTACCTCTAGTTTCTCTCCTCCTACTACTCCCTGTCCTCTCTAAGAAGAGAGCCTACATACAAGCCCACGTCTTGGCAGCCACTAACAACTTGGCCCAAACTTTTCACAATCTGCAAGGAGTTGGCTAAACCTGCAATAGTCTCTACCTCTCCTGTTCCCTCCCAGGGCCTGTGCATGGCCTTGGCATCTCATTTCACCACTAAAATTCAGGACATCCTGTCCACTCTCTCTTCCTCTACATTCTCTTCCTCTCCCTCTACCTCTCCAGGCCCGTCTCCAGTCGGTTCTCCTTTTCCTTTCTCCTCCTTCCCACTGTTTACTCCCGACAATGTTTCTAGACAGGTCCAATCTATGGAAGTCTGTTCCCCTGCTCCTCCAGAACCATCAAGGACCACATCAATAGCTTTACTCCAGCCTTGGCCGATTTCTGCAGGTACTCTTTTTTTCACTGGAACCTTCCCATCCCCCCTTAACCACTTCCATGTGCATCCGCTTCTTAAGGAGCCGTCTGCCAATCCTTCCTCTTCGGCAAACTATTGCCAGATCTACATCACTCCTTTCCTGGGCAAACTCATGGAAAAGCTTACCATCTCCCAGCTTAATCTACATACGGAATCTGTTGGTTGTCTCCATGACCACCAGTCTGGCTTCAGAGCAGCCAGAAGCAAGGAAACTGTTCTCTTGAACACCCGGGAAGACTTGCTCTCCATTCGTAACTCTAACCTTCCTTCTGTTCTCATTCTCCTTGACTTAACCTCTGATTTTGACATGATGAAACACGCAATCCTGCTCAATCGTCTCTGAGACAACCTGGTTATCCCTGGTCAATCCCTTGCCTGGTTGCCCTCCTTTCTCACTGATCGACCCTCCCAGGTCCAGCTTGGGTCTTTCCTCTCTTCTATCTCTCTCTCTATTTGTGGTGTACCACAGGGGTCTAACCTCTCTCCCTGGCTATTCAACCACTACCTGGCAACTCTATCCCACTGCATGTCTACCTTCTGATCTAACTTTCAGTGCAGTGTTATGCGAATGACACGCAGCTCTATTTCAGGCTCTCCTCTGCCTCTACTGCTCCTTCTCTCATACCAGGCTGTCTGTCCGCTATTAAGGAATTGTGTGCCTCCAACAATCTCTGCCTTAATGCCAGTAAGCCTGAGATCCTCCTCATTGGGACTCCTGCTCCCTCCTTCCCTCTCTCACTCTGGCCTCCCACCCTGGGCCCTCTACCTGCTTCTTCCAGTGAGGCTAAGAACCTTGAGGTCATCTTCAACTCCACCCTCTCCTTCTCTCCTCACATCTCCTCACAAGTCACACTATCAGCTGCACCTCCTCAAAGGTATTCTTCCTTTTCTCACTTTATCCCAGATGCTCACTGTCTCCAGAGCCCTGGTCCTCTCTAGGCTGAACTACTGCTACAGCCTCTTTCTATATCTGCCTGCATCTACTCTTTGCCCTCTACAACTTATCCACAACAGGACTTTGAGACTTGTCCTTGGACTTAAGCCCTGGGATTGTATCTCTTGAGCTGTGAAATCTCTCCACTGGCTCCCATAGGCTTCGAAGGTCAGGTTTGATACCCTCTGCATTGTCCACAAGGCTTTCTGGGGCCAGGGACCACACTACATCCAACTTTCTTTTCCTAAGCATCTCCCTTCTCGAGCCCTCCGCTTATCCACCTCCAACTCTCTGAGGGTTAGACACTTCTCTAGGCAGAGAGTGGGTGGTAGATCTCTGTCCTCGGCTGGGGCCTCCCTCTGGAACAGCCCCCCTGCCTCTCTCAAACTTGAGCAGGACCACCTAAGGTTCCAGAAGCAACTCAAGGCCTTCCTTTTAGCTTCACTTTCTCTCTCCCTCTCCCTTGCTGCAGTCCCTGTCTGCTGCGCATACAGGTTACCTGGCCACCGACTGAACTTACAGGACCAGTCCCCTGCACAACCGGTTGCCCTTGACTTCCTCTGGGCCTCACAACCACTTAAGGGACTGTATCTGCAAGCTAAAGTCCCCTGATTCTCTGCACTTATGAGCCACCTCCCGGCTGCACTTACTAGTTACTTGCCAACTCCCCTACTCCCTCGACCCTGGCACGTCTCCTCTTCCCTCGGCCCGCACTTGCATGATCTGAATGACTCAAGGCCTCGTAAAATCTTTGTGTTGTCCTCCTTCTGTCCTCCCTTCCTTTTCTTGTCACGTCTAGAAACACTTGTGTAAAGGGCATGTTATAAATGACTTATCATATCATATCATTTCATATCCTATCATTGCAATCCCTGGGATTCAGTGGTGAGATTTTTCTCCAGAAATCCAGCCTGGAGAGGACCAGAGCTCTACAGACATTGAGCTTCTGTGGGAAGGTGACGAAAGGGAAAATGCCTCTGATTAGGTGAAGTTGAATGTGAGGAGTAAATGAGAGTGAGGCATCGAAGATGACCCCACGTTTTCTGGCCCCAGTGGAAGCAGAAGGAGGAGAGCCCCTAGAGAGTGGCCAGAGTGCTGGAGGGAAACTGGGAGCAGGTATCCCGAAAGGAAGAATCTTTGTCTTGCTGGCATTAAGACAGAGATAGTTGGAGGCACACCAAGACTGAATAGCAGACAGGCAGATGTGGATGATAGAGGGGGAAGAGGGAGAGGAAGAGGGAAGCTTGAAGAAGAGTTGTGTGTCATCTCCAGTACACTGGAAATGAGGAGAGAAGGCAGAGATCAGGTTAGCAAGAGGTGCAAGGTAGATGTTGAAAAGCCACGGTGAGAGTATAGAGCCCTGGGGGACACCACATGCAGAGCGAGGGGTGGGGGAGGAGAAAGAAACCAGGTGCATCTGGTAGGACGGTCAGTGAGGAAGGAGGTCAGCCTATCCAGTGCCCGGTCTGAGATACCAAGGGTATCTTGAAGCCCTTTTATTAGAATAGAATGGGTGACTATTTCAAAGGCAGAAGAGAGGTCAAGGAGAATGAGGACAGTGGGAGAGTTGAAGTTGATATTTGCGAGCAGTTTTTGACGGGTGTTCAGGAGAGAAGTTCCATGCCTCTGGATGCTCGAAATCCAGATTGATGGTCATGAAGACAACCAGCAAGTTCAGTGTGATGGGTCAGTTGGGGGAAGACCAACTTCTCTAGGAGTTTCCCAAGAAAGGGGGTAGTAGAGATTGGGTGGTAGTTGGCCGGACAGGAGGGGTCAGCTGAAAGCTTTTATTGAAGGGGGTGAGAGAGGAGACACCTGTTTGGATAAGACCTTCATTAAGCGCACTATTCTAGAAACCTCATCCATTGTGAAAGGTGTAAAAGAGGAGAGAGTGGGTGGGGGTGGAAGAGAAACTAAGGGAGGCCTAAGTTTTATAGGTGAACTGGGTATGCAGTGCAGTGCAGAGGGCCTGAGAAGGAAGAAGTGAGGTGGAAACTGCAGATGGGTGGGCTAGTTCCTCGAAGATTTTGAATAGTTAATCCTTGTTAGTAGTAGCTCCAGAGATGCGAGCCTGGATACGGGCCATCTTCCCCGAGTGAGTAGAGAGACGCGATTGCTTTCAAAGTAGGCGGCAGGCCAGTTTGTCAGAGGATGAGCCTGAGTGCTGCCACTCCCTTCCGCGACTCTACACTTGTGTTTCAGAGAGGCTAGATCAGAGTTCAACCAGCTGTTAAGCTTGGAAACAGGTTTCAGGAGGATACTCATGACAGGGACAAGAATGTCAAGAGTGTTAGAGATAGCACAGTGAAGATTGGCAAGGACATAGTCATTGGGAGAGTCAATAGCAGGGGTGGGAGGGGGAGCTAAATCAGCTACTGACACTCATTTCATCGGCCGGATGACCGCAAAGGAGGCTGGCATTGTTGTGGGTGGCACAGTCAGAGGTCCAAGGATGGAAGAGAGGAGGGAGTGGTCTGACCAGGAGAGAGGAGTGGCGAGAGGGTTGGAGATGGGAAAATCATAGGAGATGAAGGCATAAAGAGAATGTCCGGCAGAGTGGGTAGGAACAGTTTAGAGGTAGAGAGGAGGTGAAATCCACCCATTCCAAGAGGAAGAGTGAGATGGGACCGGGGGCCTGTGGATTGTGGCAAGGGAGAGAGAGAGAGAGAGAGAGAGAGAGAGCGAGAGAGAGGGAGAGAGAGGGATAGAGAAAGAGAGAGACAGACAGAGAGAGAGAGAAGGAGGCTGAGTGGGTATGATGGAAGATGGGGCCCTTTCGGGGAAGATCAGAGCTACTCCACCACCAGATCGGTTGAGCCGAGGTTTGAAGAGGATCTTCTAGCCATCGGGAGAAGGGAGTCAAAAGCAGTGATGAAGCTGCATTGAAGCACGTTTCTGTAAGAGCGAGAACATCGAGATCAACGTCTTCAAGAAGGAGGCAGATGTCAGCAAAGTGTTTGACAGCAGATCGAGCATTCAGAGTGGTAATGTGAAGCTGGATACCACCTTTGAAAGTTTTCTAAGGAGGGACACAGGAGGGTGGTACACCCGTGGGAGGTGGTGAAGGTGGTGAAGATGGCGAAGGTGTTGGGAGGAAGAAAGAAGGAGTAGCAGGAGAAGGTAGGAAATTGATGAGGGTGGCAGGAGCTAGTCAAAGAAGAAAATATTGGGTTGAGAACCCAGGGCCATAACAGTGCCATTGTGGTTGACATTAATGATGCACTGAGAGGCCATTACTGATGCACATAGAGTGCCATTGTGGCCACCATTAACGGGTGAAGAGGAAAAAGGGGACAGATTAGATGTATCAACCATTGTTCTCTAGAGCGGAAGAGTAGAGGATATCAGCGATATTCTGTCTGGAAGTAGCACTGACGTAGGTGTCAGCAATAGCGAGGCCAGGATTAGCAGGCAAGAGATCTCTTTTGAGCATTTACCTTCCAGACTTTGTGAGAGGAGGAATAGGTGATAGAGTAACAGTTAGAATAGATGGGTGAGTTGGAGAGTGACATTGAGGTGGAGGAAAGAGGAAGAGAAGGAGAGGCTGCACTGTGGCTGAGCAAACTCACCAGGTGGCCAGCAGCAGGGGGAGGTAGGTGCAGGTGAAAGCAGAGTATAGCGCCTGTCTCCCTCGATGTATAACATTTTCACAGCCCCCTGTGTCAGCTGCTACAAATTAAGGGTGTTTGTTTTTCCAACTACGCAGATGATACGCAGTGTATCAAACCCCTTTCAGGCAACTGTTGTGAGGACACACACAATATTATTAAGATATGTGGACTTACCCAAGGGTGGATGGTGGAGAATGGGCTCACACCTAACAATGAAAAAACTGCGTTTGTGATTATAAGCACAAGTTCCAGAATCACCAGGCTGGGACCTGAATAGGAAGAGTTCAGCATTGCTGAATGTAAACTCCCTATAAAAAGGATGATAGCAACACACTGGGTCGCATTACGAGAATGGAGGTAGCCATGGAGCTGTTAGCTCGATGGCTGCCTCCGTTCTGGGTTCCATTACCGGGTTCCTGCAATGGGGACTTATGGGGTTACTCCAACATAGGAGGGCCCGATAATTCCTCCTTGCAGGAACCCATCCCCATTCCCATTTGAGCCCTCATAGGGCTCAATGGGAATGGGGAGGGAGGTAATAACGGGCAGATTACATCTGGCCCGTTATTGCCTCCCTCTTCCCCTCGCGGGACCTGGAAAGCACGCCTGGTTTTACCAGGCATGCGATCCGGGTCCCGCGATGGGAAGCTCGTAATCAGCGCTCCCGGAATGAAGGGGGCCGGTCCCGTACCGGCCGCCTTCATTACGGGAGAAACAGCCTTATAATGAGGCCCCTTGTGTCTATTTAGACCAAAACCTTAATATGAGAAAGCACATTAGTAATCTTGTGTCTACCTCTTCATAGTATGCAAGATTTCTAGCCCACATACACCCTTACCTCACGATTAAGAGTAGTGAGACGATTGCTAGAGCTATAATAGGCTCCAAAATAGACTAGTGTAGTAGCCTGCTGGTGGGAGTCAATAAAGGTGAACTTGCCAGACTCCAGGTTATACAGAACAGTGCGGTCCGAGCTATTATTGAATACAAAAAGTATGACCACAATTCAGAAGCTAGGAGGGGCCTCCACTGGTTGCCAGTGGAGGCCAGGATACAATTTTGCTTGCTGGCCATAGTCCACAAATGTCCGGAGGGCTCTAGCCCGCAATATATGACAGAGAGGATTATGAAAAAACCTATGGTCAGGATCAGACAATTCGAATTTGCTAGTTGTGCCAAGAGTCAAACTGGCGAAAACGTGATAAGAGAGCGTTTTACACGGCAGCCCCCAGACTCTGGAATTCTATCCTGTCTACGCTTAGAGGGGAAGAATACCTTGCAAAGTTTAAAAAGAAACTGAAGACGTACCTGTTTAACTAGTCCTCATGTTCTCTCCATTGCCTCTAGTTTGACAGGGGTGGGTAGGATATGGGCTTTATGCTAATGAGTGTTTGTCCATTTTCTCCCATTTATTGCCTGTTTTAGGTGTCATACTCTGCGCCCATATGCCTCCAGACCGTTTATGGTTATGAGTGTTATACATTAATTAATGTAAAGTAAAGAGTCTTAGGCAGTGCCATGTAGTTCCCAAAAACACAGCTAGGTTCAACTTTTGTTCGAATCAGAAAGAGATTTAAAAAAGCACACCCAAATACAATTTTCAAGCAAGGCACTACCATGCAGCACAAGATGGTGGATGTATTGATTTAAAAGGACACCCAAATTCTATTTTCAAGCAAGGCACTACAATGCAGCACAAAATGGTGGATGCAATGATTTAAAAGCACACCCAAATTCGATTTTCATGCAAGGCACTACAATGCAGCAGAAAACAGTCGATGAATTGATGAAAGTACAGTAACAAAACACATTTCAAGTGATGTGGAATTACTGTAGGAAGGCTTAAGAAGTCCTGGGCAGGCCATCAGCCACCCAAGCAGAAAAGCGAAGGTACTCGTAGCACATGCTGTAGTGAGGAGGGTGATCTGCAGCCTTGCTATTCTGGAGATGAATAGGACAGTTTTTTTTTAGCAAGTCAGAAGTTTGTAGAGTAGGATAGCTGCAGAGGTATGTAGGTGGAGAGGTGAGGTTAAATGTATTGAGACATAGAAGTCGGATACTGGCCAAGAGAGCGTGAGGCAGGGTGATGGCAGAAAGGTTGCAGTAGTTTAGTGACACGTAGAGTGTGAAGAGGAGTGAGCGGGCCATGAGACTGTGGCGCACATGTGGCGCAAGACACAGCACGTGGGGGGATTTGCTGTGTTGCGAGCAAGAAGATCTTGTTAAGCTGGGGATCTGGGGGAGGAGAGGGTAAAGGATGTTGTAGCAAGATAACAAAGAGAGCTTTTGTTTACCCAGTGTGCGAAGATGATGAAGGTGACCGATCCAACAAAAGAAAAATTGGCCAGCTAATCAAGGAGGGCGGGCGAGGGCTCCACGCATCAGCTGGAATTACTGCCTCGTATGGCAGCCATGATGTAAAGGCCCTTGTGGCCTGATGCAAAGGGTAGATTCCAGCTCATCTCTAGTTGTGGGGCAGATGATGGTAATGCCATTAAGTTTGGCAAGAAGGAGCAAGAAGTGCTCAGCGCATTTACTTACAGTGCGGCCCTTGAGGGGGACCGGCAATCGCCTGCCGGCTCGGAGGATTTGATTCACAAAAGAAGAAGTGGCCAGCCAATCAGGCAGGGCCGACGAGGGCTCCACACATCAGGTAGAGATACCGCCTCACAGGCTAAGTGTAGATCCTGGCTCCTCTCTTGTTCTGGGGCAGATGATGCCATGAAGTTTGGCAAGAAGCACTGATAGTGTTTCTTTTCTCCCTAATGGCAAAACCCCCTGCAAACCACCTCCCTCTTCTAATCTCAGTTTGTCTGGATACAGAGACCTTCTTAGTTGCTTGTACTCTGCATCCACTATCTATGCTATTATATGTTCAGCTTTCCTCTTGCTAGCAATTGGGCTCCTCTATCCCTGCTTGAGAATCTTTGCATTCTGTGTGGCTCCTAATCTGAGTCGTCTGCCTGTTCTGGGTTATGTGCAACATTTTCATAGGATTTGTGTCATGCATTTATACTACTGCCCATATATCTGTCTAATGGCTGCTACTGATGAAGTAGTGTCCTGTGCCTACACTAGAACACACATACTCTTGTTGGGGGGTTGCTCAAGTTGCCCTTGAAATGCTACTTTTATATTGTTCTCATTACCGCAAGAATGAAGAGGGTAAGGGGACTGAAAGGGAGTATCCATGTATATTTTGATCACTGCGAGACAGCATATCAATCTATTGGTTATGGTCATGACAAGGGAGGCACAACCAGATATACTGGATCCCTATATTTCTTTGATTTGTTGCCCCCAAAAAGTGGTTAAAATGGCCCTAATGTTGCTGCCACAATTTATCCAATTCACCAGACTTGCACAATGGCTGATGAATGCCCTCCGCCTCGCCTCAAAGCAGAATTAAGTCCCCAATGTCCCTAACCGAGCACGCCTAGAGGCGTGGCAATAATACATTGTGCAAAAGTGAACCACCTCGGCCTCCAATCTAATAGTACAGCAAAGCCTTGGGCCCCTTGTGGCACCCAAATAACATCAAGAATTGTTGCAAACCATAAATATGAATAAGAGTGGGGAGTGTGCCGCATCTGAGTAGAGGTTAGGGGAGAAGAGATGTGTCTGCTTGGAAGCGTGGTTGGAGGCCAGAAGTGTATCTCATCCCGATAGAGGGCCAAAGGTAGAAACAAAGGAGGGAGATGTATCACACTTAATCGGACCACAGACAACATGAAATTCGTCACACGTAAAGGAATGCGTCTGGAGGCAGAAACGGTGCAGCTCCCAGACCGACGGCGGGGCACAGGGAATACATTTCTCCCGGAGGAACTCATGGGGGTGGTAATTGCTATAGACTAGAAGGAATGACAGGAGACGGGATAGGGGTCGCATTTAGTCAGAACGTAAGGAGTAGTATATGTATACTGCCACCAACTAACCATACTAAAAACTCACCCTTCTGCATACACCTTCTCAAACTCTGAACGAAACACAACCATTCATCTACAGTGTGGGATGTTTTTATCCATGCATCCAAGCCCTACCTCAAAACTGTGCAGTACTGACATGGAAAACATCATGATGGCCAGAGCTTCCCAGAAAATGCACAGGGAAATGCATGAAGAATAGGCTGCCACTCATTTTTGCCGATGTTATGGGCACAGAAGGGCACTGCCTAAAACCACCATTGGACTACCCACACAGTAGTCTGAAACCATTGGGAATGGCAATGCTTATTGCCAAAAGCAACCTAGAATTGTGGGGAATTCATTTTCTTAAATCCCACAAATGGTTGCAGTACCAGTACTCACCACTATCAGAAAGCCGGCGTTTTAAAACAACACCAGACTTTTTTTTTGTTTTTTGTTTTTGTGTAAAACTGAATAAATGAACCCAAAGCATGCCAAAGAAAGACTTACTGAGAGGTGGATACAATCTAAAGTTATATTCTGAAGTGACTTGAAGGTTTATAACAAGACTGGCTGAGTTGTGGATTTCAGCAGTTTAAGTAAATTTGGACTGAAAGACACTAACAATCTAAATGTTTAAAAGAAATGAGTGACCTACTTTTGAGTGTCACATAGGTTGCAATTGTTTAAATTTCATAGTTTTAAACTTAGAATCAGCATTTTAGCTGCATATGTAAAAAATGGTTAGTTTATTTGAATGCAGAAAACTGGGTAACTAAAAGTGACATTAGCTGGGGCCTGGCTTAAGGAACTGAATTCTGCCCACCAGCTACCCCCGACAGGAGTTGAGACTTGCACAACAGCTGTGTTCCCAGGCCTACCTGCCTTTTGCTGCTCCCACCAAAAGGGATATGACACTTCTCTGATTGAATTACCAAGGGACTGCTAGAGACTAAACATAGGACCCAGGCAGAGGGTTTATTGAAGTGGCCATAAATGGCTTCCTCTTGAACAATGGGCCTTCCAGGGCCCAGGCAGATGGTTTATTGCAGGGGTAATAAAAATGGCTTCCTCTTGGCAGAAACTGGGAGGGGGAGAAACTGGAGACAGAGGCTGAGCTTGAAGAAAGTGGAAAGACTGGTTTCTGTACCATGTGACCTGAAAAGACACACCCCTGTAGCCAGAATATGGTTTTAGAAAAAGATGAAAAACTCATAGTACGGACTTGTCATAATTATTTAAATGATACCATAATTCTTGTGATTTTTCTGCCCACATTTTAAGAGGTTTTTAGAACCGGTGGCATGATCTGGGGGCAAGCTAGCAGTTAAGAGGGTATTACTTAAAATGTATGCATGTTAAAAGTCTGACACTTCATCAATTAATGTCCATACTCCTTGCGCACATGTGTGTAAATTTGGGGTAATGTCCGATATTGCGAAACCAGTTAAAAAGTGCAAATGTCGCCATTTCTGAATGCAAGCTCCCAGGAAGAGCAGATTTGGACAGGGTATACCTCCTGTGATATGTGATGGGTGCATGTAATTTTAAACAAATGTGTACCTGTGCAAATATGTCTTTTGGGTCAAAATATAGATTGTGTGTAATTTGACAGGGGTGGGTTCTCTGTACCATAAACAGACCTCATCATGATGACACTTCATTTCATTCCCCCAATCAAGGGGAAGAGGATGAAGTGGCCAATGACAAGTGGAGAGGGGTAGAGCCTAGTGATGCTGCACACACACCCATTTTCAAAACACATAAAAGCAGACAGTCAGGACAGATAGGGACCTTCAAATCCATTTGCTGCGGGACGCTCTGCCGGGAAAATCCATACTTTACCTCCCTCAACCTTCAGAGAGCCAACATAAAGACTTCAATCTATCCACCTTCAGAGACCAAGACTTTACTTCAGAATTTGTAGCAGAGAGGTCAACTACAAGCTAAATCCGTCTTTAGCAGGCCTCAAATCATTGCCACTATTCACAGCCAGGCGAGTTGTTTGAATTCTTTGCAAGAACCCTTGCCATTTGCCAGAGAGCAGTGTTGTATCCAGAGAGAGACCAGCTGAACCGGAGACCGCTGTATCCGGACCCACAGACCTGATCAGAACCAGAGACCCAGACCAGACCAGCAGAGTAGAGCTGACCCAGACGCTGTGCGCAGAGACCGTCCGTGGCGAGTGAAGAAAACCTGACCAGATCCGTGGCGAGGCCTATTTCTAAATATATTGTGAGTACCTAGCAGAACGGTGCAGAACCAATCTCTTAGTTAAAATAATATAATTCAATCTATTTTAATCTAACCAGAACTGCCTCCTAACTGTCACTTGTCATTTTGCAAAGCTGTCACCTGTCATTTTCTAGTTGCTAGCTGTCACTTGTCTTTTTGAACTTTAAAATTTCAAATCTGAAAAACGACCTTTACCATATCGCTCATATCTCCGTGACCGTTTGTCTTAGAGACTTGCAGTAACTTTCCTCTGAAAGCTGGGAACCTTGGCTTTTCAACGAACCTAGAACCGCATTCCTACCCAAGATACTTTTGCCGCAATCGCGAAAAATGCACTCGCGAATTTACCGCGATTTGCAAATTTCTCCACGTGTGAAAACAGCAGCTTCCTTGCCAAAAATTTGTTTAACCAGCCAATCATTCCTAGAATATTGCTAGAGTGATCCTGGACTAATATTAACTAGATACCACTCACCCTGAACCTCTAGAGGGAATTAAAAGCATTTTAGCATATTTTTCACTTCATTGCCAGCACATATAAAAGCATTTTGGGCCTGTGTTTCAAACTTCTGTAGTCTAAGCTTGCTGGGGTGAACTGAATTACATTTGATTGCATTTCTGAGAACTGTGTGCTTACCTTCCATTTCCTTGCATTGCATAAAGGGGGGAGTGGATTGCCAGAGAAAAGTGATTACATTGTTTTGTTGAAATCATATTGAGTATTTTCTGTACTGCATTTTCATTCCACCTTGCATCCATTTGAAACCATAAAGTATTGTTGCTATCTTATTCATCCTATAACCACTCATCATTGATTATAAAGAAGTGTGATAGTGCCAGACTATCCATTATTGATTACTGCTCAGATTAAGTGTGATATTCAATTATTAATTATTATAAAGTGTGATATATATATCTATTGTTTAAATGATCAAATAAACCTTTTAAACTTGCAAAACAGAACTACTTCTTGGCTCAGTGGGGTCAGGGGGATTCCAAGAGAGGGGTGTTATATAGGGGTAGTCATCCAGAATGCATGAACTGGGCGTAAAGATATATCAATAAGGGTTTCCATTCAGTATCCCAGACTAGGCATTGACTTAGCTGTAGTGTTGAATTGAATCCTCTTACAACAGCACCACAATCCACATGCACGTCACAACACCGTGATAGAAAAACAAACCAGACATAATCTCACCAAACACCACATGGTGACTACCAACAGAAAAACACAGCTACACTCAGTGACTGCTTTCTCCGAACTGAAGCTCACAACAGCACGTTACAGCTCTATTGCTCTTTTTCCCCGCTCAGTCCCACTAAAACACCCCATCACCCTCCGCGCATACAGATTCGCCAGAGAGCCAAGAGGACACGCAGGTGGCAACAGTGCAGGGTATAAGAACCTTTAACATAACATCCTCTCCTTCTAACAAAAATAAAAGGCCCATAATCGGAGCCTGTGAGTTAATTCGCCCCTGAAGGATGGTACCTTCATTGTAAACATTGCACAATACTATATCAGTATGTTTTTTGTCTGAGCAAAAAGCCCATGTTTGACCCTTTCGTCAGCGATGTGCAAGGTTACGCAGACCGTCTGTTCCACTAGAGTATATTTTTTTCCAATAAAAACAAATGATAGGTAGTCAGAACACTGTAAAGTCGAAAAGTCTACACATGATTCTTCTCCTTCCCCTTGAAAAGGCACTTTCCAGACATGCCATCGTGCTAATACGACAGAGCAATCAGAGATGGTTTCAGAAGGTGAAGTCAAGATGACCTGCGAAACACAGCTGCCTTATCAGCAGGTATCCTCGTCTAGGCAATTGTAAAATATTGATCATTCAAAAATATACACGTCTAAAACGAGATGAGGGTAGTGTGACCCACACAGCAGTGCCTAACGCAGGATATTAGATCTTTTTCGATACTCCAACTTCAGCAGTTTGCCAATAAATAACATCGAACTCCCTGGAGGAAGATGGTGGGTGTGTGTGAAAATTCTGAAATGGAGAAAAATCTGAGGAAGTCGGGCAAATCGTGTCATACAGAACGTGCCCATCTCGAATGGGTTGCAGAAGGGGCACGATGATGCCATATGCTGTTTATGTCCAGTGTCACGGCATGGCATCAGCAAGCTGTTATTATTAACCCCTTAACTGCTGGGCTGTTATGCTTGTCTATGCAAATCGGACGAGCATAATGTGTTAAGGGCATTTTGTAAAATGTTATGCATGTCACCGTACTGATACTTCAGAGCACTCTTTCGGGGACGTCATCGCTAAATCCTAAAAGGTTTAGGATGCCTGTCTTACAAGGGAACTTTCCGGTAGATTACAGTAAGAAGAGAATCAACCCAAAGTTCAGGCGTTGGTATCCTTCAGGATTGGCTCTTTACAACAGAGGAAGCATAATGTGCCCCTCTGGCGGGAACACAGTTGGCTTGATTGGTGGTGGTGCTCAAGTGCTGATTCAGGGCGGGCTGTTCCCAAGTAAGAGTGTGAACCTCAAACGCTTGCTTGTCTAAGGAACCAGTCAGATTTTCTTAATACATTTTCAGAATGATGGTTGCTTTTGCCAACCAAGAAATAAGTGGTTCCAAACATTTTACCCTGCTAGTTGAGGGATCGGCCTACATGCGTCATTCATTTTGTTGTTCTTCTGCATGGAGAAAGCGTGTCTTTGTTGTGTATTTATTTGGGGCATTTGCCCCAAAGGTCCCTACCCTACTAGCACAGAAGCTTAAAAGAAACTCCTGGTCCACAGAAAGCAAATGAAGGGATTTGTATTTGTGTTTTGTATTTATGTTTGGGATTCCATAGCAGAAACCTTGCCAGGTCACATTGTGGTGGGGGAAAAGTCAATTGAGGTTAACAGAGGTCGGCGGAAGGTGAGGATGCGGGTTATAGTAGCTTGGATAGCCCATAGGACATGGTTGGCGTATACTTAGTAGTAGCATGCACTAAGTGACCCCGGGTACTCTGTGAAGAGCAGGGTTTTGAGTTTCTTCTTGAATTACAGGACATTTGGCGTGGTGCTGATTGCGACTGGGACGGTGTTGTAGTAGTCTGGGTGTAGTAAGAGATGATCTGTTCCCCAGTTTCCCCTTGGCATGCCATTTTAGTCAGGCACCCAAAAGAGCATGTCCCATCTTTTTTTTATTTTTATTTTGCTTAAAATAGTTTAAAACAAAACCTTTTGCATCAAATGACATCAAATCCATTCATGTATCAGCCCCACCCGTTGATATTGGATGTTTTCTATTTGGCCTGGGGCCTTAAAGACGCTTCTCTGCCGTCAAGCCAAGACAGTTTTCCAAAAATGTAACCGTGGCAATCGACAGGTTGATTTTATCCCCTCTCAGGAATAGGTCCCACCAATCTTCGGCCGGGAGGGAAGAGGCGGATTCCAAAATGTTTGCGAAGTATAGGGACCTCGGTTCTGTTAAACCAGGACATCAAGTACAGGGATGCAAGAGATTTTGCCTAAAGACTGGTTCCTTACAGAACCTACACAGTGGAGGTTCCAAACTGCGTCCCGCTCTAGCCATAATGATTTCCATTGGCGGATTCAAGTTTAATCTAATCCTCATCAGCTGAGTTCTAAACTATCGGTCTGGGAAAGTTCTCATGCCTTTCGGAGTTTGACCCTATGCTCTAACTTTTTTCAGTTGTCGGAAGAGGCTGCATCTGAAGAGGGCAGTGACAGTTGACAACGCTTCATGATCCATGGTGTAAGATGCCTTCTTCTAGCCTTCCTCTATTGAGTCTTTGGGAGTCTGTTCGAGCCATGTGAGCATGGGAGCCGAAGCAGAGCTGAATCAGAAACGGACGTGGGTCCTTCGGGTTGCCGGTAGAAGACCTTCCCACTGGGAGCACCTTTATTTCACTGCGGGTATTGGTGGCAAGTAAGGCAAGTAAGGAAAAGTAAAAGTAAAAGAGGGGCTATATAGGGTGCTATATCAAGCCCACAACCTGCAGCGCAGCTTGCAGTGCAACCTCTCCAACTTCTGCGGCCAGTGCCTAGCAGTGAGTGCATGACGCACCCGGCAGGATGCTGTCTGCGGTGGAGAAAATTTGGTTTGGCCCATTAGAGGTCTGTGCCAGGTCTGTGTGTTGTGGCTGTGAGAGAAGGTGATATGCTACTGGTAAGCTACCCATAGAGGCATATTTGACCCAGCCCCCTAAACCTCCCGCCCCCCTTTCCTCATATGAACAGACATTTTTGTTTTGTCTAATCGCAGCATGTTGACGGTGCCCCACACCTCATGCCCTACACAGAGAGGATATGGAGAGGACGGGTGTGAGTCATAAGCTTGGGAGACCGTGGCTGCTTGGTGAACCGGCTCGGTGACATTTGGTTAAACGCCTGTTGTAACAACAGAGAGCAGAGAGTATGGGTGCAACCTCAAAACTAAAGCAGATTACTGCGGGCAAAACTACCAATAAGTCTACTAGTGGTATTGCCAATGATAGAGAGGCTACTTGCCGCCCCCCACTCAGATGAACAAAGGGACACACGCACTAATGAGCTAGGTGCATAGGAGCCAAGCTAGACAGCCTCTACTGAGATTGGCTGATCCTGGGGAAACCAATGCAGCTCACGAAAATGCATCGGGCATGGAGCTGGATTGCCCAGAACAAGGGTTAGGCCTAGAAGTCCTAACTGAGCAAGGGCAACTGGGGGAACACTCAGAAGGGGGTATAGGAGGATACCCAGAGCCCTCAGGCTTAGTTCCAAGAGAGTTGGATCAGGCTATGGCTGAAGGACTTGGATCTCACCTATTATCAAGAATGCCATTAACTGCAGAGGTGGGTGAACAAACAAAAGGCGTAGAAACCTATGTCGTAGAACAAACTAACTCAGATCTCACTCTTTTGGAGGGAGTGTCGAGGCTGGAACGTTATATAGATTGTTTGTACCAAGAAAAATGCCTTAGACCCAAATATGGGGGTCCTGTAGCTGATAATCTATCAGTGCTATCAGTGCTGGCACCAGAGATGTAGCCCTTAGACCCCAGATGCAACTTCTACTGTTTCAACAAATACCCTAGCTCTCACTCAATATCAGTCGAAGGAGCATGCCGAGGGCATGGCACAGCAGAGGGCTGTCACAGCCACCCCTATTAATTTCTTCAGTGGGGTTATTAGGGATTGTATGGACAATTTGGACAATCTCATCACTAGGCCAATTGATCCAACTGAACTAAGGACAGAGGGGAGGCCTGCTTCTGAGTGAAGTATACCTGCATCAATCCCATTAGCTAGCGAGGCGCAACCTCTTGATGAAACTGATCGACTTCAGAGCAACTTAGTGACAGAAGTTGTTGAAGTGGTGGTAAATCTGGGTAATCACTCGTACTCGGTGTTCCATCTGGATGAAGGGACTAGCGTTTCTAACATTGGCTCAAACCTGAAACAGCCAAGGTTGAGCAAAAACCACCTAGTGGAGTGGCTAGCGCAGTTGAACACATTGTTCTCTGATATGAGCAGTCAACTGCTTCTGATATAAGAACAATGAGTAGTGGATGTTTTACGGCTAGACAAATGCCTGGACATTATCGCCAAATTGGTGGACTCAAACAATGCAGAGAGAGCTAAATGTGGAAAGAGGTGCCTGATCGCTCAAAATAAGGATGTGGCTTCTCAAACAGCTACAAGCTGACAAAGCGAGGTGGCTACAGTGGACAAAGTGGCTTTAGCCCCCCTGGAAAAAAGAAATTTAGTTCACTGGATAGGGGGAACTGTGTAGCCTCCCTGCCTGGAAAGTGGTGAACCTGTTGCAAGGACCAGTGAAAACCCTGGCCTAAATACAGCTGGAATAAATCTAGAAATGATTGCTGGAAAACCTGAGTATACTGGGATGGGCATAACAGGAGCTAATATGCCCACTGTGCAGCTAATTAGAGGAGCGTTCCAGGACAGGAACTCAAATCTTTCTACCCCTGCCTCGAGAGAGGACAGAAATGTCTCACCCAAAAATACATATGATCCCCTGGAGGGATGAAGACACCAGAATATTATATGTTGTTTTAAAGTCTTTACAAACAGAAATAAGAACTCCTATAAAAGAGATTTAACTAAAGCCCCGTCTGATACCTTGCGAGTCCAAGATATCCCTTTTAATATTTTTACTGCCACTCGAACTTTATCAGATTCTATGTTTTGTGGAGGGTGAAATGTCAGGTTTGAGATGGCAAACCCGCTCTTTAAGGCCTGTATAATAAATGTTAGTGAATCATTGGCATGCAGAGGAATTGAGGTGTACAAGGATACACAGCATGAAGTGTGTCACTTGTATGATACATGGAACAACACTAGGTGGGTAATTCATAAGGGAGAGTCGAGCCAGCACAACCTCAGAGTATCGGCCAGACTTTCGGCCATCCGACCACCTTTGGTAATAACCGTCGCATCATGGATCAATCCAGTGTTGAATTAGAACTCAACCTGAGACAAATCCCTTGCTTGCCTTGTACGATGATCCAAAGTAGAATATCAGCCCAGACATGAAAATCAGTCTATGGGTGCATCACATGTGCTCCGCCAAGTCTGTCCTAATGATGGCTTAATGGTTAGGCACGGCAGCAGCTCTTA
Source organism: Ambystoma mexicanum (assembly GCF_040938575.1). NCBI lineage: Eukaryota > Metazoa > Chordata > Amphibia > Caudata > Ambystomatidae > Ambystoma > Ambystoma mexicanum. Next base: position 1,585,378,098 of record NC_090929.1, read on the forward strand.
AGAGTAAAATAAATGTATTAGCTTAATTAACTGGAATGTTGCCGGAATCTTTAATAAAATTGGTGATCCAGAATGGGTAGCATGGCTAAAAGAGCATGATGTAATCTGCATGTAAGAAACTATAGTCGGTTGACGAGAATTGTTTATTGAAATATTTTTATGATTTTTATGAATTCTCGATTGCAGCAAGACATTTATGGCCTTCGGCCAAGTGCAGGTATTGTGACCCTGATTTGTAAGAGATTTGGTTACAAAGTAGGGAGATATGTCGAAGATAATAAAGCATTGTATTATCATTTTCTTGGACATTAACCCAAATTTAGGCGAGGAACCTCATATTGTGAAAATCTATATTCACCCAAACAAGGCAGCTTGGAATTTGTTTAAAATTGGTGGTATGCTTAGCAAGGTTTTATTGCAGGATATAAAACTCAGCTGCCTGCTATTGGGTGATCTTAACGCCAAACTAGTGGTAAAGGATTTGAAAAGGAACAGGCTGCTCTGGCAAAAATGTGTTGCATTCCAGTTCGTAGCTCCCTTCTCCCAATACAAGATGCCAGAGGATGCCTGATCAACGATTTCATGAAACACGACAGGCTGGTGGGGCTATATGGAAGATGTTCTGGAGATAGCCCACGGAGACCCACGTTTAGATCAGGGGTGCGGTCTTCAGTGATAGATTACAGGCTGCTAAATTATTTGGCATATAAAAGTATTCTTGATTTTAGGGTTATTAATCACCCGAAGAGTGATCACAACCCTTTAGTGTTTAAGTGGGAGATCCTAATAGACGGCCCTGGTGAAATGGCTGGAGAGAACTAGTTCAAACCAAAACCAACTCTAACCAAGAACTGGATAGAAACAGTCTTAAACAGCCCAAATATTGGCACTGCAAAATCCGCTATTCTCAACCCCAGTGCAGAAGACCTTATATTCATTTATAATGTTGAAGTCCTAATGCAGGAAATCGCAGAGCCCCTTGAAGAAAGGCAAACTGAAACACTGAATAGCTGAACCAGAAGGAGAGTGGATGCACCATGGTTCGAGTGCAGGAAGGCAAAGTGGAGATTGTATGAAGAATCTAGGACCGGGGCTCTCCATGCGGGAGAACTCCATGTTCTCATGTTACAAAAGCTTATGTAAAAAGAAAAAAAGCAGGCCATATAGAAAAACAATGGGATCACCTGGACAGAATGGTGCGAGAAAATAACATACAGGGTTCCTGGAGGCTGGTGGCTAAAGGGACAACATTGAGGGATAACAATGAAGCTAATATAATTAAGCCTGAAGTATGGTGGTCGCATTTTGCAGGTATTGTATTTAGCTCATCAGAGGCTGGCATAGCTAGGACTGGGCTGAGAGCGCCCATTGATGAGTGTGAACGATTTGCAGAAGAAGAGATTATTGCCTCACTGGTGGCTGCAAATGGGGGAAAAGCTCCGGACTGGATGGTTTGAAGGTTGAGGTTATTAAGTTGTTCTCTGCAACGGTGGGTTCCCACGTTGACTAGAGTTTTTAATGCAATAGCGCACTCTCAGCTACTTTCTGTGACTTGGAAAAAGAGCTTAATCATCCCGTTTTTCAAAAAAGGACTAAACTTTGATCCCCACTGTTATTGGCCTATTTCTCTGTTTGATAGTACAAGCAACATGTCCTCAAAATGTTCTGACAATATTATAAAAATGGTCAGAGATGAATAAAAAAAAGTCCAAAAGCCAGGCAGGTTCAGAAAAGGATACACTACATTGGATCAATGCCTCCTGTTGAATACGATCATTGAAAAGTATACTAAGATCAGAGCGGGATGTCTTTATGTTGCTTTCCTGAATTTATCGAAAGGTTTTGAGTCTCTAGAAAGGGCAATCCTGTGAAAAACATTAGACAGGTTAGGGGTCCCTGCAGGTTTACTTAAATTAATTGCACTTTTTATACACAGATACATGTGCGGTTGTAAGATGCCCAGGTCTGGCAACCTACTCTAGAGAGTTCACTACTAACAAAGGGGTCAGAAAAGGTTGTCCATGGACCCATTACTGCTTATTTGTTTCTAACTGACTTCGACCCATACAATTCATTAGCAAGGACTAACCGCCGGCAATAAATGGGACAAAATATGGGTTTTAAAGTATGCTGATGATACGGCTTTGCTTGATCAAACACAGAGTGGTCTTCAAGAGTCTTAAGCAGCTAAGTTCTTTAAGGAGCATAATCTCGAATTGAACCTGGAAAAAATAAAAAAATGTAATTTGGCAACCATAAACATAAGTTTATATGGGCTTTAAATAATGTTAATATTGCAGTGGTCAAGACTTACAATTATTTAGGAATCTTGTTCCATCAGAGTGGCTCCTGGTCCGACCATATCAAAAGGACACTAAAACGAGCTGAAACGGGCCTTGGAGGGTCAACTCAGTTCTTCTATAAGTATGGGGGCAAGAGATTGGATAAATGCTAAATGATCTTGGAAATCAAAATATATATATAATCTGCATTGATAATACTCCTCTACCTGTGGGGATGACAGGAGGGGAAAGAGAGACAGAGAAGTTACAACCTCTAATGTGGTAAGTTATATCACATATAGCATGTTGGGTAAATGAAGGAAGGGGGCTCTTACCCTGTCCATGTTGCTGGTTGTGCACAGCGGGTAAATGGCGGCCTGAGACCTAGGGGCCAAGGGACCCCTCCCCTCCTGTCATCCCCACAGGTAGAGGAGTATTATCAATGCAGATTAACGCTTACCAGCCCACAACTAAAGCCCTGATGAATGTGGTTTAACCACCTTTCACCACAGAAACCGGTCGGCTATAAAATGACCTGACCCAAGAGTACAACAAGACTACCTGGAGTGAGTGCATTTGGTTCTTTGGATCCCCAATATGAACACCTCTCTGGATCCCCTATGTTTTTAACGAAAATATTGAGAGAACTAATTGAAAAACTGAGAATTTGATTGAATAATAGACAACCATCCTTCTCGTTTCTTGTTCTTAACTTTGTTACATTTCCCTCCATTTTTCTGCATGACAAGACTTTTGGGTTTCCCTAGGTTTACTTGTAGGCCATTTAACTTGGTGTATTTGATCAAATTACTTAGTTGCCTCGGTAGGCCAACTGGTGTTGAATAATCAAAGCCAAGTCATCTGCATACAGGACCCGATTTATCCTGACTCCTCCAATTCTTGGTGGCAAGCACCCAATATTAACCATAGAGAGAGCCAATCTGAAATATATAGTTTGAATAGTGCCAGTGCCAAGGAGAACCCCTGTTTTACTCCTCGGTCGATCACGATCTTCTCACTTAACTGACTGGTAGCATTCAGCCCAAAACTGCAAGACGAGTTTGTATGTAGGGAATTTATCTGGTCGACCAAGTCCACGGGGCAGCTCCAGGAGAGATGTTTGTTACATAGCCTGCTCCAGTTGATTCCATCGTAAGCTCTTGATAGGTCGACAAAAGCTGTGTACGTCTTCTGGTTTCGTTCTTGGGCTCTGCACATCAGCAAAGACAGAAGTAAAATTGGGGGGGGGGGGGGTCCCCAGGCTTTTAGCAAAGCCAGATTGAAAGGGGTCTTGTCAGCCTTCAGCCATCGACCACTTGGACGGCCTGCAGAGAAGATTGGTGGAATAAATTGTCCCCAGCATGTCAAGTAGTGCAATTGGCCGGCAGTTGTTAGGGTCACCTCGATCGCCACTCTTATAGATTGGGACCACAGTTGCCTCCATCCAAGAATTCAGTATATTTATTGAGAGTAATACACCTTTCAGAATTTGGTCCAGAATCTGCACCCATTGTTCTTGATTTTTTTGGAGCATTACTTTGAAAGACCATCTGGACCCAGCGATCGAGAGGGTTTTGAGTGAGTGAGGCCAATTAAATTTACTAACTCATATTCCAAGGTCCAAATTGGCTGAAGGTAGGTGGCCTCTTCCATTCTATGGCTGAAAAGAGAGTGGCAAATAAAGTGACCCAGAAGCCTTCTGCAACTCTATTTATCATGGTGGAGGTCTTACCAGGTCCTGTTGAATTTATTATAGAGAATATAATGGGTGAATTTGTTTTCCTTTATAGCTCCCAAGGTTTTTTGAACATCTTTCAGAAGCATCTCCTTCCATCAGCCTCTTATCCAGTTTTTCTAGGATTTCTTTAAGCAGTGGGTGTGATGATGGTCAAGTTTCCACCCCACACGGTTTCCATTCAGGACCTAGAAGGGGACCAGTGGTGGCACATAGTCCACTATTAAGTAGCCATCAGAGGAGGGTTTAGACATGCTGTTTCTCAACAGGGACTGGTTCAGTGTTTCCACATCCAGTTTGACATCTTCAGCCTGGATCTGTTATTTGTTGGTTCAACTTGAGTTAGCATGCAGTAGAAAGGCATCACCCTCTCTCTCCACCAGCACATTCTCAGCAGATTGTGATCACTCGCCAAAGATGGTCTCACTTCAAAGGATGTTAATAGCTCAATGAGATCTTGTGATACAAAAACATAGTCTATTACTGAGGATTGCACGCCCCACTGCCACGTTGGATGTTGCAGCTTATTTTTTCAAACTTGCCATTTAAGAGGTGAAGATCAAGAGACGTCATTAATAGTGACCATTCTTTGCCTCCTTGAGTGTACCTGTGGGCCCCTGTACTAATGTTGGTATAATGTACAGCATGCTGGGCCCCACACAGGGAGTTTAAGTCTCCACACACAGTGATTGAGAAATTTTCCAGCGTGTACGCTTCATCTATGTTTGTGTTGATGTTGTTGAGCATCTGCTTTGTCCTGGTCTTCACCGGAGTCCAATAAGTGTTGATTTGAGATAGGCGGCTACTCCCTACTGAACGGGCCTTTGCTGATGTACTGCTCTTCCCCGAAAAGTTCACGGAACAACCATAAATCATCAATGCAATTATAGAGCAAATACTTTGAACCATGAACAGAAAGACACAATAACTCACAGCCACGCACTCTTAGAAGATAATCAGCTCTTTACGGCTATTTATTCAAAGCTTACAAATACATAGAAATAACTCATAAAAATAATAAGGACATAAATAACAGAAGAAATAAAGAAGTCAAAAAGAAATACATCACCGTGAGCATAACAGAATTCCTCTTCTCGTCCAGAAGCGGCTGGAAGACCCTGGGAACAGCCAGGCTGAGAGCACCACAGCTCACAGGAAGGCCGGACGTAAGCGTCATTCTCCGGCTGAAGTCTCACCTGCCCCCTCCGGGTTTCCGCCTATATACCTACTCCACAAAGGGGAATTAATTCTCGAACATTCTGGAAATTGCACTTGCGCAGTTGAGGAACAGCCGTCGGTTGCCAGCTGGGTCAATCGAGAGCTCCCCCAAGGAACGCAGTGCCTCCCTTCTCTAAAAACACGCTCCAAGGAGAACAGTAGCAAGCCATAACAATGTTAGCTTTCCCAGCAGAAATGGCCTTGACCGCATACCAGGTTTGGAAAAGCATGTTTGTCTCAGCACTGTGAATCTAACACTCAGCAAAATGTGTGCAGCCTTTCGCTGCGTAATGAATTAAATATCCAACATGGCTCTGAGCGCTCCCAGAATGCATTGCGCACCCGCGCCATTTTGGATCAAGCATAAATCAAGCATAACAATTACACCCTTTGGATATTTATCTTCCGTATCCAGGTGGCACAGGAACCGGTCTCTGAAACCTATGAAATGTTAATACTAAATTAGGAATACATTGAATGCAACAACAACAAGCAATTATAATAGACAGTATAATAAAAATGTAAGCAAAAATGTAACGTAGTGTACCCCCAATATCAGGTATCCAGGAAAATAACCAATCCCACCAATTTCTGTTACGATCTTGAGACACTTGAGAAATGAGATCCCTCAAACCTTGACTATGACTTTCAATAGATCGTGAGTGGTCACTTAAATTGAAACAACACATACCTTCAAAGGCACTACACCCTAAATTATGCTTTAGCAATAGGTAATCAACAGCAGCTCTGTTCTGCAAAGTTGCTTTTCTTATAACTTGACTATCAAGGGGTAATTCTTCTAAAGCCTGCAAAGTATGATTAAGACTTTTAACTACTAAACACGCTAATTTCATCAAAGATTTGTAACCTCCAGCAGCTAAACCCCAAACACCCACTAATGAAAGGGTTAATGCTAGAACCTCAGCTTCTGATAGCAAATGTACATGTGAATCACAGTCAGGAGATAGCCCTACAGATTCAAAAGTTGACCTTTTACCTCGAGTTATCGCTGAGTGTAAAGGAAACTTTAGTCCTTATCGAGTTAAAGCACATGGACCTACAGAAAAATGGAATATAAGTATATGTAATGTTACCACATGAAAAGAGCCATCCTGTTGGAAGTTTCACATGATTCAAATGACTAGCAGTTATCACTGTATGATTGCAAGACATAGTGTTATTTACACTGGTGCATTTGCGTGACATTCGCGAACATAGTCGCCTCTCGAACAGAGTATGATTGTACTGATTGGTCAACTCTATTTCTCGGCATTTACCAATTTCTTGTGCTTTGCACGTCATAATGTAACACACAAAAAAAAATAAAAAAAATAAATAATGTAACACACATCACCTTGAGTTATATTGTACGTAATAACCCGTGTCAAATTTCTCCATTTTTTGTCAGTCTCTTGGCAGAACCGACAATATTCGTGAACTGAAAAAGATTGTCTAATGTCTGAGTCTTGAACTAAAGAATCATTATGTGTGACGCCGAAGATATGCTTTAAAACAGGAACAGGCGTCGGCACCGCTACTAAACATGTAGTCAATAAAGCTTCAGCATTGGGCACATCAGTAAGACAAAAGTGTGATATATTCAGTACTTGCTGTGCCAGATATATCCACATATTCTCTTCTTGGGTAATCATAGGAGAGTGTTTCCTCCTTCCTACAATCGACTCTGGCACGGCGGGCATCAAAGTTGTTTTCACTTCCTCCTGATGTGTTTGTCACATTTCACGAATCCATGTCTTCGGTCTGGCGGGTTTGTCGGAACTGGCATAGGGCTGCTTTGGGACAACATTATTCATCACTATCAGTATCCCCTTGATCACTGGCACAGATGTGGCATTTGTCGTTGGTAACAGTAGATTGCTTAATTCGCCCAAATGGAGTCCATTTAGTGCCACAGTTACACCAACCAGACCCAGGATCTACAAAGCAAACCCAGAAAAGAGATATCAGTGTTGCACATCACTCTCTCAGGTAACATTTGTCAGGGGGTACATATTGCCATTTCTTTCTACCAGTGTCATGATGCCTGCCCCGGGAAGCCAGACCAGGCCCAGCAACCCCGGAAGCAGGCATCATGCCATTTGAAGCATGCCCAAAAACCCCAGTTAGGGGCTGTTTGGGTGCAGTCCTGGCACCTATGGCGCCAGGCTCATAAGGATAAAGTCAGTCCTGGCGCCATGGGCGCCAGGCTCATTACAGAAAACTTACCTATTGCAGACCATGCTGCATACTCACCTGGTGTAGACCATGCTGCACGAAGCCACAAACCAAATGGGGCTTAGGAGGGACTATTTTACCTAAGGGACTACTTTTTTCTCGGGTGGGGGCTGTGGAAGAATACTTACATGGGACTTCTTCCTAGGCTATTTAAACCACGGCCGGACAGCCACACGTGCTTCGCGTTATTCTGCATTCAGCAGCGTAACGCTCACCGTGCCTCCAGCATCTTCCAGTCTTCAGCCACACCCGCTTCAGTCCTGGACCACCTGGAAACGAAAAGAAAGAAGGAGAAGAGGTTCAAACTTGAAACCTTACCTGAATTCTTGATCAATCGCGCCGTCGATCTTGAAGGAGGAGTCATTGCACGCGAATCGTCACGCACCTCGCAGCGCCGCGCTGCACTCACCATCCAGTGCAGCTTTTCCTCACTCCATCGCAGGCTCAGCATTTCCACACCACTCTCCAATATCTAAGGGGACAAGAAAAGCCAGGTGAGCACGGGAATGCAAAAGGGCAATACAAACTACCCCCCAAAGACTTACCGGATTACCACGGGGGGTACTCACCTCATCTCGGGTCGGCGCAGTTAATTCTGCATCACCGCCACACCCCGGCCCCTAAAGGGAAACCACTGGACATTACAAGCAACCCCCCAAAGACTTACCTGATTTACCGCAGGGGGTACTCACCTCATATCGGGTCGGCGCAGTTAACTCTGCATCATCGCCATACCCCGGCCCCTAAGGGGAAAACCACTATAGACTTACCTGACTCTCACCAACTGCCCTTTGGACTCTTCGTGGTGGTTAAGTCGGCAACCTACAAGGAATCGGAAAGAGTGAAGATCAGACATTTGAACTCTTACAAACTATTGGATCCTAGAGTCAATACTGGAACTCACCAATTCCTCCACGCCAGTGAAGTAACTGGTCGTCTACGCGCCCCTGCGCTCGATGCAGGATGGAGAGCCCACCTTTCTAAACCATCAGGTGAGAACAAGAGGGAACACCGGGAGTGGTCAGTGGGCAGACAACGGGAGTGGAAGGTGGGTTAACGCTCGAATTACGGGAGGTTAATTCCCTTTCTCCTTTGCAGAAAGATATTCATACGAGCCGACAAATGAAGTAAGTGGGGGTGTCCAGTCAGTCATCTCGGCTCTACGTGGCACCAGGCCGGTCCAGATCGACGTCCCCGTGGGAACCAGGTGAGCGTAACAGAACGCAAAGCCTTTCCACAAATACCCACCTGGGTGTCATGGAAACCTCGGAAACGGAAGAGTTGGCCCAATTATTAGGGGAATTAAGGGCCGAAGTGCATTCCGCCCGTCAGGAAACTAATGCCCTCAAGAGAGAACTGATAGTATCAAAAGAACGAACCGATGATTTGGCCAGGCAACTATTGCAAAGCCAGGCTGGACATACACCTCTACCAGGACTTGGGGCAAGTCCAGCTCCAGTACCACTGAGTAACCCGGTGCAGATAAATCTACCTGGAGCCGTTCCCTTGGCTCCGCCTGAACGCTTTGCCGGAGACCCAAAAAGCTTTGCTATATTTATGAATCAATGCCGCTTGCACTTTTTATGTAGACCTGGAGCCTTCCCGAACGATCAGGCCAAGGTGGCCTTTGTGCTGTCATATCTCAGCGGCAGTGCGGTGGATTGGTCCATTCCACTAGTCAATCAGGATGACCCGATCCTTCGAGATTTCCAGGGTTTTCGAACAAGCATGGAAAGACTATTCGCCCAACACTCCCAAGGACAGGCTTTGGATAACAAACTTTTATCCTTACGACAAGGTAATCAGGATCTTTTATCCTACATTGCAACCTTTAACAGATTAGTAGTGGAAACCGAATGGCCTGAAGCCAAGCTAATCACATTATTCCATCGAGGGCTTCGAGGAGAACTCAAAGATGTTTTATCCCAAATAGCGAGCCCGCCTCAGGACTGTGCTGAATATATAGATTTAGTGGTCCAGTTGGATCACAGACTTCAAACCAGAAAGGCTGACCGAACAAAGTTTGAGAATAGGGTGTTGATTAAAACCCACGTAAGCTCCAAGGTAGTAGATGCCCCAGAACCTATGCAACTTGGGGGGGTTAGAGGACCCCTAACGCAGAAGGAAAGAGAAAGAAGACGACAACTGCAATTATGTCTCTATTGCGGAGCTACCGGTCATTTCCTTCAGAACTGCCCAGTAAAACCACCCAAGAAAACTATAGGAGCAGCAGACGAAAGCCATTTAGAACCTGACTCGGGAAACGATCAAGCCCGGCAAGTGTAGAGGTCCGCTTGCCGAGCCTAAAGAAGGACACTCTGACCTTGCATTTCACCATACCCATGGTCCTTGTAGATCCCGAGCAAACATCACGCATGCACGCGGTAAAGGCGTACGTTGATAGTGGAACCATAGGAAACTATTTGGACTGGGAATTGGCTTCCAGGATGAATCTATCTCTCATCCGAAAGACCACTGCCAATGTCGTCACCACACTGGATGGAACAGAAATTGTCTCTGGGCCCGTAACTCAATCCACTGCAGAAATTACATTGCTGGGTCAAGATGGGCACCGAGAGGTTATTGTGTTTGATTTGATCAAGGCCCCACAGTTCCAACTAATACTGGGGATACCTTGGTTAGAAAAACATAATCCCTGCATTGATTGGCGAGAGAAGAGACTAACCTTCCCAGAATGTGCTCACACCTGCTACCCTAAGAAAACTCAAAACTCAGTCCTGGCCCCAGTAATCCCAGCTGCCACACAATTACCTGCTGAATACCAAGACTTTCAGAATGTCTTCCAAAAGGAACAGGCAAACACTTTACCACCTCACAGATCGTATGATTGTCAAATAGATCTTGTACCGGGAGCACAACCACCTTGCAGCAGAATCTATGCCCTTACGGAACCCGAAAATCTCCACTTGTGCCAGTACCTTGACCAGTACCTTGCTAATGGTTTCATTTGCCCGTCCAAGACCCCTGCATCTTCAGCTTTGTTCTTCGTACCAAAAAAGGAAGGCGACCTTAGAACATACATAGACTACCGCGCTCTGAATCAGATAACCATCAAGAATCGATACCCATTACCTTTGATACCTGAACTACTAGACCAGGTGAAGGACGCTTGTATATACACTAAACTAGACCTTCGGGGGGCATATCATCTGGTACGTGTCAAAGAGGGTGATGAATGGAAGACTGCTTTTCGCACCAAGTACGGATTATTTGAGTACCAGGTGATGTCTTTCGGACTATGCAATGCACCAGCAGCCTTCCAATTCTTCATGAATGATGTCCTCCGAGAGCTCATCGATGTTTGTGTGGTCGTTTACATCGACGATATCTTAGTATACTCCTTATCAGAATCTGATCATGTAAAGCACGTCCGAGCAGTCCTAGAGAAGTTTCGCCAGCATAATTTATATGCTAAACTGGAAAAGTGCGTCTTTCACACTATGGAAGTGGAATTCCTTGGATTTATTCTGACCCCGAGAGGAATCAGGATGGATAAACGTAAGGTGGACGCAATTCTTAATTGGCCTTCGCCAACTTCAGTCAAAGGCGTCTAAAGCATGCTTGGCTTTGCCAATTTCTACCGCAGGTTTATCCCGGACTTCTCACACATTGTGCATCCCATTACTACGCTACTGCGAAAGAATAAACGTTTTGTGTGGACAGAGGAAGCCGAAAACGCCTTCCAAGAGTTAAAAGCAAAATTCACATCTGCCCCTGTATTAAGACACCCGCGCCCTGAGCTTCCATACATAGTGGAAACGGATGCATCCATTTCAGCCATGGGAGCAGTGCTCTCCCAAAGGGATCCCGAAACTAACCAGCTTCATCCAGTGGCATTCTGGTCAAGGAAATTTTCGGCTCCCAAATTAAACTATGCCATTACCGACAAGGAGCTGTTAGCCATCAAGTCCGCCTTCAAGGCTTGGCGGCACTATCTGCTGGGTGCCAGACATACCATCACGGTCGTCACCGATCACCGAAACTTGCAATATCTAAAGACAGCTAAGGCTCAATCTTCGCGCCAACTCCGTTGGGCATTATTCTTCGCCGAGTTTGATTTTGTAATAACCTATCGACCAGGTTGTAAAAATGGTAAAGCAGACGCCTTGTCCCGAATCGTAATGGGAGAAACAGAAACAGCCTTAGAACCTGTACCCATAATTCCCGAACAAAGGATCCTTGGCCTGACGTCCATACATTCACTGGAAGACATTCAAGAAAAGATCCACCAGCTCTTTGATTCAGTGGCCTTACAGGACTGGGCCAAGAAAGGTCCAGAGTATTCTGTCACCGATGATTTACCTTATTACCAAGGCCGGCTATTTTTGCCACAAAAGGAACTACAAGAACTTGTCATTTCCCGGTACCATGATACCTTACTGGAAGGACATCCTGGTATTGCAGAAACGGAAGCCAAAATTAAGAAACAATTCTGGTGGCCCACCTGGCGCAAAGACATTAAATTGTTTGTCATGTCTTGTGGCATTTGCGCCCAAAATAAAAGTCAAAAGAAAAGACCCGCTGGACTAGTGCAACCTTTGGATATCCCACCCACTCCTTGGCATACCTTGTCATTAGACTTTATAACAGATCTATCCCCTTGCAATGGCTTTAACACCATTTTATTACCAAGGCCGGCTATTTTTGCCACAAAAGGAACTACAAGAACTTGTCATTTCCCGGTACCATGATACCTTACTGGAAGGACATCCTGGTATTGCAGAAACGGAAGCCAAAATTAAGAAACAATTCTGGTGGCCCACCTGGCGCAAAGACATTAAATTGTTTGTCATGTCTTGTGGCATTTGCGCCCAAAATAAAAGTCAAAAGAAAAGACCCGCTGGACTAGTGCAACCTTTGGATATCCCACCCACTCCTTGGCATACCTTGTCATTAGACTTTATAACAGATCTATCCCCTTGCAATGGCTTTAACACCATTTTAGTTATTGTGGACCTTCTTTCCAAAATGGCTCATTTTATTCCTCTAAAAGGGATACCTTCAGCTTTAGTCTTGGCCAAAGAGTTCCTTGAAAACATTGTTCGCCTACACGGCTTTCCATCCGTATTGATTTCGGACCGGGGCAGTCAATTCATTTCGCATTTTTGGAGAAAATGTTGCCAATTGGCACAGATCGATGTTAGGATTTCCACCAGTCACACCCTCATACCGACGGTCAAACAGAGAGGACCAACCAGACTCTTGAGCAATACTTGCGTTGTATGCTACATCAGTCTGAAGGTACCTGGAAAGACATTCTTTGGATTGCCGAGTATGCGTACAATAATTCCGTACACTCGGGAACCGGACAAAGTCCTTTTTTTACCATCTATGGACACCATCCTCGAACCTCGGACCTTGATTCGCCCCAACTCTTGGAGATGCCTGCGGTAGACCATCTCCACACAGTGATTACACAAGCCTTTAAGGAAGCAACTGCACATTTGCGAAAGGCTAAGGAAAAAGACAAGAAAGATGCAGATCTGCACAGGAGTGAAGCACCGCAATACCAGATAGGGGACCAAGTGTGGTTGGCCACTAAGCACATCCCACTCAAGGGAACACAAACCTTTAACCCTACGTATTTGGGACCTTACTCCATCAAGGCCATCATTAACCCGGTGGCTGTCAAGTTGGACCTACCTGCTCATATGCGGATTCATCCCGTTTTTCACATATCCCTTTTGAAGCCAGTACAACCTGGAACAAGATTAACCAAACCTCCAGACCCCATCCTCATAGACGGAGAGCCCGAATTTGAGGTTAAGAGCATCTTGGACTCAAAAAAAGTGAGATCAAAAATCTTTTATCTAATCGACTGGAAAGGCTACGGTCCTCAGGAAAGGTCTTGGGAACCTAGTGACCACGTGCATGCACCTCAATTAGTGAAGAGGTTCCACCGAGAATTTCCTAACAAACCAAGGCCAGGGGGAAGAACGACATTAGGAGGGGCCTTGAGGGGGAGTGCTGTCATGATGCCTGCCCCGGGAAGCCAGACCAGGCCCAGCAACCCCGGAAGCAGGCATCATGCCATTTGAAGCATGCCCAAAAACCCCAGTTAGGGGCTGTTTGGGTGCAGTCCTGGCGCCTATGGCGCCAGGCTCATAAGGATAAAGTCAGTCCTGGCGCCATGGGCCCCAGGCTCATTACAGAAAACTTACCTAATGCAGACCATGCTGCATACTCACCTGGTGCAGACCATGCTGTACGAAGCCACAAACCAAATGGGGTTTAGGAGGGACTATTTTACCTAAGGGACTACTTTTTTCTCGGGTGGGGGCTGTGGAAGAATACTTACATGGGACTTCTTCCTAGGCTATTTAAACCACGCCCGGACAGCCACACGTGCTTCGCGTTATTCTGCATTCAGCAGCGTAACGCTCACCGTGCCTCCAGCATCTTCTAGTCTTCAGCCACGCCCGCTTCAGTCCTGGACCACCTGGAAACGAAAAGAAAGAAGGAGAAGAGGTTCAAACTTGAAACCTTACCTGAATTCTTGATCCATCGTGCCGTCGATCTTGAAGGAGGAGTCATCGCACGCGCATTGTCACGCACATCGCAGCGCCGCGCTGCACTCACCATCCAGTGCAGCTTTTCCTCACTCCATCGCAGGCTCAGCATTTCCACACCGCTCTCCGATATCTAAGGGGACAAGAAAAGCCAGGTGAGCACGGGAATGCAAAAGGGCAATACAAACTACCCCCCAAAGACTTACCGGATTACCACGGGAGGTACTCACCTCATCTCGGGTCGGCGCAGTTAATTCTGCATCACCGCCGCACCCCGGCCCCTAAGGGGAAACCACTGGACATTACAAGCAACCCCCCAAAGACTTACCTGATTTACCGCAGGGGGTACTCACCTCATATCGGGACGGCGCAGTAAACTCTGCATCATTGCCGTACCCCGGCCCCTAAGGGGAAAACCACTATAGACTTACCTGACTCTCACCAACTGCCCTTTGGACTCTTCGTGGTGGTTAAGTCGGCAACCTACAAGGAATCGGAAAGAGTGAAGATCAGACATTTGAACTCTTACAAACTATTGGATCCTAGAGTCAATTCTGGAACTCACAAATTCCTCCACGCCAGTGAAGTAACTGGTCGTCTACGCGCCCCTGCGCTCGATGCAGGATGGAGAGCCCACCTTTCTAAACCATCAGGTGAGAACAAGAGGGAACACCGGGAGTGGTCAGTGGGCAGACAACGGGAGTGGAAGGTGGGTTAACGCTCGAATTACAGGAGGTTAATTCCCTTTCTCCTTTGCAGAAAGATATTCATACGAGCCGACAAACAAAGTAAGTGGGGGTGTCCAGTCAGTCATCTCGGCTCTACGTGGCACCAGGCCGGTCCAGATCGACGTCCCCGTGGGAACCAGGTGAGCGTAACAACCAGGCTCCATAACTAAAACCACTTGATCTTTGCCTGATGCAATGACATCTGCTGGCACAGGTGGGCCACTTGGATTTTCCACCCACACCTTTGCACCCGGTACCATACTGTCTGAAGAGCCAAAACCGCTATCCCCACGGGTAGTTAACACTATAGGAGGCTCCCCTTTCTTAATCATGGACAACTTAATGGGAATGACTATCAATTGGCCCACTCGATCACCCTTGTGGATTGATAACAATTGATCCCCACTATTCATTAGGATCATTTTAATCTTGCCTTGATAATCAGCATAAATTACTCCTCCCAACACTTAAACTCCCTTCAATGCTAGGCCAGATCTAGGGGCAATCCATCCCATATGCTCTGGGGGAATCTGTACTCCAATCCCTTTTTCAATTAGAACTATTCCTCTTGGGTCTAATCTGATTTCTTCATTGGAATGCAAGTCTACCCCTGCTGACTCTGGAGTTGCTTGTTAGGGGGCTAAAGAACCTGGTGTAATTTCCCAGTATAACAGTGTTTCTCTGACTGAATTGGGTTGAACCTGTAAGTTAGGAGTCATTAATCGCATCAACTGAGTTTCATGTTCATACACAGGCATATTGTTTAACGCTTGCACCGCATCAAATACACGATCACGCCAGCCTGTCAAAATGCATCTCCAGATTTGCGCAACTGTTCTTTCAGTAACCCATTCATGCGTTCAATTAGCCCTGCCGCAGCTGAATGGTAGGGCACGTGGTAAATCCACTCAATGCTTTTTTCCTGACAAAATTCTTGGATTAATTTGCCTTTGAAATGTGACCCATTGTCACTTTGAATCTGCAAAGGCACACCATAATTTAATATGATCTGATCTAACAACCTGATGGTGTTCAATTGGGTTGCACGTTTGCACGGCAAAACCATCAAATATCCCGAGTATGTATCCACAATAGTGCATGCATACTGACAACCTCTGCTATTTGGCATAGGACCAATATAATCAATCTGCCAAATTTGACCTGGTAATGTTCCTCTTTTCAATGTGCCTCGAACAATCTGAGGTATAGGTCTATGCAATTGGTGTTGGCACACAGGACATTGCAAAATGATTGTTTTCACTATTTCTAAAGGAAGACCAATGCCTCAAGCTTGTGCCCACCTGATAGTAACCTTTTCTCCAAAGTGCCCACATTTCTGATGGGCCCATTTGGCCAAACCCTCCATATCGTCCTCCCGAGCCTCTGCATCCACTGAGGAAATCTTGGTGTGTTCATCTGCAACAGAATTAAACCAACGTTCTAATGAATCTGTGGCACAATGCGCGTCCACAGGATATACAGTGACTTCACTTTGTAACAACATTTCTGCAATATCTTGCCACAGTTCCTTTCCCCACAACTCTTTTGAATGAATCTTCCATCCATTCTTTTGCCAAGTTGACAACCACACTGCCAATCCATTCGCCACTGACCATGAATCTGTGTACACATAACATTGACCAGGGGTCTCTTGTTTCAACGCTTGGTAAACTGCATAAAGTTCTGCGAACTGACTGCTCTTTCCTTTCGCTGCCGTTGTCAACGGCCCTCATTACAACCCCGGCGCTAAACCATGGTGCTATTAGCACCATGGCTATTAGCACCATGGCTGGTGCCAGTGTTGTAACGAGTCCGCCATGGTGGAATGGGGAAATACCGCCCCATTCCAAGGTTGGCAGGGTGGTATTTCCCCATTTCACCATGGCCCTTCCCCATTCACATTTTCGCCCCATAGGGCTCAATGGAACTGGGGAAGGCGCTAAGTGCGGTACCGCAAATTGTGGTACCGTAATTAGCACCAAGGTCCCTTTGCGGCACCCTACTTTAACGGCTGGTAAAACCAGCCGTTGAGGTCGGGTCCCGCAAAGGGACCTCGCAATCAGGCGTTAAGGGTTTAACGGCACAGACACCTTTTACGGCGCCGTTAAACCCTTAACGCCAGGGTCGTAATGACCCCCAACATCTTTTTGGTTTTGGGATTGTATGACACTGCTTTCCAGTATTGCTCAGTTCCCACGTATCAGGCGAAACCATCCGTGAACCAAGCATGCTCTGTTTGTTCCACGGTCAAATCACTGTAAGGTACTCCCCATTTCACGGGAGACTCATGTTTTTCAGGCACTTCTGGTGGTATGTAATCTGAGGGCGGTATGTTGGCTACTTGCTCATGTAATTTTGCCACTCCACCCTTTCCTGATTTGGCTCTGTCTTGAATATACCAATTCCACTTAATTATGCTGGCTTCTTGAGCATGTCCTATACGTTTTAGGAGAGCTCAATACCCACTACATGATTAGTATTTCAGGTCTCATGAATACATCATGACCCAACGTCATCTGCTCAGTATCAACAAGAGCCCAATAACATGCCAGCAATTGCTTCTCAACCGGAGTATATGAGTTACCCGCGTCGGGCAACTTACGACTCCAAAACCCTAATGGCACACGTTTCCTCTCTTGTTTCTGCCACACACTCCAGTTAGCATAATTGTCTTGCACAGACACATTTAATTCCACTTCGCCTTCCTTCAAGGGCCATAAATCAAGCACCTGCTGCACTGTGTCTTTTGCCATCTCAAAGCATTTCTGCTGCTCTTCCCCCCACTGAAACTCATATTTCTTTCGTGTTACCCTGTAGAGGGGGGGCAATATCTGCCCTAAATGTAGAATGTGCTGTCTCCAAAACCCAAACAGTCCTATAAACTGCTGAGCTTGCTTTTTGTTCGTTGGAGTGGTGAATTCAAGTATTTTCTGTCAAGCTTTTGGCACCATTTCTCGATGCCCATGATGCCACTGAATCCCTAGGAATATCACAGTTTCAGCTGGACCTTGAATTTTACTCAGATTCATCTCCCACCCTTCCTTTTTCAATCCTTCCATAAGGACATCTAGCTGACTTTGCACGCTGTGCTTATCCTTGCCCTGGATCAAAATATCATCAATGTAATGAGAGATCTGTATGTCAGGCTTACACAGTATCTTGTCTAAATGATCTGCCACCAGCTGGTGACAAATAGTCGGACTGTGCATGTACCCCATGGGTAGTCTCGTGAAAGTGTACTGACGTCCAACCCACGAAAATGCAAGCTGTTCTTGACACTCGTCAGCAACTGGCGCAGAGAAAAATGCATTGGCTAAATCTATCACTGCATACCAAGTCCCCTCAAACTTTTGGACATTTTCAATCAAAGTAATAACATCTGGGACTGCGGGCACTAAGGGAGGAGTATGTTTATTCAACTCCCTGTAATCCACCGTCATCCTCCACGACCCATCTCCCTTTTTAATAGGCCAGAGCGGATTGTTCCATGAGGTGGTGATAGGGCGTAATACACCTGCCTCCACATACTCTTTAATGGTGTCTGAGATTTCCTTGTGCCCCCCAGGAATGTGGTATTGTTTCATAGCTACCCGCTTGGTTGACACTGGCACTTGCACTGGGGGCATCTTCAATTTGCCTACAGTAATGGATGTACAAATCAATGCATTCACCCCAAAATGGTACGTTTTACTGCCAAGTCCCAAGGTTAGCCCTTCCAAAATGTCAAAGCCAATTATGTATTCAGGTATCGGGACAATCAACACTTGGTATCTCTGCCTCTTTAAATTGCCTATTTTCATCTCCACTCGTGTTTGCACTGCGGGGGTCTCCTTTCCCCCTAAACCTGTAATCGTAAACTGTTTGCCTTTAAATCGTGTCAGATTACCATGAATCAAAGAGGCCTCCGCCCCGGTGTCTATCAATGCTCGCACCCCTTGTGTATTTCCTGGCCCCCAAAAAATCTTAACATCAACATGAGGCCGCCTATCCACTTTTATGCAGGCAGACGCTGCCAGAGCTTGACCGAAGCCCTAGTCAAACTTCGAATGAGTGTGACTCGACTCGGCTTCTAGCATCACACTCACCACCTTTCTCAAATCAGCATATGTCGGCTGGTACGGGGAAAGTGTCCCCATAGACCCTTCATCTTGTTCTTCCGCAGGGGGAGCAGAAGGTGAGGCATCCCCCTGCGGCATGGTGACTACTTGTTTCTTAACCTGTTTATAGCGCCCTTTCGCTGCAAGTCCTTGTTTTTTGTATAATTCATACATTACTCTGGTTTCAATACCATCAATTTCTTCGTGTGGCACACCATCTTTTAACAAAGCCAAGATCATGTCTTTTTGGGACACTCGGGAGTCTCTGCTATCTTGCCGCCTGCCTTCAGTTCTCCTCTCACTATGCCCCTCTCTCTCCCGTGGCTTGTTATCGCTCATATCCCACTCTCCCAAATCTGCAAGTTGCCGAATGGCATCTGCTACCTCATCGGTATACTTGCCCGTCATGCCTACGAGCAAAGTCATAATGATACATTTGTATGCGGGTGGCGCAGTTCTAATCACCATGTTTCGAGTTGAAACTGAGAGCGGCACGGCTCCCATGTGATCAGGAGCATCTATGTGAATCGCCTCTTTCATAGCATGCTCTCTGACTTTTTGAATTGTTTCTCTCAACGTATACCACTTCGTTTCTTCACTGGGCCAATCTGTGGTAATAGGTTGTTTACGGTTACATGTTTGGGCTACCAGGTGCAACAAAGACACCTGTGTATCTTGACCATTTGCGTCAGGGGGCGGTCCTGTTCTTAAGACCTCCTGTACATTGATGTCAATTGACAGGGGTAAAAAATGCGGTGAATCAGTAGAATCTACAAACAACCCAGCAACACCCCCATCTAGCAATCTCACAATCCATGTCAATAAAGCTTCCCCTGATTTTTGCCTCTAACGGGTAATAATTTCCCCAACCTCCTGTTTTGTGTAATCTTCAAAAGTGGTTAAATCCACCATACCACCACCAGGATTCTGCGGGTGTGGTCCAGCTCGCCGCCTTCTAACAGGCTTCGCCGCCACAGTTTTCTGTTTCGCCTCTGGTTTGGGGTCAGACTCTTCCGCGGAACTACTTTCTAGACTGGTCAAATCAAAAATATCATCATCCCACTTGTCCGGATCCCAGTTTACGCCAGCGGTAGAGATTACAGTTGCCACCTTTCTTTTGTTGACCCCTCCCCGTCTTTTCCTATACTTATATTGAGCTACTCTGACTGCTACCCTCTCGGCCACCACCTGATATGTGTCGGCCTTATCTTTAAACAGTTTCATTTGAATCTGCTGCATTAACACAGTCTGCCGTTCTGCAGCTAGCTCTCTTTCTAATCGCAAAACCTCATTTTTCAGTTCCACCTTCATCTAATGTATTTTCCTATAAGCATGCAAAAGAACCCAACCTCGCCTGCCTAATGCCGCACATTCTTTACCACGTTCTACTGGAATTTGTTGCAAGCATGCAATTACATCGGCCGGATCGGCATCCCCCAATCCTTGATCCCAAGTTTCACTTAAACTGGCACATGCCCACGCTTGAGCCAACTTATCATACCGACTCTTAGTCAATCCTGGAATAACAACATCAGAACAGTCAACGCCAGTGGTAACGTTCTTCTTCTTGAACAAACTACTCATTATTGCAAGCAAACCAAAACCTCATTGAATCTAAATATTTTCTTCTCCACACTGCAATCGCTCCCACAGGCACTCAAACACTTACAACAATGAAAAAGGAGGGAAAAAAAAACTTCACTATTCATAAACTTCAGTTACACGACAACCAAATTCTATCTACGTTTCAACAGATTTTTAGATGCACGGAACCACTCATCACGTACATCTGTTCGTGACGCCAAAAATGTACTGCTCTTCCCTGAAAAGTGCACGAAACAACCATAAATCATCAATGCAATTATAGAGCAAATACTTTGAACCATGAACAGACAGACACAATAACTCACAGCCACACACTCTTAGAAGATAATCAGCTCTTTACGGCTATTTATTCAAAGCTTACAAATACATAGAAATAACTCATAAAAATAATAAGGACATAAATCACAGAAGAAATAAAGAAGTCAAAAAGAAATACATTACCGTGAGCATAACAGAATTCCTCATCTCGTCCAGAAGCGGAAGACCCCTGGAACAGCCAGGCCGAGAGCACCACAGCTCACAGGAAGGCCGGACGTTAGCGTCCTTCTCCGGCTGAAGTCTCACCTGACCCCCTCCAGGTTTCCGCCTATATACCTACTCCACAAAGGGGAGTTAATTCTCGAACATTCTGGAAATTGCACTTGCGCAGTTGAGGAACAGCCGTTGGTTGCCAGCTGGGTCAATCGAGAGCTCCCCCAAGGAACGCAGTGCCTCCCTTCTCTAAAAACACGTTCCATGGAGAACAGTAGCAAGCCATAACAACGTTAGCTTTCCCAGCAGAAATGGCCTTGACCACATACCAGGTTTGGAAAAGCATGTTTGTCTCAGCACTGTGAATCTAACACTCAGCAAAATGTGTGCAGCCTTTCGCTGCGGTATGAAGTAAATATCCAACATGGCTCCGAGCACTCCCAGAATGCATTGCGCACCCGCGCCATTTTGGATCAAGCATAAATCAAGCATAACAGCTGAAGATTTTATCTTTTTCAGAATTGTTTGCTGAATATAGGGACCGTGGTTGATAGATTTGGTCACCTCAAAATCCATCCCCACCCCAATCAGAGTCAGCAGGCCTAGTCCAGTTGCAGTTGCAGATTTAAAAAGCTCTCAAAGCCACCCAGGGCTGGTTTGTTTGTCATCTAAACTTCTGTAGGCATATAAAGTCTGCCTCTGTCCATGGAGTATCCCCTGTCTTCATCAGGTGTGAGAAACCTTCTGTGCTCCAAGAGATGAGGGAGAGAGACAGCCTATCTGATGGTATCCTTTTTGACTATACAGAGTCTGCCCTAATGCGCTGACGACAGCCAAGACTATGAACTCTCCGCTCGCAAGACAAATGGTGTTGTAGCTACTAATGTGGTTGTTTTACCAGGAATTAGATTTGAAGGTCTAATTATGGTAACTGTGAAATTTGGTTTACTAGTCAGTAATTATGGGCCTTTGAGCTTGAGTCTGGCCAAGTGGTTCGCAGAGTGGAAAGAATCCTTTTCACCAAATATGCCTTCATCCTGGTCCCTAACAGCGTGTGGTAACGTCCTCATCCTCCCACCAAGAACTGTGTTGTCTGGGTCGGATCCAATCAATTTGGAATTAAACGCCTTTGGAGGGCCTCTGATTTCCATAAGGTCAATGCCTAATGAGAACAAATAGTTTGCCAAGTCCATCAGCAGTTGTTTAACCACCCTTGAACCTGGGTGGAGAGACACCAGATCCAGCCCGTCTTCTTGTATAAAATCCACTATTATAAAATCATCAGATATGATTTGACATAGGGGTGGAATGATGTGACAAAGATTTAACACATTGGGGGTCTCATCATGAGTTGGGTGGTAATCCTTAAATCCAGCGGTAACAGTATAAGCGCCACCAATACCATTCCACCAGATCACGACTGTAATCCAGATTATGCTTAACTCCATTCTTTACTTCTCAAGCAGCATAGTAATAACCATAAAATGATAAACCAAACCCCTATGATAAAACTACAAATCCCATGATATGTAAGTCTTTTGGTAGTCTCTGTAGGATTGGTGAGCACTGACACATGACCCCATTGACCAATCAGTTTCACCTTCATGTCCTTATCATCTATATCCCCTGTTACATCTTCCTCAATCTTTTCTGCGTGAGCACCAGATAAGTACACTATTTGCTATTCATAATATTGGTACATTGAAATTGTTGAATTTGTTTAACAATAGCAGCACAACAAACACGTAGGGCTTTCTATGTGTGCGAAAGCAAGCATGATGAATGGCATAACATTTCCGCTTTGGAGTAGCGGAGCCTGATAGGGCCATTAGAGCTGGCGTCCGCAATGGTCATGACTGCTCAACAGAAGGTGGTGAAACATGGACGTAGCTTGGAGCGCGACGAGACACTGCGGTCCCGGCGCTTGCTGGGCACACTTGCGTAATTGAGAGAGTTCTTCATACAGAAAAGGAGACGCAAATATTATATTTTCAATTTTTTCTATTGACGTGGGAAAAACAAATATTACAGCACCACTGGTCATTGAAGGGCAACTGGTGTCAACCAGAACACCGGCAGCACACATCAGCTTCTGCTGAAGAAGCGACGGGCACAGTCCTTGGAAAAACTGCTAAGCTGTTGAATCAGCAGATATCCCTGACTGCTATATTAATACTACGAGTTTGATTTATTGTGATGGGGGCTGGCTCAGGCATCCTGCGTATTAACCATTTTATAGGCTGTGTGATTGTTGAGAGCTTAAAATGATCAACTTCAGGGATGAGGGCGAAAAACCCCACTCAAGCCAAAAAAGGCTCCAACCCAGCATGGGTTACATTATACAGACAGCATTATGTGCAGGGCTGGGGAACAGTGCTAAGTATATGAGCCTAATGGAAGATTGGCTAGCATTCTTCGAGGGAATGGAAGGGCTGAGAGGAGGCTCAGGAGACACTAGGAGAATGAAAGGGGGAAGAAAGAAGGCCTGCAGAGTTCACAGTGCCCAGACTCCTCCAGGCTCGCCACACAAAGAACAAGGTGGAAAAAAGAAAGCAGCAAGGTCAACTTAGAGAGATAGCAGGTGGCAGGAGGTCACTGCATTCAGCTCAGATGAGCCAGAGGACCCGAGCTGGCACAAATTATCAATCGAGGAGGCAGTGGAAACACTATCATCCTCCAGTGAGGTCCAAGAGAGTAAGACATCCAAGAAAAGGAAGAGGGTGGAATTACAGGAGGAGGACAGGGACGAGTTTGATCTGAATTTGTGTATTCAGCCCAGATCCTCAGAGTGGGAGCTGCCAGCAAAGATTGCGGCTTACTTAAAAAAGAGACTTCAAAATTCACTGTCTAAAGAGTCCTGGAATAAATTAAGAGTGGAATGTGCCAGGCCACATTTATCAGAGGGGGTAGTAGACACTCCTGAGATTGACAAGAGGGTGCACTGGTTTATGGGGCAATACAACAAAGATATCAAAAAAGACCCGGACAGATCTCAGAGGTCGTACAAGGATAAGGTGTTAGATGTCGTGGGCCCACCAACAAGGATCCTGCAGCTGGCAGAGGAGTTGAAACAGAAGGGAGAGACAATAGATCCGACTATCTTGGCAGGTTGTACTCACAGGGCCATTTGCCTGTTGGGTAATGCAACAGTGCCATCACGGCGGACACGAGGAAGTTTATTCTTGTCAAGAAAGCCACAATGTTCAGTGAATATGCGACATCAGAGGCCGCAGCAGCCGTCAATGGCAAACTGTTTGGTCATTCATTTATAAAAGAAATTACGAAGTTCACCAACACATATGCAGCTCTGGATAATTCCCAAGCATTGTTTAAAAAAATGTTTTGTAGGCAATCTTTCGGATGTACTGGCAGAGGCAGGGGCCACTCGTTCAGCTATTACTCCTACTTCAGGCCTTACAATGACATAACTAATTGGAGTGAACAGGAGGACAGAAAACCCAATCCTTTCTTCCCTTATTAGGGAAAAGGTAGGGAAAGAGGATTGCATCACGCTGCAAGACAGCAACATAACACCGTAGATGAGTGCAAATGCAGTCCAGCGAGTTCTGCTAACAAGTGCAGAGATCCCCATGGAAGGCAGAAGCATGGTGCAATGCATAGAGAGATGGAGAGAAATCTTCAGAGCTCTCTGGATTCTAGATACAGTCCATGGCTTTTATTTAGATTTATATCAAGAACCAGTCCATTTGGGTCTCCCAAGACCAATATTGTTCATAAAAGGAGATCAACAACTGCTAGGTGCAGAAATCAGAGAGCTATGCTGGAAGAAAGCCATTGCTCAAGAGTCATATGTTACAGACAGGTTCATAAGCAATATGTTCCTAGTAAAAGGTAAACGCAAGCTGAGACCGGTGGTCAATCTCAGAAAATATTATGGTTTCATGGTTTATAGACATTTCAAGTTGGAAGGTATCCATCTCCTAGTAGACATCCTGCAGCAAGGAGACGCGTCTCTGTTGGTACCCATTGCACCAAAACATCACAAGTAAAGACGTGGGAGTTCACAAGTCTGCCTTTCAGTCCAGCGCCAGCTTCCTGGTGTTTCACCAAGCTGAAGCCAGTAGCCATCCAGTTAACAGAACAGGGTATTTGAATGATTATATACCTGGACGACATATGTCTGATGTGTCAGGACAGGGAACTGCTTCAAAACAAGTGGCAGTTACAATTGATCATTTGCAATAGCTGGGTTTCCTAGTAAATTTGGAGTTATTTCAGTTATTGCCAGCAGTCCTGGGATTCGTGAGAGACATGACACAGGGTACTCTCAGTTTACCATTGGACAATGTGAGCATGATCAAAAAAGGGATCACTATGACCCTGACAAAGGAAGTGATATCTCTGAGGGAGTTGGCCAGACTGGTGGGTTGCCTGGCTTCCTCAATCCGGGGTCTCTTAGTAACAGAGATTTACAGAAGTTGAAGATCCAGCATCTCAGAAGGGGTTGGTCTTACAAACAGAAGACTCGAATATCTCATGAAGCAAGGTCAGAATTGGAGTGGTGGTTCCACCATACAGAGGCTTGAAACAGAAGAGCAATATTTGGCTTCTCACCGGACCTAGTGATAGAGTCAGATGTCAGCCTGTGGAGCTGGGGAGCCTGACGTGGAGAAATGATGATGCAAGGTAGGTTGTTGGGACAGAAGCTCGATCTTCAGATGAACTGCCTGGAATTACTAGCTGGTACTTTTGCAGTGAAATTATGGACTCAGAAGAGAGCTCAATGTTGTGTGCTCCTCAAAAGGGACAACGTGTCAGCAGTTAGATATATCAATTGACTGGGCAGAATGAGGTACAGAATACTAGCATAGCAAGTTAAGAATTTTTGGCATTCATGCTTGCAGAGGAAGGTCACAGGGATGCAGAATACCTGCCAGGGCTACAGAACGAAGTACCGGACTGGAATTTGAGGTATTTCAG
Organism: Ambystoma mexicanum; assembly: GCF_040938575.1. Taxonomy (NCBI): domain Eukaryota; kingdom Metazoa; phylum Chordata; class Amphibia; order Caudata; family Ambystomatidae; genus Ambystoma; species Ambystoma mexicanum. Next base: position 1,585,403,940 of record NC_090929.1, read on the forward strand.
GAATGCCAGTGATTGGTTTCTGGACTCAGAGGTGTTCCAGCAACTGTTGTCCCAGTGTGGTCCTTGTCAGACAGATCTGTTTGCATCAAGGCTTAAAAGACAGCTGCCTAATTTCTTCAGTTGGAAACCGGACCCTGAAGTGGAGGAGACAGATGTTTTCCTCCAGTCCTGAGGACCAGACAGAGAAAATGTGTTTCCCCCATTGATTCCCCACAATGATTCTGAGGACTCTAGCACAGTGAGAAGGTTAAGAGTCTCTCTGGTATTGGTAGCACCAAACTGGAAGGGACAAGCCTGGTCCCCAAGCCTTTTGGAGATGGCCTGCAACAAGCCGATCACTCTGCCGAGTTTGGAGACGATTGTGCATGGGCCAACGGAGGAACAGCATCCTTTGGTGCACTCAGGCAACCTGAACTTAATAACCTGGGCAATTTTCAGGGATCCTGGGTTATGCCATGTCTTTTGGGAGAAGTCAAACACTTCATTGAGGAGTCGTTGGCTCCTGGAACTAGGAAAGCTTACACATCAGCGTGGGCACAGTGGCATAGCTGGTATCTAGAGAGGAACGGTCATCCCACTGGAACATATATGGCTCACGTAGTGAATTTCCTGGCAACATTAGAGGCACAAGGAAAGGCCTATAGAACAGTTAATATGGTGTGCTCAGCGATATTAGCGGGGCACCCAGTTGTCGAGGGCTTACCATGAGAAGAGCATAGGCTGCTAAGAGTGAACATTATTTTAAAGCCACCTGCACCTAAGTACACACAGCTATGGGATGTGAATGCGATGTTAAGACTTTTTAGAGTTTGGAAAGACAATGTAGAACTTTTCAGAAAGGCCTTCTCAGCCAAGGTGACAACGCTGCTATGTCTTGTATCTTTCAAAAGCATATTGGACGTGCAAGCATTAGAGCTTACTCAAAATGGTAATGTTTATTTATAAAGCGCCTTTACACAGGCAAGTGTTTCAAAGTGCTCAAGGAGGGTGGGAGCAAAGGAAAAAACAACTGTCAGTCAGTGCCCTCCTTGAAATTCTGAGATAATAATAGTATGCACAGGCAGAGTAAGTGCATACAATACAAATTAACAATTGAGACACAGCAAATAGGCCTGACAGTGATTCTGCAGTTTTACCAAGTGCAATTAAGGGTTAAGGACAGGGAAGAACATACAGTTGATCTTCAGGCACGGTGCATTCAGATCATGCAAGTGCATGGGTGGTAACAGAGAGGGTGAGGTCCAAGTGCACCCAGTCGGTGGAGACTGGGGTAAGTGCAGAGAGAGCCGCTCTCTGGTGTAATTTCTCAACTGCAGTGAGGGTGAGTGCAGGGCCCTTAGGCAAGTGCGAGAGAGGACTAGCGGGGGTACCAGGGACATGTGAGACTCTGAGGTACACCAGGCGGCCTTTCAGCAAGCTGTAAGAAAAAGGAAGGGGAGAGGGAAATATGAGAGAGCTAGGTTAGCAGGTTAGAGGGAAAGAAAAGGAAAAGGAGAAGAGGAAGGTCTTGAGGAGTTTCTGGAAGTTAAGAAGATCAGGCTCAAGACGGAGGGTGGCAGGGAGGCTATTCCAGAGGGAGACCCCTGCTGAATATAAGGATCTCCCTCCAAATGTCTGCTTGGAGAACCGGCTCACTCACAGACGGTTGGAGGTAGAAGAGCGGAGGGCTCGGGAGGGACAGTGTTTAGGTAGGCAACGTTGCAGATAAAGACGTTGTCCCAAACGTGGGTTACATTCCCTGTCTCGAAAAAGCACAAAGACTGTTTTAAGGACAGTGTCCTATGCTTCATTCACAGATCGCCCAAAGCTTTGTCCGGTCAGATTTCTGGCTTTTTACGAGGCCATGACACAACATCTAGACCCACAAGCGAGTCTCATCTGCTCATAACATTATGTAAACCGTATATGGCGGTAACACTGGCTACCCTGGCAAAATGGGTGAGATGGTATATGCAGCAAGCAATTATTGATGTGAAAATATGTGGTGCACACTCAGTAAGGGGAGCAATGGCCTATAAAGCATACAATGTAGTGTTCAGCTGGAGAATATCCTGAAGGCAGCCGACTAATAGAATGAGTTGACTTTTACACATTGTTATTTTAGACCAATTGAAAGGATTTCGACGTTTGTGGTAGGTAAGATTTTAAAAAGCATAATCTGAGTCTCCGATCTTGAGAGAGAATTAAGATTTTCAGCAATCATGCTATAGAAATTCATAATTTTATTAAAGACAAGGATGGGAAGTATTATCCCACCCTTTCAATCCTCATATATATAGTCATAATTTGTCATGCACGTATGCACGGCAGGGCCAGTTTCCGTTCTTGGAGAGCAATCCGATCTCAGGGAATCACAGCCTTCTACACCTATGCGCCTGCCCACTGCATGGAAGTTACCATGGCAACTGTGGGAGACATTGGCACGTCGGCGTGCAAGCGGACCTTTCCATGGGACCACACTCATGTGACCTGAGCAAGTCACATGAAGTGTGTAACAGGAAACTGCCTGCTTTTAAGCACTCACTGCATCTACGGCAGTGCTTCTCAACGTTCCTGCTTCAGCATTTCATGTTGGCGCCTGTTTCTTCTTGTTTGGATTTTGATTCTTGTATTGTGAACTCTCTGCTTTTGTCCTTGGATTGCTGGCGTATTACCGAAGGATTTGGCTAACTGAATTTATTCTGTTATTGTTAACCAGCATTATTGAACTTGTCTCTTTCTCTTTGAACTGTTTTGGATACCCTACAGATTAGGTGCAATGTGAGTACTTTTGGACAATGGAGAACTGTTTCTCTTTACGTTTCTTATATTTTGTTGACTCTGGCTTTTGGTTTTGGATTTCTTTCTATTTCTGGAATACTGTATCTGTACTGGTAGAATAATTGTCATTTGCTCGGCGTTCTACTGGATGCACCCTAGTCTGGGACTGGTCCTTACCAGTACTAGTGTGTCATCGTGGTGCAACGTCCCTCTACAGCACTAGGTAGGGTAGATGAGGTGTTCTCCTACTACATTGTTTCCAAGATTGCTTACATAATTTTGGTCTCAGGTCCTGTTATTTTCTTCACAGCTACCAAGGGCCCCACGCTTCTGCATACAAGTCCACCTTTGGTCCTAATGAACGGCAAGGGAGTGCTTTTGTAGTCTCCCTGGCTGGTAGTTAGGAACACAGGTAGAATTGAATGTACTGACTGTTTATTATGTAATATGATATAATGTGTTGATATTTTGGCACAATTGCCCACCCAGTGAAGGTAACTTCTTAACACTGTGTTTGTATTGTAGGTGCGGAGTCAGAGAATAACCTAGAAGGTTCATGAATGGTGAGTAGGAGTGGAACTCGAGGTTTGCGCCAACCGGTTGGGGCACACAAGTTAGAGTCGAGGAGCAACAAAAGATAGAGGAGGAAGTGGCAGGGGATAGAGAAGATAAGGACATGAAAGTACAACGCATTGGTCAATCCGGTCACGTGTCAGTCATGCCAATCCTACCGAGACTTCCAAAAGACTCAAATATCACAGGATTTAAAGTTTTTTTCATATTCGTTTGGTTTATCATATTATGCTCATTACTATGCTTCTCGAGAAGTAAAGAATGGAGTTAAGCATAACCCTTTGCCTCTGTTTTTCTAAAAGAATTAGGACTTTTGATAACGTTAGTGTTGAAAATCGGAATTGTTTCCCCATGTGTGCACAAAAGAGTTTGGATGTTTGAAAGGTTCCATTATATTACCAATTTGAAAACGTATGCTATACCCATTGGAGAGCAAGTGGGTGGGTTTGGTAATGAAGTCTCTGGTCTGTCCCTTGTGGTGATGCTTGGGGTGACCATATGAGACGGGTGCTTCAAACAAAGGCAAATTGAGGAGGACCCCCTGACGTACCAGACGATATACAAATTAGTAAACAGGGGCTATGTTATGATATTTTATTTATATTGTGCTTGTGCACAAGTGTTTCAGAGCTTGACAAAGCAAGGTAGGGGAACATGGGAGAACAAAACAGCGATCTTACTAGGCCCAGTGATGATGAGAACGTGCAAGCGCATGGGAAAGGGAAAGGGGTAAAGTGCATGGAAGGAGGAAGTGGAAAGTGTGGCGCAGGAGAAACAGATAAATAATAATAAATACATACAAATAAATAAATAATAAAGGCAATAAACAATGGTAGTGCAGCCAGCAAGTGGCAAGTGCTGTGTTTAAGGCAGCAGACAGAGTATGTCTGATAAGTTGCGAAAGAAAAGAAAGGGGGTGGGGGACTGTATGGGTACAGATACAGACACCAGCGCAAGTGGTGGCCCGGAGCCAGTGCAGGAGGGTGGCAGGGTGAGAAGGTACCTGGGCCGAAAGGACAGAGGGTGGCCAGGTGCACAGTGCCGAGAGAGGAACAAATCAGCAGGGGAGAGGTGAGGGGGGGTGAAGGCAGAAACAAAGAGGAAAGTCTTGAGGTGCTTCCAGAACCGGAGATTGTTCTCCTCAAGTTTCAGAGTGGCAGGGAGGCTGTTCCAAAGGAGGCACCAACTGAAGACAGAGATCTACTCCCAGCTTGTTTCTTTGAAAAACAACTGCCAATGAGGGAGTTAGAGGTAGAGGCGCAAAGAGCTTAAGAGGGGAGGTACTTACGGAGGAATAGTTGAAGGTATTTTGGACCCAGGCTCCAAAAGAGAGATACAATCTGAAGGCGTGATGCCAAGGACACGTCTTGCAGTCCTGTTCTGGATTAGTTGTAAAGGGTGGAGAGTAGAGGCATGAAGATTTAGAAAAAGGCTGTCAACGCCATCGCCTCATCATCCACCTACTACGCTAAACTGCTCAACACAGCAAGACCTTACCTAACTACTCAGAATTGCCTCACCATTGCTAGGGCTATTATCGGCTCAAGGCTTGACTATTGCAATGCTCTCCTCGGAGGGACCTCAGGTAAAAAATTGCTAAACTACAACTTGTCCAGAACAATGCCCTTAGGGCCGCTACAGGATTCCCCAGAAAGGACCACATATCTGACCTTAGGAGTCAAGTCCACTGTTTCCCGTAAAACAAAGAATCATCTTCAAAATCCTTTCCATCACACACAAATGCCTCCATGAACTGCCCCCCCCCCCCATACTTGGCTCAGCGTGTAGCCATGCCCACCTCCACAAGGCCATCCAGACTTGCCTATACCAACATGATCACCAAACCCATAACACGCAGAGTACATACAGGCGGCTCCAGCTTCCCAGCCATCGCAGCTGCCCACTGCCCTACCATCGCACATTAGGGGAATTGACTCCCACTTAGCCTTCCGCAAAGCTATCAAAACAACGCTATTTGTCTAAACTGCTTAGTTCAACTGCCAATACTGTTACCTAACGTGGTCAACCCAACTGTACTGTGTAACCTGCTAATATGCTGTAACCAAGTAACCACTGCCTCCTATGTAATTTTGCTTACGTACACCTTCTTGCAACAAGCGACTCAATGCCTTTGGGCTGTAGCGTGTTATACAAATGTAAAAAATAAAAATAAAATCCAATAGTCCAACCTGGAGAGAACCAGAGCTTAGGAGACAATGAGCTTCTGGGGGAAGGAGAGGAAAGGCAGGGGACGTGCAGTAGGAGGTTTGACTTTTTAGAGACCTCAGAGATATGAGTGGAGAAGGAATGTGTGGAGACCGAGATGACCCCAAGGTTTTTAGCCTCGCCAGAGATTGAGGAAAAAGGATGGTGAAGGTGTGCAGATGAGGAAGATTGAAGGTCTTGTTGGCATTTAGACAAAGATTATGAGCGGCACACCAATCTTAAATGGCAGTTAGGCAATCAGAGATGAGAGGGGGAGAGGAGGTGGCAGAGGACAGCCTGAAAATGAGTTGAGTGTCATCAGCGTAGCACTGGAAATTTGAGCGGAAAATGGCAATGCAGTGTCCGAGAATTCCCAGGTTGAAACGCCAGGTTAAAAAGCCAGGGCGAGAGGTTAGAACCCTGGGGAACACCACAGGTAGAGAGGGAGACAGATGATAGTGAGGACCCAAGTTGGACCATTGAGGGTCGGTCAGAGAGGAAAGAGGTCAGCCAGGCACCAGAGCGCAGATGGAGAGGGGAGAGGGAGTGAGGGGAGGAGAGGTTGGACGTGATGTCCTGGGTTTTTGAGATAAAGTGAGATGCAAGGGCATTGCAGAGAGCCTGCTGGGCAAGAGGAGGGGTAGAGACTGCAGCAGGGTAGGCCGGTTCCTTGCAGAATTTAAAGAGTTCAGCTGAGTTGTTAGATGCCCCAGAGATACAGGCTTGAATGTGCACTCTCTTCTTGGTGAAGACATAAAGTCAGTATTGCCTTTGGAGCAGGCGGCAGGCCAGTTTGTCAGGGGATGAACAAGAAACCCTCCATTTCCTCTCAGCCGCCCTACACTTATGTTAAAATTTGGCTAGGTCGGAGTCATACCAGGAATTGCACTTGGCTTTGGACTTCAAATGGATCCTTATGACAGGGGCAATAGCATCAAGACATCAAGTGTGCATCTTGCAGAGTGAGTCGGGCCAGAGGGGAGAACAGAGAGGGAGAGGGATGAGCAACTGGGAGAATCGAGATGCATGTTGAGGTCACAAAGGAGGAGGAGTTGAGTGGTTGAGGCTAGGAGGGTGAAGTAGAGGTCAGCCCACTCTGAGAGAAAGGAGGTGATTAGACCAGGGGGCTGGTAGAGAGTAGAAACAGTAAGAGAGTAGCTAGGAGAGAGAGATCCTGAAGACAAGGCATTTGAAAGAGGAGTAAATCTGAGTGGGAATGATAGCTGCAGTAATTCACTCGGGAAAGTTCAGGGCTACACCCCCTCTGGGCCGGGTGGATCTGGGTGCGGAGAGAATCTTGTAGCGATCAGAGATGAGAGTGTCAAAGCTTGTGACAGAGCTGGCCGTGAACCATGTCTCAGTAAGACCGAGGACATCAACGTCCAGTTCTTCAAGGAGTTGGCAAATATCAGAGGAGTGTTTGACAGCAGAGCAGGAGTTGAGAGTGACAAGATGAAGAAGGTTTCCAGCCTTAAAGACCTTCCGGGGACGGGTACAAATCAGAGGCACGCCTTGCAGAGTTGTAGAGAGAGCCTGAAGTGGGGCAGAGGAGGAGGGATGGGAGGGTAAGGTAGCCAAGGGAGGAGAGGAGGGGACATACAGAGATGAAAGGAAGTTAATGAGGCGAGGGAACTGTCTATCGAAGAGGAGGAGATTGGTCTGTGAGCCGTAGACCATGACAGTACCATTTAGGTAGACATTAATGATGACTCTGGAGGAGTCAAAGGAATCCATGATGACTACCCAGCGAGTGACATCATTAATGGGGGAAGAGGAGAGAGGACAGAGCACAGAGATAATATGAGGGGTCCAAAGATCTGGCGAAGGAACGACAAAGAGGATGTCAGTGAGGATTTTTCTGGAAGAGGCGCTGGAATAGTGATCAGAGATAGGGAGACCTGGGTTGGAGGCCAAGATGTCCTTTTCAACCTTCTTCTTTCCAGGCTTAGTGAGAAGGGAAGGATAGAGAGAAGCAGTTGGAATAGATAGGAGAAACAGAAAGCGCCATGGGTGAGAAGAGAGGAGGCAGTGGGAGGAGTATGCAAGTACAGCAGTGTGGAACAGTCACTAGCAGGTTACAATCAATAGCCAAAGCTAAAAGCAAAAACACACCCAAATGTGCCTTTCAATGTTAAATGCAAAAAGCCCAATTGAATTTGACTTTCATAGTTAAATGCAAAAACACACCCAAATTTGACTTTCAAAGCTAAATGCTATGCTACAGAAGGTATAGAGTCAAGGTTTGAATCAGAGGTTAGAGGTGAGTGCAGAAATGAGTGCATTTGAGAGCATAACAGGGAGAACTATGAGAACAAGCAGAGAGGAGAGTGAAAGGACCCGAGAAGGGGAAAAGGGCAATCAGAAGGAGGGAACTAACCCATGGTGAGTGGGGTAAGAGAGTCTTGGTAGTCCAGTTTCATAGCTGTGTTTCATAGCTGTGTAAAGTAGCAACCACAGGGAGGGTCGGGTTGTGACAAGCAGGGACCTTTGTTGAGGGGCCTTTAGTGGTCAGGGCCAGCTCCCGCCTCCTGGTTGCAGTGATTGACCTATCTAGGCCCGGCAACCAATGGGTAAGGGAGTCAGGGCCAGGACAGATGGAAAGCCAGCCGAAAACATGTGGAAGTCAATGAGCACAGAAACAAAAGAAAACAAAAATTGTTTTTTAGTCCATGGAAATGCTTGTTCTTCTGCGATCAGGCTCACAAAATCAAGCCACAAAACATAGGTATCCTTTTAAGTAAAGCTGACATGGCAGAATTCTGAGTTAACATAATTGCACAAGACTGAAGTAAAAGGGGGATAATTCCCACAAAGTGAGTACAATGCATCTGGAGAACATCAAAGCAGCCATTAGGTACAGCAGTGTCAGAGACATGTATATTAGAATCAATACAGGCCTGTGTGAGTCTCTGTGTAACGACTTGCTCTTTCACTAGTAGGAATTTTAGAGTGGTGAGACAGGCAGATGATCACAAAGTGTTCTCTTACATGGCACTCCTTTACTTCACATTGGTGGGATCACAATTCAAGACAATGTGCTTTGCTTATGTCAGCTCACTCTTGTCCCAAGAAAAGTGTGGCTAAAGCCTACTAGGCAGCTGGTGCCTGGTGCACTGCAACATTTGCTGCTCAGAATGCTAGGTGTTGTTTTACTGGATGCACTGCATGCTTCCAGAAATTATCCACTCAGAGTGTAAAATGTAGAACAGCCTATATCTAAAAACTATTGAGCCCTGATTTACCCAGGGAGTTGGTCCTAAACCATATAAAAAGTGAGTCAGAATTCAGAATTTTGTGGATGTCTGGAGAAGAAATGCATTCAGATGAGTCTGCAGGATAGAGCAGGCAGAGTAAGAACAGGAGGCCAACAGTTGAATAGTGGACGGTGAGAGGGAAGGAGATGAGGGTTGGAGAGGAGTATGTTTGGAAAGAAACGGGGGGATCAGAGAAGAGGAGAAGAGGAGGGAACAATATGAGAGGAGTGAAGGATCGTAGTAGCAGAAGGGGCCCCTCTCCACACACATCAAAATTATGACAGGTCCCGTCCCCTTTTGATATGGTTTTGATTTAAAGTGAATATATATTTTATATAAAAATGATATAAAAAATGATATTGATTCCTTACAAAATATGTATTTTATATAACATGGGTATAAAACAGCTATCAACATTTTTTGGTATGATGTTGAGATGATTTGATATAAAGAGAATTTACATTTTGTATGAAATATGTATAAACATGGAGCAGCAGTGGTGGTGTTGCCTGGATTACCTTTGAGGGTCAATTGAGCTATGAAGACAGGGACTGTGAATTTTGAATTTTGTAGAGTGACGCAGAGTTGACACCAGAGAGGGGTTCTGCCTTTAATGTTATATGAAGCATGATTACATTTTATATATAGTATAGATGATGTCATGATTTTATAATGTAATGACACATGCTAGACAGTTAGATTAAATGGCTAGTAACATTAAACTTGGATATAGCTTTGACACAGAGTGCAAATAGAGGCTGGCACAGCAGCTCTGCATGAATTTGCTTTATAAGCAAAGTGTGGTTGATAGTGCTAATACAAGGGACCCAAAACTAATGGCTTTGGAAAATGCGTGTTTCCTGTTTTTACCAAATTATGACACTTTTACATAAAACTATTGGTATTGGACAATGCGTTTTTCTTTAAATAATGAAAACAATTTACTTTATGAGTAAAGCGTGTGTCACAGAACCTACACAAAAATCCAAACTATTGCCTTTGACAATGCGTGTTCCTTTCAAACATTGACAGCAGTTCACTTTATATATAAACAAAGTGTGTTTCACTGAGCCTATACACAAGTCCAAACTATTGCCTCTGACAATTCGTGTTTCTTTTGAATAATGAAAGCAATTTGTTTTATAAGCAATGTTTGTTTCATAGAGCCTGAACAAAAGTCCAAGCTATTGCCTTTGAACATGCATGTTTCTTTTAAATAATGAAAGCAGTTTGCTTTATAAGAAAAGTTTCTTCACCAGAGTTACAAGACCAAAACTACTATCCTGGCAAAAATATTAATGACGGAGCGTAAAGTGTTTTCAACAGAGTTACACAAAAGACAGCTGGTTTTCCAGAGCTTATACAAACGTCCAAACTATTGAACTTGACAATGTGCATTTCTTTTAAATAATTAAAGCAGCTCACTTTATAAGCAAAGTGTGTTTCACAGAACCTACACAAAAGTCCAAGCTATTGCCTTTGGCAATGTGTGTTTCTTTTAAACATTGAAAGCAGTTCACTTTATATATAAGCAACGTTTGTTTCAAAGAGCCTATACAAAAGTCCAAACTATTGCCTTTGACAATGCATGTTTCTTTTAAATAATGAAAGCAATTTGTTTTATAAGCAAAGTTTGTTTCATAGAGCCTGAACAAAAGTCCAAGCTATCTCCTTTGAAAATGCATGGTTCTTTTAAATAATGAAAGCAGTTTGCTTTATAAGCAAAGTGTCTTCACCAGAGTTACGCGAAAGACCAAAACTAATACCATGTCAAAAATATAAATGACAAACCATAAACTGTTTTCACCAGAGTTACACAAAAGACTGCTGGTGTGCACAATGCTTGTTTTAAAAATAATATTGAGAACAATTTGCTTTTATTTGTAATGTGTGGTTTACAGTGCCAATGGAAAAGAAACCTGTCTCTTGTTAGCCAGCGAGAAGTGTTTACCTTTTAAACAGGTGCTGCAATGGGGGAAGCTTAGGAACGTATAATGTATTGCAGTGACTCATGGTATTTTGGAATGACAAATGGTCTTCAATGGCTTTTTTGCAGACACTAGCAAAGTAAAAAAAACATGTGTGTGTGTGTGTGTGTGTATGTATTGATAAGAAGGGGTTTGTATTTTGTGCATTACTTTACACGGCTCATGAATGGATGATGTAATGCATCCACTCACTCTATTTTCTTACTCCAGATGGTGTGTACTGACATTTTTAGATTTTGCAGACCTCAGTAAAAAAAAGCATGTGGCTATTGGTAAGAAGTGTTTGTATTTTGCTGTGTAAGCACTGGCACAGGAAGATATATGTAGGGTTGTTTATCTACAGGTATCCAGGATAGTATGAAGCAAACATAAAATATTTGTATCATATTGGCGGTGCCGATACAATGTGCATTTTGCTGTGTCATAGAGAACACTTGGCCCAGCCCACGTCTGTTGATTGTTGACATTTGTAAAGGCCTTGTGCTTCTGTCACCTGGGGGCAGCAGGGAACTGGTGCAGGGGGTCTATCACAAGCTATGTCACATAGCTGGCCGACTGCAAAGTGTATTTTGGTAGAGATAAGGAAAGCTTTTATCTACACTTATATTTATTTTCACTGTTGGGGTTTCTGGACATCTTATTAAACTTTACTTTTAGATAATACATGTAGGTGGCTATTTAGCATTCAAAGGCGGTGTGATGGCATTTTCCAGTGGTATTTTCATGTATTGTTTGAATAATTTAGTGTGTTTTGGTGCCTAATTTGACACATGACTGTTATCTGGCTGCAAAGGTAAGAGGCAGTGTGTATTGACACATAGGTTGGATTTTTGGAATTTGTGTGCATTTTTGGCAATTTGTATGCGCTCCTGCACACATGATGTTTCCTTCCCCTTCCCCTGCTCTATAGCATGGCCCTGTTCCCTCCTCTTTCCTGGTCCCCGGGCCTGATGGGACCTCCTGCCGCTAGGCCTAAGATCCTCTCCCGACACTGTTATCTGACTGCAAAGGTAAGAGGCAGCGTGTATTGGCCAATAGGTTGGAATTTTGCATTTGTGTGAATTTTTGGCAATTTGTAAGCTCCCCTGCGCCCGTGTTATATCCTTCCCCCTTCCCATGCTCTATAGCCTGGCCCTGGTCCCTCCTCCCTCCCGCTACCTCGCCTGATTGGTCCTCCTCCCAGTAGGCCTAAGACCTGCACGGCCCTCTCCCGACAGTGTTACCCAGCTGCAAAGGTAAGAGGCAGTGCATATTGGCCCATAGGTCAGAATTTTGCATGTGGGTACCTTTTGGGCAATTTGTAAGCATTCCTGGGCACATGTAACTTTCTTCACCTTCCCCTGCTCTATAGCCTGGACCTGGTCCCTCCTCCCTCCCACCCTCTCGGCTGATTGGTTCGCCTCCCACTAGGCCTAAGACCCGCATGGCCCTCTGCTGACACTGTTATCTGGCTACAAAGGTAAGAAGAAGTGCATATTGGCCCATATATTGGAATTTTGCATTTGTGTGAATTAACGCCAATTTGTAAGCACTCCTGCACATATGTTATTTCCTTCCCCTTCCCTGGCTCTATAGCCCGGCTCTGGTCCCACCTCCCTCCCATGCCCACCCCTGATTGGTCCTCCACCCGCTCGGCCTAAGACCTTCACGGCCCTCTCCCGACACTGTTATCCAGCTGCAAATGCAAGAGGGAGTGTGTATTGGCCCATAGGTTGGAATTTGGCATTTGTGTGCATTTTGGCAATTTGTAAGATTTTCTGCACATGTTTTATTTCCTTCCACCTTCCCCTGCTCTATAGCCAGGGACAGGCCCCTCCTCCTGCCCCCTCACCTGATTAGTCCAACTCCCACTAGGCCTAAGACCCACCCAGCCCTCTTCCAACACTGTTTTCTGGCTTCAAAGGTAAGAAGCAGTGTGTATTGTCCCATCGGTTGGAATTTGGCATTGGTTTGCATTTCTGACAATTTGTAAGCACTCCTGCACATGTGTTATTTCCTTCCCCTGCTCTATAGCCCGACCCTGGACTCTCCTTCCTCCTGCCCCCTCCCCTGATTGGTCTTCCTCCTGCTAGGCCTAAGACCCACACGGCCCTCTCCCGACACGTTATCCGGCTGCAAAGTGTATTGGCCCATAGGTTGGAATTTGGCATTTGTGTGCATTTCTGGCAATTTGTAAGCGTTCCTTTGCACGGGTTATTTCCTTCACCCTTCCCTGATTGGTCATTCCTCCCTTTAACACTACCTCCCAGGGCATCCATATGGCCGTGCAGGCCTGCGGCTAAGGGCCCAAGGCAAAAGGCGACTCCTGAAGTAGCGGCTCAAGTCAGTGTCTGCAGGTGTCAGCAGGGGAGACCAGGGGTCTGCCACTAACATACACCAAACCCTAAATCCCACTCTACCCCTACTCCAGTAGCATTCATCCATGTTATCAGCACACCTTTTCACCTAGCTAGACCTACGCCCTAATCCCAAGAGAGACCTACAGCGCCACACCCTAGCCCCAGATACAGCAACAGCGCCCCACAACTACAGCCAACAAGCAGTGGCTGCAAAGTCAGCCACACACAGTACCCTCACCAGACTTACGACTAACAGGCTGCCATCAACCAGCATCAATGGATAAGGTAGGATCAATTTTCTATCTACTTCATATACAGACACCATCATAGGAAACATAGACCTCTCCCCCACTACACAGGACTCTCAATCTCAGTGTTCTCCTGTACCAAACTGTATTGTGAAACGTAGGCCTCTCTCCCGCTATACAGGACCATTCTAAGTGTGCTCCTCTGTATTTTGAAACTGCATTTTGAAACTGCATTGTGAAATGTAGGCCTCTCTCTCACTATACAGGACTCTCAAGTCTCAGTGTTTTCTCCTGTACCAATCTGCATTGTGAAACTTACACCTCTCTGCCATTATACAGGACCCTTCTAAGTGTGCTCCCCTGTATTTGAAACTGCATTTTGGAACTGCTTTTTGAAACATAGCCCTTTCTCCCACTATACAGGACTCTCAAATCTCAGTGTGTTCTCCTGTACCAAACTGCATTTTGAAACATAGGCCTCTCGTCCACTATACAGGACTCTCAAATCTCAGTGTGTTCTGCTGTTCCAAACTGCATTGTGAAACATAGGCTTCTTTCCCACTATAAAGGACCTTCTAAGTGTGCTCCCCTGTATTTTGAAACTGCATTTTGAAACTGATTTTGAAACAGCATTTTGAAACGTATGCCTCTCCCACTATACAGGAGTCTCAAATCTCAGTGTGTTCTCCTTTATCAAATGGCATTGTGAAAAGTAGGCCTCTCTCCCATTATACGGGGCCCCATTCCAGGTGTGTTCACCTGTACCAAAACTGCACTGTAAAGCTCAGGGCTCCCTCCCACTTTGCAGGACTCTCAAATCTCAGTGTGTTCTCCTGTACCAAACTGCATTTTGAAACGTAGGCCTCTCATCCACTATACAGGACTCTCAAATCTCAGTGTGTACTCCTGTACCAAACTGCATTGTGAAACTTAGGACTCTCTCCCATTATACAGGTCCCTTCTATGTGTCATCCCCTGTATTTTTAAACTCCATTTTGAAACTGCTTTTTGAAACATAGGCCTCTCTCCCACTGTACAGGACTCTCAAATCTCAGTGTGTACTCCTGTACCAAACTGCATTTTGAAACTTAGGCCTCGCTCCCACTATACAGGACACTCAAATCTCAGTGTGTTCTCCTGTACCAAACTGCATTTTGAAACGTAGGCCTCTCTCTCCACTATACAGGTCTCTCAAATCCCAGTGTGTTCTCCTGTACCAAACTGCATTGTGAAATGTAGGCTTCTCTCCCACTATAAAGGACCCTTCTAAGTGTGCTCCCCTGTATTTTGAAACTGCATTTTGAAACGTAGGCCTCCCTACCACTATACAGGGCTGTCAAATCGCAATGTGTTCTCCTGTTTCAAAGTGCATTGTGTAACATAGGCCTCTTTCCCACTATACACGACCCTTCTAAGTGTGCTCCCCTGTATTTTGAAACTGCATTTTGAAACCTAGGCCTCTCTCCCAATATACAGGACTCTCAAATCTCAGGGTGTTCTCCTCTACCAATCTGCATTGTGAAACTAAGACCCACGCGGCCCTCTCCCGACACAGTTATCTGGCTGCAAAGGTAAGAGGCAGCGTGTATTAGCCCATAGGTTGGATTTTGGCATTTGTGTGCATTTTTGGCAATTCATAAGCGTTCCTGTGCATGCGTTATTTCCTTCACCCTTCCCCTGATTGGTCCTTCCTCCCTTTAACACTACCTCCCAGGGCATCCATCTGGCCGTGCAGGCCTGCGGCTAAGGGCCCAAGGCAAAAGGCGACTCCTGAAGTAGCTGCTCAAGTCAGTGTCTGCAGGTGTCAGCAGGGGAGACCAGGGGTCTTCCACTAACATACACCAAACCCTAACTCCTACTCTACCCCTACTCCAGTAGCATTCATCCGTGTTATCAGCATGCCCTTCCACCTAGCTAGCCCTACGCCCTAATCCCAAGAGAGACCTACAGACCACACCCTTGCCCCCAGATACAGCAACAACGCCCCACAACTACAGCCAACGAGCAGTGGATGCAAAGTCATTGTCCCAAACCAGCAGTTGCAACAGGCCACAGTACCCTCACCAGACTCACGACTAACAGGCTGCCGTCAACCAGCACCTACGGATAAGGTAGGATCAATTTTCTGTCTACTACATATACAGACACCATCATAGGAAACATAGACCTCTCCGCCACTACACGGGACTCTCTATCTCAGTGTTCTCCTGTACCAAACAGTATTGTGAAACTTAGGCCTTCTCCCACTATACAGGTCCCTTCTAAGTGTGCTCCCCTATATTTTGAAACTGCATTTTGAAACTGCATTGTGAAATGTAGGCCTCTCTCTCACTATACAGGACTCTCGAGTCTCAGTGTGTTCGCCAGTACCAATCTGCATTGTGAAACTTATGCCTCTCTGCCACTTCACAGGACCCTTCTAAGTGTGTTCCCCTGTATTTTAAAATGCATTTTGAAATGTATGCCTCTCTCCCACTATACAGGACTCTCAAATCTCAGTGTGTTCTCCTGTACCAAACTGCATTGTGAAACTTAGGACTCTCTCCCATTATACAGGTACCTTCTAAGTGTGATCCCCTGTATTTTGAAACTCCATTTTGAAACTGCTTTTTGAAACATAGGCCTCTCTCCCACTGTACAGGACTCTCAAATCTCAGTGTGTACTCATGTACCAAACTGCATTTTGAAACGTAGGCCTCTCTCTCCACTATACAGGACTCTCAAATTTCAGTGTGTTCTCCTGTACCAAACTGCATTGTGAAATGTAGGCTTCTCACCCACTATAAATGACCCTTCTAAATGTGCTCCCCTGTATGTTGAAACTGCATTTTGAAACATTGGCCTCTCTACCACTATACATGGCTCTCAAATCTCAGTGTGTTCTGTACCAATCTGCATTGTGAAACTTACACCTCTCTGCCACTATACAGGACCCTTCTAAGTGTGTTCCCCTGTATATGAAACTGCATTTTGAAACGTAGGCCTCTCTCCCACTATACAGGACTCTCAAATCTCATTGTGTTCTTCTGTACCAAACTGCATTGTGAAACTTAAGACTCTCTCCCATCATACAGGACGCATCTAAGTGTGATCCCCTGTATTTTGAAACTGCATTTTGGAACTGCTTTTTGAAACATAGCCCTTTCTCCCACTATACAGGACTCTCAGATCTCTGTGTATTCTCCTGTACCAAACTGCATTGTGAGACATAGGCTTCTTTCCCACTATAAAGGACCCTTCTAAGTGTGCTCCCCTGTATTTTGAAAATGCATTTTGAAATGTAGGCCTCTCTACCACTATACAGGGCTGTCAAATCTCAATGTGTTCTCCTGTTTCAAAGTGCATTGTGTAACATAGGCCTCTTTCCCACTATACACGACCCTTCTAAGTGTGCTCCCCTGTATTTAGAAACTGCATTTTGAAACTGCTTTTGAAACAGCATTTTGAAACTTATGCCTCTCCCACTATACACGACTCTCAAATCTCAGTGTGTTCTCCTTTACCAAATGGCATTGTGAAACGTAGGCCTCTCTCCCACTATACAGGTCCCCATTCCAGGTGTGTTCTCCTGTACCGAAACTGCACTGTAAAACTCAGGGCTCTCTCCCACTTTACAAGTTTCTCAAGTCTCAGTGTGTTCTCCTGTACCAAAATGCATGGTAAAACGTGGGCCTCTCTCCAGATATACAGGACTCTCCAATCTCACAGTGTTCTCCTGTACCAAACTGCACTGTGAAACCTAGGCCTCTCCACCCCAACACAGGATTCTCAAGTCCATGTCTACTCTCCTGTACCAAGGTGCATTGTGAAGCCTGGGCCTCTCTTCCACTGTGCAGGACTCTCAGGTCTGGGTGTCCACTCCCGTACCAAGCTGCATTGTGGAACCTAGGCCTCTCCAACTATGCAGGACTCACACCTGGGTGTGTTCTCCTTTACAAAAATATACCTAGGTGTACTCCCATGTGCCTGAACTGCACACTGAGGCCTGGGCCAATTTCATCGTAAACCGCTTGTTAAACCTAGGCTCTCCACCTCTTGCTTCTGATTCTTCTGGATATTATCAGTACCTGCCACAATTGAATCATAGGGACTTGACACCTCAGAACACCCAGCAACCACCAATGCCAGCTACTGCTACCACAATCTCCACCCTAGTTTACCTGCACCCATATCGCATAACCAGCCACGCCACCCACAAACGTACAATATTCCCTAGGATAGCCCCCCATTGTAAGAGGAACACCCCAACCCAACTGACTGAATAAAGTCACAGCCTCAGAAAGCATCCAGAAACCACACTTTAAGAGGATTTAAATCCACACTAGCCTGGCAGAGGGCACAACAGTTGGACAACTGCCTACGTAGACTCAACACCCAGACCAACTCCTCCCACCGAGGACCCAAAATGCCCCGACGCACAATTGGACGCTGACAAAGAGAAAAGGAACACGATACAAATAATACAGATACACAAGTTCAACCGCCCCCAGTAGAAGACGCCTTCAATACAGAACACACCCCGCCAAATAATTGTATCGACAGAACAAACACCATAAGAGAAAAATGATTATACCTCACCCTGTGGTTCGCACCAATCAAAGATCCTAGATACTTCAACAACACCGACATTTCCAGATGGATGAAGAACCCCCCGGAACAATGGAACAAAATACGGATGGACTCAAGAAGAGAATGGGATGAGGTCAACCCACTTACTCCCTGTATCACAAGAACAAAAGGGCACTATCAATACCTACATCAATCTCCCAGACCGATTCAATGATGAAGCTGCCTTCACGGAACCTCATCCAATCAGAGTCAACAGAAAAGCACCGCAACTGAAGACCCACAAAGCAAAACAGGGAATAACAAATATCCCAAATCACACCAAAAAGATCCATTGCAATCTAATTAATGCAAGGTCAATGTCCAAACATGCCACCAAAATCTACGACCTCCTAAGTGAAAGAGGCATTGACATCCTATTCATAACCAAAACATGCCTAGATTACAACTACAAGATCACCCTCAATAACTACCTGCCTGATACCTTGAAGTGCGTCCAAGCAAACAGGAAAATCAAAAGAGGTAGTGTACTGGCAATCATCCACGAGGAACACTTGGAAATTAAAGTGGAAGACCCATTAAACATCAATAAATGTGAATCCGTAATCCTACGTCTGTCAACCAATCCCAGAACAAACCTGAAATTCATACTGGTATACAGACCACCAACTTATGATGCAGCCTTAGTAGACACCTTCATAGAAGCAATCACCTAACTATCCTCGTAGACTTCAACATCTGGTTTGATGAAGAAAACACAACCTTAAAAAAATCTCTCACCCGCCAACTATGAAAAATGGAACTACATCAGCTAGTCAAAGGAACAAACCACGTGGCAGAACATACACTGGACGCAATCTTTGCCAACAAAAAACTAAGTACTACAGTGCCACCGATTCAGATACTTTGGAGCGACTACCGCATCAGCCCCTTCATAATCACACTATCCTCCCCAATAACCAAGCAACAGGGAAAGCTACCAACCATCATAAAAAGAAACTGGAGAATCCTAAAAAACTCCAACCTAACCGAACTACTGGAGATCACCAAACCACAAGCGACAACTATGGACGAAGCTGACCGTAACACTAAAATAGGCATACTTTGCAACTGGATCACAACAACAATTGATGAGATCGCCAAAGAAAAAACTTTCAGTCCATCCGCAAAAGAGCAACAGAAAAATGGTTTACCCGACTACTAGGTGCCATGAAAAGGAAAAAATAAAAACTAGAATTAGAATGGAGGATCAATAAAGACTGGGGAAAATAATTCAAACTTCAACAACATACCCGTTCATACAAAAAGGAAATAACAAAAAGTGAAAAGGAAGTACGACAACAACAGAATACTGAAAGCACCAAACACCCAAAAAGAACTTTCTAAATTGATAAACAAAATTAAAAAAAAAACACCTGGCTGCAACAACACCTCCAATACTATTGAAGAAACTATGCAGTGACTGTTTCAAAAACAAAATCATGACCATCCAACAGACCTTAAAAACAGACCATGCAACCACAACACCAAAGACACCTACCACTACAAGGAACTCTGGAACAAACTCCGAAACATCCTGCACATATCAGTGGAGACATTCGTCAAACTGGTAAATCAAAGCATCAAATCAGGCCCCCCCACGGATCCCTGCCCCCCTGACATTTACAAATCAATTCTCTCACAAGGAACACCAAAGGAATATTACAGGAACGTCCTCAACCAATCGATCTCAACAGGGAAAGTGCTGCAATCCTTCAATTCAGCATACATCAAACCACTCCTCAAGGGTACAGTTGGAAACGTAGAATACCTCTCCAATTACAGACCCAACTCGAACATCCCCTACCCAGCTAAACTCCTGGAAACAGACATATATAGAACTACCCAAGAATACATAGAAGAACACTGCCTATTAAACCAGGCACTAGTATGCTTCAGACCAATGAGAGGAACGGAAACACCACTTCTTTCAATCTGGGATGATCTAAAGGCAAACGCAGACTCAAACAACAGCACCGCTTTGATACTTCTAGACCTCTCTGTGGCATACGACACAGTTAACCATGACATTCTCATCATGAGACTGGAAGAATTCGGAATCACTGACAATGCCTTACTATGGATCAAATTCTTCTTAACAAACAGAACAGAAATGATACAGATGAAACCTTTCAAATCAAGCCCAAGAGAATCACCATGCAAAGTCCCACAAGGATCATCCTTCTCCCCACTACTATTCAATATATACCTGTCTCAACTAACTAAAATCATTGAAAGACATGGCCTAACCTGTTACAACTATGCTGACGTCACGCAAATAGTCTATAAAATACAGGACTCACAAGAAGAAAACTCAACACCGGAGAACTGCCTTTGTGAAATATACAATTGCATGAACTCAAACTACCTCAAACACAAGACAGGCAAAACAGAAATAATCACAAAAAACAGAGAAGACAACCGCTACATCCCATGGTCAACAGAACTTGGGGAAATCCCAGCCCCATCATCAATTGTAAAAAACCTGGGAGTCCTGATGGACAAGAAACTCACTCTAGAGCCACAAGTAAACACCCTAATCAGGAAATGTTTCTTTCTCCTGCAAGCAGCTAAAAGGATCCTACCATTCCTGCCATTCACCAACAAAACAATGGGGGGCCGATTCATGGAACAAACGTGCGCCCAAAATCCCAGTGCAAGCAGGCGCAAGGTGGTGCAAGCGTGAGAAAGCAAGCGCACGTGCACGTGTGTGATTCAAGGAAGGTGCTGCGCGTATACCACTGGTTGTGCGCCAAATCCGTGCGTGCCGCAAGCGGGCAAAAACGTCATCAAATGGCGTGGGCTACACGCACAGCAAAAGCACACTTAGCGTGGCGCACACAACAAAAGTGGGCGGAACAGTGGGCGTGACACACGGAATGGGGAATAACGCATGAAAAAGAAGGCGTAACTGGGGAAGAACTGCAGGGAACTACAGGGAATGCCCACTCGCATGCGAACAACCCATATTCATGGATTTGAATACGGGAAACCTGCGCACGGCAAAAGACGCGCATAGGCGCCAACGCGTCCGCCACTGTGATTTTGCGGCAACAAATACTGTCTGGAGGTTGCTGGTGGCGTTCAGGTAAGAGTCTGTATAACCCAACACTATCTGGTAAAGTTGCATGAGTTTAACTAGTTGTTTTGTCCTTCTTTCATAGATGCGGCGTATTGAAGGATAATACCTCCGGTGGTAAATCAGGTAAGCCTTGTGGTAAAATGATTTTCTTTGTAGTCTCTCTAGGCTCACCTCGCTATTCCTTTGTCTTTAACCCCCAGGTGTTGAGAATCACCGAAGAAAATATTGGAGGCAGCGGCGAGTCAAAGATGCTGTGGGCTGGTGAGAATGGAGCGGCGCTGCAGCTGCGAAGTGAAGCGTGTCGAAGTATGTCCCTTCAGGCTCGGAATGGTGCAAGATCCTGAATCAGGTAAGGAATCAGATTAATGTCCGTAACCTAACCTCTTCTCCTACTTTCCCCTTTCTTCTAGGAGCTCTGGATGCGAGGCGGGTGTGGCAGAAGACTGGATGCAGGTTCGCAGGCATGTTGAGCGTTACGCTGCAGAATGCAGACTAACACGAAGCGTGTTTTGTAGATCGGGCATGGTTTAAATAGCCTCAAAAGTAGTCCCAGGTAAGAAGTCTCTAGAACCACAAAAAAATAGTCCTTGCAGAAAAATAGTCCCTTCCAGGTCTCACGTTGGACTGGATGCATGTGCAGCATGGTCTGCCTGAGGTAAGTGATGACTATGAGCCTGGCGCCTTAGGTGCCAGGACTGATTCCTACTATGAGCCTGGCGCCTAAGGCGCCGGGACTGAACCCAGATAGCCCCTAGCTAGGGCTTCTGAGGTTTTACTAAATGTCTGGATGCCTGCTTCCGGGGCGGATGGGCTTGGTCCAGATGCCCGGGGGTGGGCATCATGACAGCGGGCAGCTACCCTATGCACCCCCAGTAGTGTGCAGGATTATTGTGGCAACATGTGTCCTGCACAATGTTGCAACACGACAGGGCGTACCGATGGACATGGTGGTGCCCCCACATCCCCAACCAAAGGCACAGGCACTGCCCATGGGAGGGGACAAGGCACGTGGCGAGGAAGCCCGGACCCATCGTGTGGCCACATATTTCACCTAAACTCCCACCCCTGCGGAGTGCACACATGCCTGGCACATACCAGGTGACAATCGATGATGACAAAGAGACAGTCAACTGTCACAACCTTACCACCCTGAGAATGTTGCCATGGAAGTGCCACATTTTGTGCATCCCTAGCTACTTAAACATAAGCAATACTGTGTGACCAAAAGGCACACATGCAAGGTGTGAATCACACAGACCTGCAAAACAGGCCATGACTATCACTGGTATGTCACCCAAACCCTCCCAAACCACAACATGACATGGCAAGCAATAACTATACACCAACACAGTACCAATAAGGTACACACTGACATGTGAAAAATGTAAAGTGGCATCAGACAATGATGCCTGACATGGAATCAGATGAACTGACTTGACCAACAACCTCCCACCCAAAAGAAATCATACCCAAAGGCATTCCAACAGTTGTAGTTGTAACATGACAATTAATGCCTGTCTTCATGCACACTGTGCATTGCAAAATCAACACTGCAGCTTCTGTGTGTCGTGCCCACCTCCTGCAACACACTGCTCAGCGCACAGCATAGTGAACAGCCATTGTGTGTGACGCACACCCTGAGCATCACATCCAAGCTACACACTACATCAAAAAGCAAATTACGCATGTACAGGATTCACAATTGGTCATAGATCATGTGCTGCAGGGACACTGTGGGCACCAGAAGGCAAACAGAGTGTACATGTAGACATGGAAGCGTGGTTGTACATGTAGTGGATCATAGTGTGAGTGTGTGGGTCAGTAGGGACATGCACTCAATATATGCATGTGCAATCAAGTGATCATCAGTTTCCTCTACACATCACATGTGAACATTCACCATGTGTACACCCCATCATGTCAAGCCACAACTATTCCCTCACACCTGAAAGGTAAACACAACACATGAACAGGCATTGATCAGCAGAATACATCATGTACATAGGATACTGCAAATACAATGTCAGGGTGCACATCACACTGTAGGGCAAGGCAACTGTCAAAAACTAAACACCCCCCCTCCCTCACAAATCACCATGACCCACTGAACAACTGCACCTGGGTTATGTAGCCTTCATCCTTGATTTTCACCTGGCCACAGGATCACCCTTCCCCTTTGTCACCATCTCCTACCTTGTGTGGAAAAAGCGTCCAGCACCCTCATAGGCCACCTTAACTTGCGAAAACACCACATCAAAGAGAACTCAAAGCAGGCCAACACAGAAGCCAAGCAAAAAGCCTGCAGGCAGCAAAACAAACCAGAAGAGCCTCCATTAGATGACTTGAAGTAGCAGTACGTCACAAAGCCGAAGTACTACCACAATGATGTAACAAACAAGGTAGCACATGTCATGATCTCTGCTTCCAAAAGATCAGGACTTGCCCGACTCCCTTGGAAGCAGACCCATAACCCCGGTTCCGAGTGCCAGCCAGTCCCAATTGGGACCTTTTGGACCCTGTCCTGGCGCCAGTGGCACCAGGCTCATAAAGATGCCCAGTCCCAGCGCTGGAAGCGCCGGGCTCATAATGCTTGGGTGGACTTACCTGCAGCAGACCATGCTGCTTACTTACCTGCCAGTTGAACCCCTGATCCTCTTCTGTTTGGGACTACTTTTCCTGTTGGGTGGGGAAGGAGCCACTCCCTAGGTTCAGAACACTGGAACTCTTCTGGAAAGCAGGAACTCTTTTCTTACCTAGGCGTGGCTGTGGAAGGAGACACCTAAGCACTACAGGAGGCTATTTAAACCACACCCGATGGATGAATCTTGCTTTGCGTTATTCTGCATTCTCTGCAGCAGAACGCTCATCGTGTCTTCTGCTTCTGATCCTGGGCCTAAGGGAACAAAGGCTTACCATCCTGGAATCCAGTCTTCAGCAGCACCTGTAAAGACAAAGAAAGAACAGGTTAGCACTACGGTCTTCAGTGGCAGCGCATCTCTTACCTGGTCCATCGGCTGTCACCAACGCCTCGCGCTGCATTCCGGCATCTGAAAGACAAAGGCTTACCTACTCTTCGCATGCTCTGGGGGTCTTTGCACTGCATTCCGGCATCTGAAAGACAAAAGCTTACCAGCTCTTCGCACGCTCCGGAGGCCTTCGGCGCTGCATCCCGCATCTGAAAGACAAAAGAAGGTGCGTTTAAAGACATTGGGCAACTTTATTACTCACGTGCCATTACTCCTTCCCACACCGAATCCAGTGGGTATTCCAGCACCCTTCAGCTTCTCTAAAGCTCCGAACTTGTACCTGCAAGATAAAAGGGACAGTTAGTGCGCATCGTGAAGCAGGCTACAAGCGCTTACTTACGTGCTTCCAGGCGCTTCTATTCCTCACGCGGGTTCGATCCTCAACTCTCATCAGCCCACCATCCGCCTTCGCCGGAACCCTGCAAAACAAGAGATATCATTACAAAAGACTTTTAAGACATTTGAAGTGCCCAGAACTTACCGTTCGTGCAGTTAACGACGGACAGCAGTCCTCTGAGGTCAAGAGGCCTGCACCCTTATCCAGTGAAGAAACTGGTTACGGCACCCTGCCCCGAGGCAGATGGAGAGCTCGGCGTTCACTTACCTAAGGTGAGGGTGTTAACCTTTGGGGTTCTACAGGAGAAGAGAAAGGGAAGAGGAGAGAGGCACCCAACAACCCCAGTTCATTAATCCCATATTTTCTATCTGCAGACATCTTACTCTTCGAAGTCAGACATACAGTGCACAGAGGTCCAGCCCAAAGAGCCAATCGTGTGTTACACATCACCTTTGAAGATACGGCATTCACCCAGTCAAGACCGGCGCCTCTGCGGGAATCAGGTGAGCGTTACAGAACGCAAAGCCTATCGCAAAACTCCCACCCAGGCGCTATGGAAACCTCGGATACCGACCAGCTAGCCCAGTTACTTGGGGAACTAAGAGCAGAAGTTCATGCAGCCCGTCAGGAAACGAATGCTCTAAGAAGGGAACTGATTATTTCCAAGGAGCGAACAGACGATCTCGCTAGACAATTGCTACAGTCACAAGCCGGACAAACTCCGTTACCCGCATCAGGGGCAAATCTTCCTTCAACATCCTCTACGAACCCAGTGCAGATCAACCTACCTGGGAATGTACCTCTGGCTCCGCCCGAACGATTTTCTGGTGACCCAAAGAGGTTTGCAGTATTTATTAATCAGTGCCGGTTGCACTTCTTATGCCGGCCAGCAGCCTTGCCAACTGATCAAGCTAAGGTAGCTTTCGTGCTTTCGTACCTTAGTGGCAATGCGGCAGACTGGTCGATCCCTCTAGTTAATCAAGATGATCCGGTTCTCCATGATTTTCAAGCTTTTCAGCTCAGTATGGAAAAACTGTTTGCAAGACATTCACAGGGGCAGGCCTTGGACAATGAGCTCCTTTCATTGCGACAGGGTAATCAAGACCTTTTGGCTTATATTGCGTCTTTCAACAGACTGATAGTGGAAACTCGATGGCCTGAGGACAAAAGGATTACGCTGTTTTATAGAGGTCTACGTGGAGAGCTCAAAGATGTGTTAGCCTAAGTAGTGAATCCCCCGCAAGACTGTTCGGACTATATTGACTTAGTCGTTCAAATTGACCACAGACTGCAGAACAGGAAGGCCGATCGTTCCAAGTTTGATGCTCGAGTATTTTCCAAACCACCAACTCCTACCAAAGGAGTAGACTCCGGGGAACCCATGCAAATAGGGGGCCTGAAAGGACCACTAACACAAAAGGAGCGGGAAAGGAGAAAACAGCTGCAATTATGCCTCTATTGCGGAAACTCGGGGCACTTTCTTCGAGACTGTCCGGTGAAACCAGCCAAGAAGGCAGTAGGAGCTGCAGTTACCAGGGTCACAAACTCTGAGCAGGGAAACGACCTTGCCCGACAAAAATAGAGGTCCTCTTGCCGAGCGTTAAAACCAGTTCTGTGACCTCGCATTTCGTGATACCTATGGTCCTCATTAGCCCTGAACATCCGGATCGATTACATGCGATTGAAGCTTACGTCGACAGCAGTGTCATTGGCAATTATGTGGATCATGAAATGGTTTTGAGGATGAATCTGACTCTTTGTCCAAAGGCTGTAAAGGACGTCATTACTACGGTGGATGGTACGGAGATAGCCTCCGGACCAGTAACGCATACCACCCAAGAAGTGACGCTAGTAAGTCAAGATGGACACCATGAGAAGATCGTGTTCGATGTGATCAAGGCCCCTCAGTTCCAGATTATTCTAGGAATTCCTTGGTTAGAGAAGCACAATCCTCAGATCGATTGACGAGCAAGAACGGTTCAGTTTCCAGAATGTGTCTCTACTTGTCACCCTCAACCTGGTGTTGCACTGGCAGCAATTTCCTCAGAGGCTCCTCAGTTACCTCCTGAATACCTAGAATTCCAAGATGTTTTCCGGAAGGATCAGGCTAACTCTCTACCTCCTCATAGGTCTTATGACTGCCAGATAGACCTGATACCTGGATCTACTCCTCCTTGTAGTAGAATTTATGCCCTCACCGAGCCTGAGAATCTTCACCTCCGACAATACCTGGATCAATACCTAGCGAATGGGTTTATTCGTCCTTCCAAGTCCCCTGCTTCCTCAGCTTTGTTCTTCGTTCCAAAAAAAGAAGGGGACCTTAGAACTTGTATAGATTATCGCGCCCTGAACCAGATCACCGTTAAGAATAGATATCCGTTATCTTTGATCCCTGAACTCCTGGACCAAGTCAGAAAAGCATGCATATATACAAAGCTGGATCTTAGAGGAGCCTACCACTTGGTACGAGTAAAAGAGGGCGATGAATGGAAGACGGCCTTCCGCACCAAGTATGGGGTATTTGAATATCAGGTCATGCCCTTCGGACTTTGCAATGCCCCGGCCGCCTTTCAATATTTTATGAACGATGTCCTCAGAGAGCTCATAGATGTGTGTGTTGTTGTTTACATTGACGACATCCTCGTTTATTCTTCATCGGAAACTGAACATCGGAAACACGTGAAAATGGTCCTCGAGAGATTGCGTCAACACAAACTTTTCGCTAAGTTGGAAAAATGTGTTTTCAACGTGACTGAAGTTGAATTCTTGGGATTCATATTATCACCTAGCGGAGTGCGTATGGATTCAAAGAAGGTCGATGCAATTCTCAAATGGCCATCGCCATCCTCCGTAAAAGGTGTTCAAAGCATGTTAGGCTTCGCTAACTTTTACCGCAGGTTTATCCCCGAATTCTCTCGAATAGTCCAGCCCATCACCGCCTTGTTAAAGAAAAACAAACGTTTTGAATGGTCTACCGAGGCGGAACAAGCTTTCCAGAATTTGAAGACTAGATTTATCCCTGCACCGATCTTAAAACATCCTCGCCCAGAACTCCCCTACATCGTTGAAACTGATGCTTCGAGCCTTGCCATGGGGGCAGTTCTATCACAAAAAGACCCAGTAACCAATCAGTTGCATCCGTGGCATTTTGGTCCCGCAAATTCTCGCCTCCTGAAATCAATTACACTATTACTGATAAGGAACTTCTAGCTATCAAGTCCGCCTTTAAGGCTTGGCGGCATTATCTTCTGGGGGCCCGACACACCGTTACTGTGATTACAGATCACTGAAACCTGCAATATTTGAAAACCGCAAAAGCTCAATCCTCTAGGCAACTCCGTTGGGCACTATTCTTTGCCGAGTTTGACTTCATAATTACCTATCGACCTGGTACAAAAAACGGTAAAGCTGATGCCCTTTCTCGGATGGGAGAGGAAGAACATTTGATCAATCCTAAACCTGTACCTATCATTCCCGAACAAAGAATTCTAGGTGTAATCGCCACACAATCCATAGAGGAAGTTAAGGATAAAGCCAGGCTACTGGTAACTCCAGCAGACATACAGAATTGGCATCTGCAGGGAAAGGACTTTACGGTGAAGGACAACCTATTATATTTCCAAGAACGGTTATACCTGCCCAGCACAGATTTACAGAAAAAGGTAATCTCTTGTTATCACGATTCTTTAATGGAAGGACATCCCGGTATGACCAAGACCTCGGAAAAGACCAAGCGCTACTTCTGGTGGCCGTCTTGGAAAAAAGATATCAGAGACTTTATAATGTCCTGTGGAGTATGCGCCCAAAACAAGAGTCAAAAGGAAAAACCAGCCGGCCTCTTACGCCCTATTGACATCCCGCCTCGCCCTTGGCATACGCTTTCTATGGAGTTCATCACCGATCTACCTCCATGCTCTGGATACAATACGATCCTAGTAATCGTGGACCTATTCTCCAAGATGGCGCATTTCATTCCACTCAAAGGCTTACCAACAGCAGCAACTCTGTCCCGAGAATTTCTCGAAAACATCGTCCGACTGCACGGTTTTCCTTCAGTTCTAATTTCGGATCGAGGTAGTCAATTTATTTCTCATTTTTGGCGAAGTTGCTGTCGGTCGGCTCAAATTGATGTGAGACTTTCGACCAGCCACCACCCTCAAACCGACGGACAAACCGAGAGGACCAATCAAACTCTGGAACAGTAGTTGCGCTGCATGCTACAACAAACTGAAAAAACTTGGAAAGATATCCTTTGGATAGCCGAATATGCCTACAATAACTCTGTCCACTCGGGAACTGGGAAGACCCCGTTTTTT
Organism: Ambystoma mexicanum; assembly: GCF_040938575.1. Classification (NCBI taxonomy): domain Eukaryota; kingdom Metazoa; phylum Chordata; class Amphibia; order Caudata; family Ambystomatidae; genus Ambystoma; species Ambystoma mexicanum. The sequence continues at coordinate 1,585,432,673 of NC_090929.1, forward strand.
CTTTTATACGGTAGTCACCCTCGAATCTCGGAGTTGGATCCACTCCAAGATCTTGGAACACCAGCAGTAGACCACCTGCATTCTACAATCACCCAAGCCTTTAAGGAAGCCGTTTCTCACCTTCAAAGGGCTAAAGAACAATACAAGAAAGGAGCAGACCAACATCGGAAGGAAGCCCCCCAATATCAAGTAGGAGATCAAGTCTGGTTATCCACCAAATATCTACCTCTAAAAGGACCACGCACATTCAACCCAAGATACCTTGGTCCCTATTCCATCACTACCATAGTAAATCCAGTAGCGGTCAAGTTGGACTTGCCCCCTCACATGAATATACATCCGGTCTTCCACGTCTCTCTATTAAAACCCGTGCAACCTCAAACCCGACTAACTACATCTCCAAAACCTATTCTAGTTGATGGAGAACTCGAGTTTGAAGTCAAAAGCATCCTGGATTCCAAGATCTCCAAATCTAAACTATTTTACCTGATTGACTGGAAAGGCTACGGTCCCCAAGAAAGATCCTGGGAACCTGCAGAATATGTCCACGCGCCTCGTCTAATCAAAAGATTTCATCGAACATTTCCTAACAAGCCCAAACCCCCGGAGAATCCCGGTTTAGGAGGGGCCTTGAGGGGGGTTGCTGTCATGATCTCTGCTTCCAAAAGATCAGGACTTGCCCGACTCCCTTGGAAGCAGACCCATAACCCCGGTTCCGAGTGCCAGCCAGTCCCAATTGGGACCTTTTGGACCCTGTCCTGGCGCCAGTGGCACCAGGCTCATAAAGATGCCCAGTCCCAGCGCTGGAAGTGCCGGGCTCATAATGCTTGGGTGGACTTACCTGCAGCAGACCATGCTGCTTACTTACCTGCCAGTTGAACCCCTGATCCTCTTCTGTTTGGGACTACTTTTCCTGTTGGGTGGGGCAGGAGCCACTCCCTAGGTTCAGAACACTGGAACTCTTCTGGAAAGCAGGAACTCTTTTCTTACCTAGGCGTGGCTGTGGAAGGAGACACCTAAGCACTACAGGAGGCTATTTAAACCACACCCGATGGATGAATCTTGCTTTGCGTTATTCTGCATTCTCTGCAGCAGAACGCTCATCGTGTCTTCTGCTTCTGATCCTGGGCCTAAGGGAACAAAGGCTTACCATCCTGGAATCCAGTCTTCAGCAGCACCTGTAAAGACAAAGAAAGAACAGGTTAGCACTACGGTCTTCAGTGGCAGCGCATCTCTTACCTGGTCCATCGGCTGTCACCAACGCCTCGCGCTGCATTCCGGCATCTGAAAGACAAAGGCTTACCTACTCTTCGCATGCTCCGGAGGTCTTCGCACTGCATTCCTGCATCTGAAAGACAAAAGCTTACGAGCTCTTCGCACGCTCCGGAGGCCTTCGGCGCTGCATCCCGCATCTGAAAGACAAAAGAAGGTGCGTTTAAAGACATTGGGCAACTTTATTACTCACGTGCCATTACTCCTTTCATGCCGAATCCAGTGGGTATTCCAGCACCCTTCAGCTTCTCTAAAGCTCCGAACTTGTACCTGCTAGATAAAAGGGACAGTTAGTGCGCATCGTGAAGCAGGCTACAAGTGCTTACTTACGTGCTTCCAGGCGCTTCTATTCCTCACGCGGGTTCGATCCTCAACTCTCATCAGACCGCCATCCGCCTTCGCCGGAACCCTGCAAAACAAGAGATATCATTACAAAAGACTTTTAAGACATTTGAAGTGCCCAGAACTTACCGTTCGTGCAGTTAACGACGGACAGCAGTCCTCTGAGGTCAAGAGGCCTGCACCCTTATCCAGTGAAGAAACTGGTTACGGCACCCTGCCCCGAGGCAGATGGAGAGCTCGGCGTTCACTTACCTAAGGTGAGGGTGTTAACCTTTGGGGTTCTACAGGAGAAGAGAAAGTGAAGAGGAGAGAGGCACCCAATAACCCCAGTTCATTAATCCCATATTTTCTATCTGCAGACATCTTACTCTTCGAAGTCAGACATACAGTGCACAGAGGTCCAGCCCAAAGAGCCAATCATGTGTTACACATCACCTTTGAAGATACGGCATTCACCCATTCAAGACCGGTGCCTCTGCGGGAATCAGGTGAGCGTTACAGCACAGTAAAACAATGTCACAACAGGATGTGTACCATGTGTGGTACATAACACAGAATGATGCACCACGAACTGATGTGTACTGTCACAGCTCCCATGTACAGGCACAGGATTGGCACGAACCAACCACCCCCACCGTGGTCTGGGTGCCTGCAAGGTCAAACTCACACATGCCTCTGAGACCCTGGTGGGGAAGGAGGGTCAGGGATATGCAGTCGAGACAGGCATTGCTATACTGGATAACCGGAATGCGGGGCAGGAGAGGGGAGTAGGATTGACACGGGAAAGTAGGAAATGCACAAAACTGTACTACTCACATTACACAAGTACACCAAACTTGATCATCATGCACATAGTAACAAATTACTCAAATGGAAGACAAAGAGAAACTTATCTCTGGGGTGAGTGCTGGCCTCCTGCCTGCGCACTCTCAGGTCTGGTAACAGGAGCAGTTCAATGCTGCAAAGAGAGACACAGTTACTAATCTGTGCATGCCCATAACACACAAACACACCACCATATATGCCCCAAACTAACAAACTACTCTGCAAACAAACAATCTGGTGTGGATGCTTAGTACTCATACGTAACATTACGCCTGTGATGGTTCATACACAGTCAATGCAGTAAGTCAGGCACTGGTGGGTGCGTGGCAAATGGAAGACCAATGTGTCACGATTTACATAACATGCAATGTTCCCTGGGTAAGCAGCCAGATGCATATAGCAAGGTATGACTTCAGAACAAGTCGTGTTCCACCATGACCGAAATAAAGTAGGTAGTATATGCGTCAAATTCTACATGGAAATGAAATGCACTGCACATGAGTCTGTCCCTTGCTGTCTGTCCCTGTGAGCTGCTTCTTTCCATGTCTCGCAACGCTATATGGCTAATACAAGTGCCTCAATGGACCATGTTGGACCGTAGGGTATGTGCCACTGCCCCTGCAGGTGCCCCAGACAACTTTCCCATCAACTAGCCATTAGTCCACCAACACATCTCAGCTGTATTGTGTGCTTCAACACCAATATTTGTCCAAGCTCACCGTCAGTGCTGATACTAAGCATGCATGTGCAACTGGCCTGGTGGAAGGTTTGCTGTGTTGTGGCCCCCCTGTGCTGCTCACCTTGCCTGGAGTCCCCTGAAACACATCAGCTGTTTTCGGATGTATGAGCGCAATCCCTGTGTCTCTGCTTGCGCACACATGAGCATGTCGGCACCACCAAACGTGTCCAGCTTGCAGATGTCCAATGGCCCATGTCTGCTGGCAAAGGTGGTCTGGAGGCTCATCCCCCTGCAGAAAGGGCATGAAACACAAGATTAATGCTTTAAATGCATCTGTGTGTGTCTCTTCAGGCATTTCATGACTGGGCCATGTCAGAGACGTACATCAGAAATCACACCATCAGTCCGTCTTTCACAGGCAAAGTGTGGAGCACACTATCTACGGCATGAATTGCAACAAGCACATGTAAAGTAAAGATAAGAAACATACTACACAATGCATAGCAATTAATGTACACATGAATCATGAAACCCCCCATCTAGCGAAAGAAGAACAGTGGTCAATAACACCTCTATCATCCCCACTAGGGGCGTTAACACAAGTTCAACAGCAGCAGACATTCAACAGATATGACAGTCCAAAGCCCTTGTGTAATAGGCTGTTACAACAAACCATCCTTGCGAGCCCATGGATAAGGGAAGCAGGAGTGGCATATGTGAGTCAAGGACCCCAAGCTGCAAACACATACACAAGACAAGCTTGAAGGGCCCAGATGGAACAGACAGTGGATGCTTTCAAAAGCCACAAAGCACCACACCGTCACATGAAAGCACAATAGACAAGCAATTTTAAACTATATTAACTAATTACACTAACTATGAAAAACCTACATTACCTAATTAAACTAACTATCAAATAGAAACTTAACTAACTAAGCTAAAAGAAAAATCAAAAATGGCCACATACGACCCGGGGGAGGAGAAGGCACCCAGGAGGGGGGAGGTACAGGGTGCTGCTCAACACCCACATGCAGTGATGTTGAGGGAAAAAAAAATCTCCATGCGCTCAACGCCTGCACAGCCCGACCTATGTGGGAGATAGATAGTCGTCCGAGCCTGGCTCGTCCTGGAAAGGAGGACGTGGCACAGGAACCTGACCATGCCTAGCCGCAGCTTGCCCCTCATTGGCAGCAAGTCTGCCGGATGGGTGAGCCTGGTTCTGTGCAGCGATCACACATAGGTCTGCATGCAGGACCTCACGTGATACGCATACTTCCTCTTGCAAGGTAACAAGTGTAACGCAGAGTTCCTCCTACAAGGCCTGGCTGGACAACTGTTGCACCTTCTGGCAACCATGTAGCTCAGCCGAGATGGTACGCTCAAGCTGCGCAAACCTCTCCTCTGCCCGCTCCCTCTGGGACATCATAAGGACACCCCGAGTGGATCTGAGGGAAGCATACTCCTCCCTCAGTGCCTCCATGTGTGCCTCTGCGTCAGCAGCAATTGCTTTACGCAAAGACACCATCTCAGCCTGGCGTGCCCTGTCTGAGGCCGCCATGCCCAGCCTGAGAGAGCTGGCCGTGGACCGTGCCGCCTGCTGCTGGAGAAGCACCTGCCTAGCAGGAGGAACATGGATTGGGCCACACGCTCCATGCTCACAGCGATGTTCTCCATTGCTGCCCCCTGGCGTTCAGAATTGGCAGTCATGTCTTGCTCTCACTCAGTATACAGCGGTTGTGTGCGGTGAGTGCGTTGCTGGGCTTGACCCCTGCAGGACCCAAGGACTGGGTGTTCTCGTTGTGTTGGCACCGCCCGCGGCTGCACGACTACATGCCCCTGTCGACGTGATGGCCCAGGCACATCAGTGACTGGTGTGGAGGGTGACCCTGCGTCCTGATCCACCACAGACGGAGGTTCCAAGACTGTCTGACCCCTCAGTGCAGGTGTCGCGGACAGAGGAGAGCCCACATCAGAATCACTTACCCCTGACATATGGACCTGATGCTCATCCAACTCGGCATGGACGTCAGAGTGGTCATCAGGGCTGGACTCATTGCCAGCCGGAGACAAGATGCACTGTAGCACATGTGGGTTTTCGTGGCCTACCACCCCTCGACCCCCACTTGTGCCGGGTTGCTGTAGTGATAAAAACCCTGTGCCTGGCATGACACCATCCTCTGACTCCATTGCGTCATCATCTGAAAAGTAGAGAGAAAAAAGGTCACTACACATGTTAGAAGCACACAACACATACACACACAGACATCACACAGACACCAAACACATCAAGCAGACATGTCACACACAAAAGAGAACCTGCCATGCATTCTGGGTCAACTTGACACTGCTTATGTGATTAGGCATGTAGAACGGTGTCATTTTGCACAGAAGTGGGTCGATGCAGTGCAGCAATTTTGTACGTTACTCACTGTCTACATGTACAAGTACTTCATGATTTGTATCTGAAAATGTGAAGGCAGTGCAAGGTGAACTTCAGCCATCTAGTGCAATGTGCATTAAATGGCTAGCATGGCTACAAGCAAACCACCCCTCCCCCCAGGTGCAAATGCAGGGATGTCTAGCATGGTATCAAAAGGCTGACCATAGACCTGTGTATTGACAGACAGTGTAGACTAGCATCAACTGTGAGTCAAGTGACAACACAGCAAATGATGATGGGACAGTAAGCAGGACACATGATGAAACCTCCAGAGTACACCCACGTGTGTAGAAGACACCACACTAGTTGGACAGAGTATTTGGCCATTAAACAGGATGAGGCCTGTGACCCACACAGACTGTCACACCCTAAACATGTGTGCGACGCAGGACTGAGCCACAGTGGAAATGGGAAGGCTGATGAAATGCCATGCAATGTAGGTCCCCCTGGACTCCTACTACAATGATCATCCAATCAAGGATACATAGGGGCATGTGTGGAATACACACGGAGCATGAATGGGCATTCATGTCCCTGCGGGGCATCTGACCTCTGCACAGTCCAAGTGAGACACCCTTCACCAAGTACAAAGGATGTACCACACAGCATATGTCTGGCAGATTGGCTGCTGGAAGTTAGCATGTACAGAGGACACATGAACAGGGAAGTACTCAACGGCAAAATTGAAGCATACCAGTGCTAAGGTGGAATTGGGGTGCAGAGGGGGGGTGGAGGGGCAAGGGAGCATGCCTACATGGAGTGCCCGCATGCAGGCAGAGGACACATGCACGTCAGTCATGCTATGGCATAGTCCCTGGGCTGAGAGGAAGGTCACCCCACGCTACATGCAGAAGCTCCAGTGAGCTGGAACATGGACTTGAGGGGCATCCTGGTGACCAGCATGTGAGTAGGGTGCAATAGTGGTGATGCGGGCAGTCCCCGTCCGCTCCACATGTCCACCATCCAGCAGAGCAGACATGCATTAGGGAAGCATTGCATTACTTGCACATCAGAGCCATATACAAGTGACATGTAGTGGCAGTCATGCACAACACATCACACAAGTAAAACACACATGTCCAAAACAAACACGCAGCAACACTCACTGGAAGGGGAATCAAAGTCCGCTATCTCTCCCACTCCTTCGACCGATTCAGATGGTATGAACTCCGCAACGAGTGACTCATGCGGAGTGAGGTCTTCCTCCTCAGGTGCAGGCCCACTGACAGTCACCTGAGTCAAGTTGTAATTTGAGGCACGCTTAGCCTTAGCGCTGCGTTTGAGGTAATTCCAACGCTTTTTGCACTCTTGCACCATGCGCACCTCATGGCCGAATGCACTCACATTTTCCGCAACTTGCTTCCAGTGGGTATCACGGTGGGCAGCCGTAGACTGACAATTAGCACCCACTAGCATGTCACGGCTGTGGCCCAGCACGTAGTCCACGAGGTAGTCCAGTCCCTGGTTGCAGAAAGGCTTCTTCCTCGACGTGCTGGAGGTCGTGGCTGTGTGTGGGGTCCCAGCCTGTGCTGCAGGTGCAACCTTCCTCCTCTTGGATTGTGGCGCAGACCCTGGCTGGCAAATGCCCCCCTGATCACTATGGCTAGTAGCACCAGTGGATTGAGCCAAGGGAGTGGCAGGTGGAGGGACGACCAAAGACCTGACCTGCGTCAGTTGCATCTGGGTGCCCTCTAATGGACCCTGCACAGCAACATCTGCTGTGGCAGGGTCATTGACCGCGACTGTCGTGGTTGGCAGACTCACAACCGGGGTGTTGTTGGCTGCATCTGCCCCTGCACTTGCCAACACCCAGCTGTTCGGGGAAGCAGATGACATTACTGCCCCAGGGACACATGTCTTGGTCAGGGCAGCCCTGTGTGCACCTACGGTTTCCCTCCTGGACTGTTGGAAATCTTCCAAGGGCTCTTCAAGTGCCAACGCAGCTTGCGCTGGCAGACCCTGAGCCTGGGTGGTGGTGTCCACAGCTGCACCTGCAGCTACCACTACCCTTGAGCCTGTGGCAGTCGATGAAACAGACTGCCGGCTCACACGGCGCCAGTGCCAGATGCAGAAGCTGCATCTTCTGGAACCACAGGGGGTGGTGGCATGACTGCACCGACACATGGCACAACATCGTGCTCAAGTGGCGCATCCCTGCCTCTTCTTCCTCTGCGGCCACTCTGGACACCATGGAGTCCCCCTACTCTCTGGTCACCCCAGCCATGTCCCTGACCACGCCCACCATGAGGAGGACGCCCAGCTGAGGTGCCCCTCACCTTTGGTGGCCTCCCAACCATGGCACAGATGGAGTAGTGCCAGCACAGCTGGAGGAGTGCCAATGGGAGGTGTACACCACGATTGTCCTGGGCAATTGGGGTGAAGGGGGTGGGATGCAAGATGTTAACAGCCCCCCTGCACCTAAAAGGCTGTATGTGACCACGGTGATATAGTGACGGGTCACACAATGCTCAGGCTTCCCAAAACTACAGTAAATCCCTGAAGCCTACGTGCATGGAATCAACCTCCCGCAGTACGCAGTGGCACCCAGTAACACGAAAAACGCGTACGCGTCAGACACGCAGGCTACTATGACCTCGAAACGGGTGCGACACACAGGGGCACCCGCAGTGGGAAAAATAGTGTGCGCGACTCACCGTCTGACTAACGTGATAATGAAAAACACGCGTAGCCAATACTCCCGCCAAAAGAAGAGATAAGTCCTTGATCCACTGTGAAGTTGTGATGGCGCGTAAAACAACACGGAGTAGCAACACACGTCAGTCTCCACGAAAGGCACGTACAGCAAACTGCTGGCCCCTCTCACCTTTAACCCGTGCTGAGGGAAACGCGCGTGTGCATCGCATCACTTACGCGAGTAGGCCCTTTCCTTGGATTAAACGCATTCACACGTGGACATGCAGTTTTTTCATGCGCACGCTGAACCACTATGCCCACGTTACGAGGGAAACGACCACGCGGGTCGCGTCACAGACGCGCTTACGCACTAAGGGCCTTTCCTCGAATTACACACTGACATGCAATTTTTTCACGTGCCAAATCACTCCGTATCAAGCTGGCCATGCAACAACATACGGAAGACCACTCTCCTGCCCAGAAGGCTGAATTATGGTCCCCCAGAGCCCGAGCACGCTGCCACCTGCCATCTGCTGCTGCCTGCCTGCCTGCTGCCTACGTGCCCTGCTATTTGGTGCCTGCACGTCAGCCAGGGGTGCAGTTGCTGTGACCACCCCTGCTGGAACTGAAGACTCCCGACTCGGATACCATCGCTCCACAGCTCAGCCTCAGGACCCAGTTGCCCACCCACACCTGCCTCTGGGGTTGCCATGTCGGTCACAACACCATCTGGCACCACTGGCAACCCCCAGCCAGAGAGGCAGAGGGCTACCAGCTTCAGTGCCAGGGAAGTTGGTGTCTTGGTGGAGCAAGTCCTGGGGCAGTATGATGCCCTCTTTGGAAGTGTCCGTGCCGACAATGAAGGACGGAGCAGGATCTGGATGGACATCGTGACTGCCATCAACGAGGAGGGGGTGGCAGTCCGTGACATGAAACATGTCTGGAAGCACTGGGAGAACTTCGACAAGGCCCAGCACCTCTTGAAGGCAGCGGATGGGGTGGGGCGCCGGGGCCTCCTGTCCGACCACCAAATGAGGGTCCTGGAATGCATACGCCCAGCGCTCCACGTCCAGGTCCTTGAGAGGCAGACCCGTCTGGAGTCGAGCGGTAAGTGTACATGCATGCTGATTGGACGCTGTGCGTGTTGTGGTGTGCTAGTACTGTGCAGGTTGCACATGTGTTTTCTAAGGGCCATGTATGGATGTGTATGTACAGGGGCATGAGGCTGCCACATGTGAGTCCTCTCACGTGTGAGACACATCGATGGTGTATGTGTTGCTAAGCATGCTGGCCAAATGCAGGTGTGGGAGCACACATGTTTGAATTTCTGTGTATGTACGTTGGCATGGTTGTGGTGTCACACATGCATGGTCGTTCCTGCTGCATGTATCTGCACTGTGTACATGTGCATGTGTGTGTATTTGACAAGTGTGCAACTGTGATGCAACATGGATGCATGTGACACTGACATGTAGGAGGCTGATTGCCAGATGTGACATGGATGGTGACATTATCACTGCAGTGGTGGTACAGATGCATGTCAGTCTGGTGGCATGTGTGCATGTGTTGTGCACTCCCTGTGTTTCATGTGATGTCAGGCTCACCTTTGGCTGCTCGTGCTGTTGTTTTTGTATGGACGGTGCTTCCTGGTGCAATATTCCTGTGGATTTGCTCATGTGTGTGTGTTGAAATGACGTGTGTGTTGGGGAGTGTGATGCCATGTCTGTAGTTTTACACTGCCACTCATGTGCATTGTACAGTGTCCTGATGCCTGTGTTCTATCTCTCCCTGTCTGCAGCGTCAACTGATGAAGAGGGCCGAGAGGGTGCTGTGGGACAAAGCGGCAGGGATCACACCACCAGCTGGAGACGCAAGGCCCGGCTCCCCTCCCAGGTTGTCATCTCGTCGGGGAGTGAGGAGTCTGGTGCCGCGTCCCAGGCCGCAGCTGCCAAGGGTATGTCCAAGAGGCGGAGGTCGGAGGTGGACTCCTCGGCAGCAGAAGGGGCAGCTGAGACCCCACAGGGTCTGATGGAGGAAGATGGCATGGAGTCTTCCAGGTTGGTGGGGGGTTTGGTGGAGGAGGAGGCCGTGGAAGGGACACACACGGTGTCTGGAGGTGGGGATTCCACTGGTGCTAGTGGTGTAGTGGTGCAGTGCAGGGACAGGAGGCAGCACAGGCCACCGCAGAGGTGTGTAATACTGTCCCTGATCCTGTGACTGCATCATCCTGCACCAGCAGGGATGCCTACGTCCAGACCCGTTTTCAGGGAGGGGATGAGCGCACAACAACTGGCCTTCCTCTCCCTGCGGAGGTGTCAATCCTGGACCGGGTTGAGCCTGTCCTGTCTGGGATGGCATTGCGTCAACGGGGCATGCGAGGTGACCTGCAGTGTTTTCGTGAAGACACTGCCCATCATCTCAGATGCCTCATTGACCGCATTGACCTACTGGGACGGGTCACCAGGGCTGGATTCCTCTGCATGCTTGACCTTGTTCCGACCCCCTCCTCACCTGAACCTCCTATGCGCCAGTCGTCCTCCATGCCCTCCTCCCACCCATATATCACCTGAGTACCCTGTGGAGCTGCCTCTGACCCTGCGGCCAGGCTGGTGGAGGACACATCCCTGCCACAGTCAGGGGTCAGACATCCAGCAGGGGTGGCCACCTCAACAACTGCATCCCAGCCTGAGGAGGATGTGCAGGCAGCAAGAGCCAGGGCACAGGCACAGCAGCAGCAGCAACAAGGTGGGAGCCATGATGGCTCGGGGCCTTCACTATCCGAGGGGCAGGCATCGGACAGAGGGCAGGAGGACCCAGGATTGGAATTGTCTTCTGTGTGGCAGCGGTTGGGCTAGGCCATAGGTGCGGAGTGGCGGCGGCCGGAAGAGGCACGACTCACAATGGTCAGGGCAGAGAACTTCAAGCGGAGGGCACTGAGGCGGGCCAAGTGCTTCGTCGCAATTCGCAGGGAGTTGGAGGTCAAGATGTCATCGTCCCCTCGGGCCATGGAAGAGGACCGCCTCCAGGACATCGAGCAGGAGTTCGATGATGCCCTGGCCCGGGAAGTGAGCCGTCGGACTAGCCTGCCGCCATTGTATATAGTTTGTAGTTTTATGTTTCCTTTATCTTTTTCATTCATTTGGGGCGCTTGGACTACGCCCCGCCTATTTGTATATAGTTCTTTATTAGGTAGTTTTTTTGCTAGGTTTCATTTAATTTGTTGGGCTCATGGACCCTGGATTACTTCTTTGTACATAGTTGAACAGTGGATTTATCTGTTATTTTTTTTCTCACCATGGAGCAATGGATTTTACTGTTTCTGTTTCCTTTGGATTGGATTTGGTGGCCGGAGACTTTGGACAGATTTTCATTTCGATTTATTTGTATTCAGAATTCACGTTTTTCTTTTTGTGTTTTGGACATGCTGCATTTCATCTTTATTTCAAACTTTTTTTAATGTTTTCATTTGATTACATTCTTTTTGAGTTCAATACATTTTGGTTTATTACTTTGATGTGTGGTATTCTCTCAATGGTTTCATGCATGCCATGGTGTAGGTTTTCACAATCACCAGCACCCATTGTGTGTGTGTGACAGATATGTGTTGATGTATATTCTTGCAATTTGGGTTGTATCATGTAATGGGCATTTCAATGTGGGGGAGATGGGATACTTGGTTGGGTCTTTGCACAGGGGTGGCGTGTGGTGGGATTTGGGAGGCCATGAGGCCCATGATTGTGGATCATGATGACGTGTTGGGGGGACATGAGTTGGGACCTGCTGGCAGGTGCCTGTCAATGCTGGGTGGGTGGGGGTGCTGGGGGACATGAGTCGGGGCCTGCTGGCAGGTGCCTGTCAATGCTGGGTGGGTAGGGGTGCTGGGGGCATGAGTCGGGACCTGCTGGCAGGTGCCTGTCAATTCTGGGTGGGTGGGGATGCTGGGGGACATGAGTCGGGGCCTGAGCCTCACTGCTGGGTGGGGGGGGTTCTGGGTGACATGAGTCGGGGCCTGAGCCTCACTGTTGGGGTGTGGGGGTGCTGGTGGACATGAGTCGGGGCCTGCTGGCAGGTGCCCGTCAATGCTGGGTGGGTGAGGGTGCTGGGAGACACGAGTCGGGGCCTGCTGGCAGGTGCCCGTCAATGCTGGGTGGGTGGGGGTGCTGGGGGACATGAGTCGGGGCTTGCTGGCAGGTGCCCATCAATGCTGGGTGGGTGGGGGTGCTGAGGGACATGAGTTGGGGCCTGAGCCTCAATGGTGGAGTGTGGGGGTGCTGGGGGACTGGAGTTGGTGATCACTAGTGCAAGGTGACATGTGGGCTGGCTGGGGTGCATGCCCATGGTGGATGGGCTGCATGCGGGACATGACCAGGGGTGCTGGGTAGTCCCCTGTGGTGTGGGCTGCCTGTAGGGGCCGTGGAGGGGGTAGAGGGCACACCTGGGAGGACCCACACTGTCAATTCACGTGTGGGACTCCCTGCACACCCCACTGGATACACGTACCCCGCTCTGACAGCAAAATCTTGAGTGAAACTCCCCGCGAACCACAGTAATACACGTAACCTGTTCGCACAGGGCCAATCGCATGTGAAACTTCCCAAGCACCCCAAAATACATGTACCCCGGTCGCACACGGCCAATTGCTTGTGAAACTTCCCGCGCACCTCCAAAATACACGTACCCGCCTCACACAGGGCCAATCGCATGTGAAACTTCCCGTGAACCCCCGAAATACACGTACCCAGCTTGCACAATGCCAATCGCGTGTGAAACTTCCTGCAAACCCCGAAATACACGTACCCCGCTCGCACAGGGTCAAACGCGGGTGAATCTCCCCGTGAACCCCAGTAATATACGTACCCCGCTCACACAGGCCCAAACGCATGTGAAACTCCCCGCGAACCCCCGTACTACACGTACCCCACTCGCACAGGGCCAATCGTGTGTGAAACTTCCCGCGCACCCCCGAAATTGACGTAGTCCGCTCGCACAGGGCCAATCGCGTGTGAAACTTCCTGCGAACCCCCGAAATACATGTACCACGCTCGCAAAGGGCCAATCGCGTGTGAAACTTCCCGTGAACCCCTGAAATACACGTACCCCGCTCGCACAGGGCCAATCTCGTGTGAAACTCCCCGCGAACCCCAGTAATACACGTACCCCGCTCGCACAGGGCCAATCGCGTGTGAAACTCCCTGTGAACCTCAGTAATACACGTATCCTGCTCGCACAGGGCCAATCGCACGTGAAACTCCCCACGAACCCCAGTAATACACGTATCCCACTCGCACAGGCCCAACCGCGTGTGAAACTCCCTGCGAACCCCAGTAATACACGTACCCTGCTCGCACAGGCCCAATTGCATGTAAAACTCCCTGCGAACCACAGTAATACATGTACCTTGCTCGCACAGGCCCAATCGCTTGTGAATCTTCCCGCGCACCCCCCATATACAAGTACCCTGCTCGCACAGGCCCAATCGCGTGTGAAACTGACCGCGCAGGGGTGTAAATGTATTCGGAGGGGTGCATGGGGAGTTTTACAGGAGTTTTCATGGTTGGGGGCTGTATGCTGGTCCAATGGCCTGTGCACCATGTATGGGATTTGTGCGCTGTGCATGGCGCACAGGGAGGTGTTGGGGCATAACTGGCACTGCTGCAGGGTCGCTGCGCCACTCTGCGGCACGGCTGGTTTTGGATGTTAAAATCCATGAATACACTGTGCACGGAAATGGAATTTGGCGCACTTGGCTGGCGGAGACTGTTGCACGCGCACCCTTTGCGCCAGCTGCGTGCGCCACTTGTGCGCTGAATTCTATGAATTACCCCCTAAATGTCATCGCGCTCATCGTGTCCAGATTAGACTATGCCAATAGCTTATATCCGGGCATGCCTGAACGACTTCTAAAAAAACTCCAAAGCATACAAAACACAGCGGCCAGACTGCTCCTTAAACTACCTAGAAGCGCTGAAAAGGCTACACTAGCTACCCATCAGCGAATAAAGTTCGAATAAAGCGAATACAGTTCAAATCAATGTGCATAACACACAGAGCAATCCACGACCAAGATGCAGAGTTCCTTAGAAGAAAGATAAATGTACATCAAACAACAAGGCCACTTAGATCCAGTAGCAACATCTGTTTGGAACTCAAACTATACATCAAAAGAAAACTCGGAGGATCCTCTTTCTCTCACCTCACACCAAAAACCTGGAACAAACTACCAAAGAAAATATGGAACACAAGAGATCATCTACAATTCAGGAAACTCCTCAAATCCTGGCTCTTCACCCCACAACTAGAACAAATGCCCATAGGGTCATACACAGTGGAACTATACTGAGAGAGGAAACCTATCCCCTACTCCCTAAGCCTTTCAGCCTTAATAGAAGTAAGGGATATACCTATCTTCAGCATATCCACTTACCAATTGTAAGATAGACCACCTTGAATCATACCAAAGAACGACGACAGATCAATCGGGAAGGAAGGCAGGATGACCTTCAATAACACCTTGGTACATAGTGTAATCACAGGGAGAAATGAGCAGGTGAATGAGAATATAGCACCACTATCTTAATAGGGGATAATGCTCACCCAACCAGGTGTACTAAGCTAAAATAACTTAGCTATGAACCATACACGCCATCGCCCTAGAAACTAGACATGCAGGAAAGAAAAGAGAAAGAATATACCTACCCTGTATGAAAACCGGACACATAAATCAATAACTACAAGGATTAAGAGACATATAACCCACTAACCAAAATCTCACATTTCAGCATACTTAAAAACCCACACAACCACTTCTCTCACAGCAAACACACGCACTTCCCACACCGCAACAACAAACAATCAACACATAAATTGCAACAACACTACACAAGGACTCACTTTGTTCCTATATTCACACCCAAGCTCAGTGCACAGTGAAAACCAAACTGAAGCTGTCAAACAGGACACCACCTTCTCACTTTCCTACGCCCTCTTCACCCGACTAACCCCCCCCACCTCTTTGCAGATCCGAATAAGCGTCTGGAGACCAATTCCGTTGGTGACGGTGCCTTATATAAATACCTTTAACATTAACAACATTAACATGTTAGCGATGTGTATTTGTATTTAGGTTGAACAATGTCACAGCTTTTTTTCATAAATGTATGGTATGCAGAAATCATCTTTTGAAAGTCTTGATTTAGTTACAAGGCTCCTTTAAATTTTAAATGAGTTCCAGGATGTTTTAAACAATTTAGGAGTGGTGTTTTATATCTAGCGGTTAAGAGCATTTGCAGCAAAAAGCCTGTTGTGATGTATTAACTAGCACAGAAATCTAAAGGTTATCTTTATAATTTAGACTCAGGGCCTGATTGGAAAATGTGCTTTATACCAGGTCCTTAGCTTTTTGTTCCTGAAAGTTTATATCTTATATTTTAAGTATGTGTCACAATTTATAGTATTTGGTCAGTGGGGGAAAGCAGTACAATGTATATTATTTGTGTTGTTGAAACTAAGGGCTAAAAAGCCTTTTATGCCTATTTTCTGTTTGCAAGAAAAACTCAGTGTTCGGGCTGTGTTTCACACAATAATGACACAGCTTTTAAAAAGCAAGTCCCTGTGAACATTCATTTTTACACAGGTTAATAAACATAACATTGTTAGGAGAGGTTTAAACAATATGACAAACTGAACATCAAAGAAATGCTAGTTAGCCAATGTCAAAAATGTTGACTTTACTGTTTGCCCAGGGTGTGTGGTCGTGTGCAATTATTTAAGCCTACAGCGATTTAACTATAAAATGGTGAGGACTTGTTTCAGGCCTTTCAAGCCTATAACTGTACACCCCGAATAGAAACCTGCTTTGACACCCTGTGGGGGTGCTATGTATACAAGATATAGGGGCATTGTGAAAACCCATTTTGACGGACTGTGCATGGCTGAATTTGAGATTTTTTCAAACAGCACACATTTGTTGAAGAGGTGTACCTAGAATTGTTTTTTTTTTAATGGTACAAGTGCTAGGGTGTTGCATCGGTTTTAGGGTGAGATCAGTGTCTTTGCAATATGTTGTGTGCTACGACACTGGAATTTTATTGGAAAATATTTTTTAAAAAGAGGTGATTGGTGTAAATGCTGGCTTCTTTAAGTTTTAGTTATTGCGACAGTAAATTATTTAGCTAATGTTTTTGGGGGCAATGGACTCACTTCATATTTTTAAGTATGTGGTACTTTGGGGTTAAGTGCTAAGTAGGTTATGTAGGTCTTACTATGCAGAGTTTAATAGTGGTAAAATAAATGTATGCCTTATTAGGCAACAGTGCTATCGTCAAAACATGTCTTCACATAAGGATTTTCAGGCATGGGTCCTTTTCATGCAACCAGATAACAAATACAGGCTTTTAAAAAAGCACAAGGGGCCTCATCACGAGAATGAAGGTAGCCATGGAGCTATTAGCTATTAGCTCCATGGCTGTCTCTGTTCTGGGCTCCATTACCGGGTTCCTGCAATGGGGTCTTACCGGGTTACTCCGACATACCAAGACCCGGTAATTCCTCCTTGCAGGAACCCATCCCCATTCCCATTTGAGCCCCCATAGGGCTCAATGGGAATGGGGAGGGAGGTAACAACGGGCCGATTACATCTGGCCTGTTATTGCCTCCCTCTACCACTCGCAGGACCCGGAAAGCACACCTGGTTTTACCAGGCGTGCGATCCGGGTCTCACGATGGGAAGCTTGTAATCTGCGCTCCCGGAATGTAGGGGGCCGGTGCTGTACCGGGAGCGCCAGCTTTATAATGAGGCCCAAGCGCTTTTATTTTTGATCTGCTGCATGCTTTTCCATTATTTGTTTAAAGTGCTAAAAATACTTATATTTATATCGAATATTTATCCAAGCGATTGTGGAGAATTTAGTGATACAACAAAATTTAAAGAAGGAACGAATGCACAGGAGCCCAAGTGGCACTGTGAACGGTGATGGAAGATCATTTCTCACCAACGGGGTCCACATGTAAACCACATATGTATGTGGTATCGTTTGTGCTGTGAGAGCATTGAAACTTAACTCGATCAGGTGTGACTCTATAACCGCAAGACTGATGCAGTAAACACACTGTTGAAGGCATGCACATGTAAGTGCTGCACCAAAGAAGGCACACTTTCAATTCATTATTGTGAGTTTTGAAGTGGGTGCACTGATTATGAAACAGTGAGAGGGCTGAGCGAGCCCGTGACTATTCAGCAAATGTACACAATGGGCCTCTTGAGCTATGCTCAACACTTAAATACGGCAATCACCCGCTTTTGTATGAAGCAGCAAGTAGACCCTGGCAAACTCTACAGCCAGCTTCTTTTCTTTAGAAGCATTTGACGAAGACCGGTTGTCGTGGATACAGCCCATTCTGACGATTTCAACCACAATGGCAAATGTACAGTTGTTGTACACAATATTTTGATTTTTTTTCTGACAGCAGTACTAACAATTCAAAAGGTTCCTCACGTTTCATTTCCAGAATGCAAAATATGCAGGTTTAGCATGCTGCACTTTTACAGGTCAACATTCTTTTCTTCTCCATTAATTGAAAACCAAAGCTAAAAATAAGATAGAAATTGCAGGGGCCGGTTCCCATATGACTCTAGGTGTATGCCCTAGATCAACATGCCAAAGACATCATTTCTATAACATGAGGACAATTATTTTGGCAGACAGTCGGTAATGAGGGCCTGAAAACACTTAGCAATCAGTCTCACCCCAATATAAGTACTGCAGGCATGAATGTTGGCCATATATGCATGCTTTTTAAGTGTCCTGAATAATACTGTTCATTGTGAGATGCCAGAAGCTGGTAGATATCTTTCAGGACACTGTCACATTTATGTGTTTTGAATTAGTGTGTTGGGGTGTCATAGAAGCGCTGAAATGAATGAAGAGTGGTTCCGCTGAACAGTGGACATCACCACAAATAATTCTCATCTTTCTGGGTTAGCACACCCCAAATCAATCGTTCTCCTTTTGAAACCAACTCACATTCCTGTTCCAAGCATCACAGCTCCCGGTTTGCACGATCTGGTGCTCAATTTGCATATGTTTTAAAGGCTGTATAGAAACCTACACACCGTGTGATTGACATACACCATGCCTTTAATTGTTATGATAAATCATCCGGCATATGCCGGCCCCATCCCCAGTGTCACAGAACCATGCTTCAGACTTAAAAACTGTAGCAACCACAATCACAGTCTGTAGCACTGACTGGGGGTTCAATACCACTATCTATGGCGTTCCATAATTATAGCGTTGGTAGGGGTGCTGCCCCAGCTTTATACCACCTAGTGACAACAAAGTAGCAAATTCTGTTGCGGGTCCTTGGACCTTCATCCATAAGCAAAACATTCCCAAGATACATGTTGCCGATGTCCATTAAAGAACCAGAAAAAAAATTCTCCATTGTCAGAGGCCACCCAAAGCCTTTGTGGCTTCAAAACCCTCGAAAAACAGCCATTTCCATTGACATATTTCGCAAATCCCTGCTACACATAGACATCCTCGATGATTGTGAGAACCCTTCAATCCATTTATGTAAAACAATCTCGGCTACACCACTTCATCAAAGGTGTGATCTCTGACACATACTGAAACCCTGTCTTGCCCGTCCTGCTAAAATATGAATGCACAAAGCCCTGCATCTTGAGGCATGTCACTATTGTATGAAACACAGCAAAATTTACAACTGTATTTTAAATTGATAGCACACAATATTTCACTTCTAGCTCACATTCAACAATGCATTGTGCACCTTAAACCCCATCGTAGTATCCACATGTAATAAATGAGTCAAAAAATAGGCACAAAGGGTTTTTTACACGGCCAATGTCTTGTCAATTGTACCCCTTTGCATGCACAAAACACAAGTACAGCAATTTTCACCGCTTTGCATGCACAAAACCAAAATAAATGTATAACACATACTTAAAAATACTAAATGAATCCAGTGCCCCCATTAGATACTAGCTAAAACATTAAGGGGCCGATTCATGGAAGAAATGTGTGCCGAAAATCGTGGCGCAAGCTTGCGCAAGTGTGAAAAAGCAAGCGCACGCGCACGCGTGCGATTCATGGAAGGCCCACACAAAGGCAGGCGGAAGCGTCCCCGGGCAATATGAAAGTGCACGCAAACAACAAATATGTATATATACAGCTACGATGAATGTCCCATTTTTCGGAGCACTGATCGTGGGACACTGCACGAGGAGAATAGCCAGGCCCCGCATTTTATTTGCCCAGGACCAGTTTTTTTGGGATGCCTGATGATGAGGTCTATGAAAGGTATAGGTTTCCACCTCGTATCATCCTAGACCTGGTCACTGAGTGGGAGGATGAACTCACATCACACACCTTGTACTCCCAGGCACTGAGCCCCTTGGAAAAGGTGCTCAATATCCTGCATTTTTGGCCACTGGGTCATTTCAGCGGACAACTGCCATAGTTGGGGGCGTCTCACAGGCCAAGCACTGAGCCCCTTGGAAAAGGTGTCCAATGTCCTGCATTTTTTGGCCACTGGATCATTTCAGAGGATAACTGCCATGGTTGGGGGTGTCTCACAGGCCCCACAGTCACGCTGCCTACACCAGGTGTTGGCAATCATGACTGCGCACCCCTCAGCCCGCGGGCACATATACATGCCCAGAACACCCACAGAAAGGCAGGCCGTGTTCCAGGACTTTTACAGGGTGGCAGACTTCATGAAAGTGCTCGGTGCCATAGATTGCACCCATGTGGCCCTACGTCCACCAAGGGCCACTGAGCACATCTATCGAAACCGCAAGCACTGGCATTCCATCAATGAACAGGTTGTATGAGATTCCCATGGAATCATCACCTCTGTCTATGCAAACTATCCTGGGTCTACCCATGACAGTTTCATATACAGAATGTCCGTCCTGAGCCAAGACCTGGAAGCTGGAAAGCATGGCCACACATGGCTCATCGGTGAGTGCAAATGACTGTGCACATGCATGCATGTCACACACAGACAAATACACAAACCCAACTAATGACAACCATCCTCACCTCCCCAGGGGACAGTGCCTATCCTCTGAGCAACTAAATGATGATGCCAATACAGAACCCCACCACACCACCCCAGGTAAGATGCAACGCTGCCCATATTGCAACCATTGGCATAGTGGAGCGCACATTCAGAGTGCTCAAGTCATGTTTCCGCTCCCTTGACCACTCTGGCGGGCAGCTACTATATGCACCCCCAGTAGTGTGCAGGATCATTATGGCAGCATGTGTCCTGCACAATGTTGCAACACGGCAGGGCGTACTGGTGGACATGGTGGTGCCCCCACCTCCCCAACCACAGGCACAGGCGCTACTCATGGGAGGGGAAAGGGCATGTGGCGAGGCAGCCCAGACCCAGCTTGTGGCCACATTTTTCACCTAAACTCCCACCCCTGTGGAGTGCACACAGGCCGGGCACATACCAGGTGACAATCGATGATGACAAAGAGACAGTCAACTGTCACCACAACCTTACCATCCTGAGACAGTTGCCACGGAAGTGCTACATTGTGTGCATCCCTAGCTACTTAATAATAACCAATCCTGTGAGACCAAAAGGAACACATGCAAGGTGTATATCACACCACCCCCCTGCAAACCAGCCATGACAATCAGTGGTATGTCACCCAAACTCTCCCAACCCACATCCCCTTGTCGGCCACACCATAACATGGCATGCAACAGCAAAAGAGCAAAACAAAAGCACAACATATGACCAAAGAGATACAAAGTGACACGTGATAAATGGAAAGAGGCCTGAGACAATCACACCTGACATGGAATCAGATGAAATGACTGACCAACAACCTCCCACACATACAAAGTCATACACAAATGCATGCCACCAGCGGTACCATCAACAAAAGACAGAATGCCTGTTGGCATGCACATTGGGCAATCCAAATCCGCAAATCCCAAACCCGTGTGCTGTGTGTGTCTTCTGCAACACAACGCTCAGCACACAGCACAGTGAGCAGCCATTGTGTTGGGGATACACCTTGAGCATCATATAAAAAGGACAAGCAACAAAAATAACCTACTGACGCATGTACACAATCCCCAAATGGTAAGTGACGATGCGCTGCAGGGACACAGCATGCCAGAGAAGGCAATCTGTATGCATGTGTGGGCATGAAAGGATGGTTTTATGTGTGGTGGAGCATTGTGTAAGTGTGTGTGTCAGTAGGGACATGCACTCAATACATGCATGTGAAATCAAGTGACCCTCAGTTTCCTGTACACATCACATGTGAACATTGGCCATATGTACACCACAGTATGTCAAACCACAACAATCCCTTGACACCTGAAAAGTAAACCCAACACAGGAACAGCCATTGACCAGCAGAACACATCATGTACATTGTACCCCACAATGAGAATGTCAGAGAGTGACCAACCACTGTAGCCCAAGTGTACTGTCCGACAACAAAAGGCCCTCCCTCATTTACTCATCACCATGACCTTCAGAAGAACTGTGTCTGGGGTCTGTTGGTTTCTACCTTCTAGTCTAACTTGCTTCACAATCCCGCTATCCCTTGGTTTCCTTGTTCTACCTTTCATGTAGATAGGGTCCAGCTCCCTCAGACGCCACCTTGACTAGTAAAAATACCAAATCGCAGAGAACTCCAAGGAGTCAAACCCCCACACCAGGGAAAAAGCCAGTAGCCACCAAAAAACCCTGGAAGAGTCTCCAGTAGATGTCTTGAAGTCACTGAATATGGCCAAGCACATGTCCAAGCAGAATGATAGATTAACTACCAAGGTAGCACAGTTGAACAATCGTTCAATAGGATGGGTAGCAATTTCAGTACAAAATAATCAATGAGTATGCAACAACTGATGGGTAGTGTCAGAGCTCCGGTCTCCAGGCGCAGGAGTGGTACGAACCAACCACCCCTCTGATGTCTGGGCACCTGCAAGGTAAAACTTACACAGGCCTCTGAGACCCCAGTGGGGAAAGAGTGTTAGGGATCCGTTGGGTGGATAGGCATCAGTATTTAGGATAACCAGAAAGAGAGTCAGGAGAGGGGAGGTGGATGGGTAAGGGAAAGTAGTGAAAATACAAAATACAACTATTGACAATTACACATACTCAATCAAAGAAACCATGCACTTCATGCACATTGTACAAAATGGCTCAAAGGCGAGCAAAAGAGAGACTTATCTCTGGGGTGAGTGCATGCCTCCTGCCTGTGCACTCTCAGGTGCGGTAACAGGAGCAGTTCAATGCTGCAAAGAGAGCGTGAGTTAATATTCTGTGTGTGTGTGTCTTTATGCTGCTTGTTACTGGGCCATGTCTGAGACCTACATTTGACCTCCTCCCACACAACCCGAGGTTCTGTACCCTGACAGGTAGAGCTAGAACTTGAGTAGAAAATATCCAAGGAGGCTGGCACAACTGGATGGTTGAGCTGAAACCCAATCAATCCTTGATAGCGTGAACAAAGAAAAGCAGAGACAGCACAAGTCTGGAAAGGCACAGAGAATGTGAGATAGCTGGAAACAGCTGACTGCAAGTTAAGAGCCACAACAGTTGAATAGCATTGGTAAAAGCCAAAAGTCAATTTAAAGGCATGGATGTAATAGATGAAACAGGAGGAGTGACAGAGAGATGCTGTTGAACAGAAGTGTACTGAGGCAAACCGAGGCAGTGTAAGAGTATGTGGAAATAACAGCCCGAGAGACGGGTGGACAGATCTGCAACAAGGACAGTAGCAGGAAGAAGAACAGGGACTAAAGGCACCAGAATGTGAAAAACAAGTAAAAGAGCAGTAGTAAAACTGCGCCGCCAGGCAGCATCAAAGTCCAAGAGGGAAGACAGACACAACGTGCCGTCCAAACGGAACGGAGCGTAGTAGGAGTAGTATAGACGGACATCTCAGGTGAGGACTGGACCGTGAGTTTTGCCTCTTGGGTCACATTCCTAATGCATCCTCCTTTGCCACAATCTCCAGGGGCAGAACTCAACATCTACCAATCTGACATTGTCACCATCCGGCCCGCTCCCACCATCAGTGTGACTTTGACAGCCAAAGGGTGCAGGCTACTGTCTTCAGCATGAAGTGCATCAAGCACATTTACAGGCAAGAAAAGAACATACATCACAATCAACATCAATAAATGGACAGTTCAATAATGTACTCACCAAAATTGATTGCAGAGATGCCGTGGAGAAAACATCCATAATCCCCACTAGGGGTGTTAACACAAGTAGTACAGTAGCAGACAGGCCACAGATATGACAAAAGTCCAATGCCCTTGTGTAAATGGTTGTCACACCGAACCATCCTTGTAAGCCCATGGATAGGGGAAGCAGGAGTGGCATATATGTCAGGACCCCACGCCGCAAACACATATACAAGACCAGCTTAAATGGGCCCAGCTGGAACAGACAGTGGATGCTTTCAAAAGCCACAAAGCACCACACCGTCACATGAATGCACAGTAGACAAACAATTTTAAACTATATTAATTAATTAAACTAACTGATAAAAAAACAAATTGGCCATATACGACCCGGGAGGGGGGAGGCACCAAGGAGGAGGGAGGTACAGGGTGCACCTCAACACCCACATGCAATGATGTTGAGATAAAAAAAAACTCCATGGACTCACGGCCACCGCGTTGCCAGGCTTGACACCCGCAGGGCCCAAGGAGCCATGGTCCTCGCTGGGTTGGCTCCGCCCGCGACTGCAGGATTACATCCCTCCGTCGACATGATGCCCCGGGCACATCATCAACTTGTGTGGAGTGTGACCGTGCATCCCGATCCACCGCATGCAGAGGTTCCAACACCGTCTGGCCCCTCAGTGCAGGTGTCACGTACAGAAGATCGTCCACAACAGAATCACTCACCGTCCATGAATGGACATGACGCGCATCCAACTCAACATTGTTGTCAGAGTGATCATCCGAGCTAGACTCATTGCCAGCCCTGGACACGATTGTGTGGAGCACAAGTGGGTTCTCGTGGCCTACCAGCCCACGACCCACACTTGTGCCGAGTTGCTGATGTGATAGCAACTTCGTGTCAGCATTGACATCAGCATCCTCTTGCTCCTTAGCATCGTCACCTGTAATGTGGAAAAAACAAACATGAGTACACATGTCAGAAGCACATAACCCCCACAAACACATAGACATCACATCGACAGCTAACACATGAAGCAGACATGTCACACACAAATTAAATTCCAGCATGCATCCAGTGGCATTGATATGCAAACACATCCAAAAAGCAGAAATGGATGCATGTAAATAGTAAGGCCTGCACATGTACAGAATGTAGTATATCACCTCCATCACACACCATCTCTGTCAAGCACATGTCACAGGCAGAAATGACAGATGGCAACAAAGAGATGGCACATACCATAAGCGTGTCTGATCTGCAAAATGGCCACAGCTGCAAGTGATTCCAAACACACCATGACACAAGTAATATGCATGTACACATGCATCACTAAACCATCATCACCACTATAGCTTCATCCATCTGCAGCTCGGCCCGTACCAGGCGTCATGGGCCATGTAGACATAGTGAATGTCACGAGCAAAGCGAGAACCTGTAACTAGACATGAGGGACCATAAAGCCAAGTACGGTCCGAGCTGCCGGCCATGAAGCCTCCAGAACACCCCTCAGGGCCTGATTGAGGACATTG
Organism: Ambystoma mexicanum; assembly: GCF_040938575.1. NCBI lineage: Eukaryota > Metazoa > Chordata > Amphibia > Caudata > Ambystomatidae > Ambystoma > Ambystoma mexicanum. Next base: position 1,585,457,592 of record NC_090929.1, read on the forward strand.
TGCATTGATTGTGCCCTAAAACATTATTCAGCGTGTCAAATCATCACAGCCAGGCCCCACCAGATTAGCTATGTGGGCCTGGGCATACACATACTGCACCACAGTGCATCTTCAGGATTGTGCCAGTTGAACATAACGGGCAGAATGCTGAAATCGCAGCAGCATTAACGTTAATCAACTACATTTTAGTCATTCAACAAAAAAGCTGCAGAGAACACGTGTAAATGAACACCTTCACACACACATAAGTGAGTAGCTGCAATGTTGCACTACACAACGTTGAATCTGCTTGCATATGTACATGTGAAAGTGTTCAATAACACCTGTGTTCTTATACACCCATATGGTGATTATGAACAACAACCTATACAGCAAAACAAGCAGCTACAATGCTCTTGCTTCGATGTATGTGAAAGTGTACACATACACGTGAAGGCAGCTCCACAGTCATTACAACCCGATTGGCAGGCTATAATCAATCTGCGGCCTATACCATTTGGTATAGGCCGCAGATTGACCAAGCAACTTTGCTAAACACCCACTAGGGTGTTCCAATACTGAGTACATGTGTCACAGGATGCACCATGCCTTTCATGACATTGAAGGGATGACAATCTGTCTATACATGCCAGGTCACTTTGACATTGCAGCAGTGAGTAGGCATGTAGAACCATGTAACATGGCTCAGAAGTGGGTTGGTGCAGTGCAGAACATGTGTACCGTACTAACTATCTACATCAACAAGTACATTATGATGTCAATCAATAAACAGGCAGTGTAAGGGCAAGTTCAGGCATTTCATGCAATGTGCATGCAATGTGTTGTATGGCTCCAGGTAACCCCATGTCCCCCTTTGTGAAAATGCAGGGAGGCATTGCATGACAGGGAAAGGTTGACCAGAGAACTGTGTATTGGCAGACAGTGTTGACTAGCGTCAATTGCATCATCTGAGTCAACTGACAACACAGCAGATGAGCATGGGACAGTAAGCAGGACACATGATTAACCCTCAGTAGTATACCCATTTGTGCAGAGCCACTACACCAGTTGAATAGAGTCAGGGGGCCTGAAACAGGGGGAGGCCAGTGCCCCACACAGACTTTGACATCCTAAACATGTGCGTGATGCAGAACTGAGCCAGCGTGGGCATGGAATGGATGATCAAATGCCATTAAATGTATGTCATACTGGACACATACTACAATGATCATCTTGCCAAGGACACATAGGGGCATGCATGGAATGCGCATGGAGTACGAATGGGCACTCATGTCCCTGCAGAGCATCTGCCATCTGCACAGTCCGAGTGAGACACCCTGCATCAAGGACAAAGGATGTATCCCACAGTATGTGCCTGGCAGGTTGGCAGGGGGAAGTGTGCATGTACACAGGAGAGTTGAACAGGCCATTGCAGTAGTCCAACATGATACCCACCAGTGCCATGGTGAAATTGGGGTGCAGAGGAGTGGAGGGGCAAGGGAGCATGCATACATGGAGTACCCACATGCAGGCAGTACACACATGCACATCAGTCATGCAATGACATAGTCCGAGTGCTGAGTGGAAAGACACCCCAGGCTACATGCAGAAGGGCCACTGAACTGGAACATGGACCGGAGGGGCAGCCAGGTGACTAGCATGTGAGCAGGGTGCAAGTGTGGTGATGAGGACAGTCCCCGTCTGCTCTACATTTCCAGAATGCTGCACGGCAGGCACGCACCAGTGAAGCATTGCATGAACCGAACATGAGAACCATGTACACATAGCATGTAGTGGCAGTCAAGCACAACACATCACACAAGCAAACCACACATGGGCTGGACAAACACGCAACAACACTCACTGGACGGGGCATCAAAATCCAGCATCTCTCCCACTCCTTAGTACAATTCTGCCGGTATGAACTCTGCAGCGATCAACTTGTGCGAAGTGAGATCTTCCTCCTCAGATGGTGGCCCACTGCCAGTCACCTGAGTCATGGCATAATTGGAGGCATGCTTTAGTTTTGCACAGCATTGGAGGTCATACCAATGCTGTTTGCACTCCTGAGCTGTGCGCACCTCATGTCCGAATGCACTGACCTACTCCGCAACATGCTTCCAGTGGTACAAATGCTGGGCAGCCATAGTGTGACAATTTGGGCCCACTAGCATATCACGGTTGTGTCCAGACACGTAGTCCACAAGGAAGTCCAGTTCCTGCTTGCAGGAGGGCTTCTTCCTCGATGTACCGGAGGCTGGAGCCGTGTCTGGGGTCCCAGCCTCTTGTGCAGGTGCAACCTTCCTCCTCTTGGGCAGTGATCCAGACCCTGACTGGAAAATGCTGCTGTGATCAGAAGGGGCAGTGACGCTGGTTGATTAAACCGAGGGAGTGGCAGGTGGAACTATGACAGAAGCCCTGACTTGCGTCAGTGGCTGCTGGGTGCCCTTGACTGGACCCTGCACAGCAACATCCGCTGTGCCATGGTCATTGACAGAGACTGCCCTGGATTGCAGACTCACAGCCGGGGTGGTGTTGGCTGCATCTGCCCATGCAGTTGCCAACACCCGTCTGCTCGGGGGGCAGCAGATGACAATACTGCCCAAGGGACATGTTCCTCAGTCAGGGCAGCCCTGCGTGCACTTACCACGTGCCTCCTGAACACCTGGAAATCATCCTGGGACTCTTCAGGTGCCAATGCACCATGCACTGGCAGACCCTCAGCCTGGGTGGTGCTGGCCACAACTGCACCTGCAGCTACCACTACTCTTGGGCCTGTGGCAGTTGATGAAACAGACTGCCGGGTCACATGGGTGCCAGATGCAAGAGCTGCATCTCCCGGGAACAACAGGGGGTGGTATCATGACTGCACAAACACGTGGCAGAGCATCCTGCCGAAGTGGCGCACCCCTGCCTCTTCCCCTTCTGCAGCCACTTTGGACACCATGGAGTCCCCATACTCCCTGGTCACCCTGTTCACATCCCTGACCATGCCCGCCATGCGAAGAATGCCCAGCTGAGGCACCCCTCACCTTTCGTGGACTTCCAACCATGGCACAGATGTAGTAGTGCTGGCACAGATGTAGTAGTGCCAATGGGAGGTGTACACGCCAATTGTCCTGGGTAATTGGGGTGAAGGGGGTGGGGTACTAGATGTTAACAGCACCCCTGCGCACATGCAAGGCTGTATGTGACCCCGGTGATAAAGTGACCGGTCACGCAATGCTCAGGCACCCCAAAACTGCAGTAAAACCGTGCACGCATCCCCCAGTAGCCAATGTGTGTGGAATTAACCTCCCGCAGTATGCAGAGGCACCCAGGGGCACGAAAAACATGTACACGTGGGACACGCAGGCTACTATGACGTGGTAATACAAAACAGATGTAGCCAATACCCCCACAAAAAGAAGAGATACGTCCTTGATCCACTGTGAAGTAGTGATGGCACATGAAAAAAACAGAAGTAGCAACACACACGTCGGTCTCCACAAAAAGCACATACAGTGAACTGCTGGCCCCGCTCACATTTAACCGTGCTGAGTGTAACGTCCGCGCACGTCATGTCACTTACGCGCTTAGGCCTTTTCCTCGAATTACACGCTTTAACACACGTACATGCTGCTTTTTCACATGCTGAATCAGTATGCACCTGAGCCGAGAGAAACGCCCACGTGTGTTAATTCACATATGCGCTTACCCGCTAAGGGCCTTTCCTCGAATTACACATTGACATGCTGTTTTTTCATTTGCAAAATCACTCTGTATCAAGCTGGCCACGTGAAAACACACGGAAGACCAAGCTCCTTCCCAGAAGGCCATTTTCCTGCCCCTGAGTGCCCCGAACCGACTTCCACCATCCATCGGCTACTGCCTGCCTGCCTGCTGGCCATGTGCCCTGCTCTTTGGTGCCTGCACATCAGCCATCTGCAGGGGTATATTCGATGTGACCACCCCTGCTGGAACAGAAGACTCCCGACTGCAATTCCATCGCTCCACAGCCCAGCACCAGGACCCAATTGCCCACCCACACCTGCCTCGGGGGTTGCCATGTCGGGGGAAACACCATCTGAGACCACTGGCAACCCCCAGCCAGCGAGGCAGAGGGCTGCCAGCTTCACAGCAGGAGAGGTTGGCATCCTGGTGGAGCAAGTCCTGGTGCATTATGATGCCCTCTTCGGAAGAACATGCGCCGACAAAGATGTACAGAGCAGGATCTGGATGGACATCGTGGTTGCCATCAATGCGGAGGGGGTGGCAACCCGCAACCTACCACATGTCCATAAGCGATGGGAGGACTTCAGGTCCTGGACCCTCATAAAGGCCTGGCGCCTCTTGGACACAGCGGATGTAGTGGGGTGCCGGGTTCGCCTTACCAACGTCCAGATGAGGGTCCTGGAATGCATACGCCCAGCGCTTCACCGCCAGGTCCTCGATATGCAGACCTGTCTGGAGTCGAGCGGTAAGTGTCCATGTGCAATGATTGGATGCAGTGCATGTTGAGGTGTGCCATGAGTGTGCAGCTTGGACATATGTCTGGAAAGGCCCATGTATGGATGTGTATGTTCAGGGACATGAGCCTGCTGCCTGTGAGTCCAGTCATGTGTGATGCACATCAATGGTGTATGTGTTACAAAGCATGATTCACAAATGCATGTGGAGATGCACACATGTTAGCATTTCTGTGTATGTACTATGCCATGGTTGGGGTGTGACACATGGATGCTGGTTCCACCTTTATGTACGTGCACAGTGTACATATGTGTGTGTGTGTGTGTGTGTTTGACATGCGTGCGACTGTGATACGCCATGGATGCATGTGACACAGACATGTAGGGAGCCAATTGGCAGATGTGACATAGTTGTTGGTGATTGCATTGTGACAGGTGGTGGAGATGTATAGATGCATGTCTGTCTGGTTGCGTGTGTGCATGTGTTTGGCACTCCCCATGTTGCTTGTGATGACAGGTTGACCTTCTGAGGTTCATGCTGTTGTGTGTGTATGGATGCTGCTAGCTGCTGCACCATTCCCGTTAATTTGTGCATGTGCGTGTGTTCAAATGATATGTGTGTTGGTGAGTGTGCTGCCATCTGTGAAGTTTGACACTGCCACTCATGTGCAACTGTCATGTGTGTATATGACCATTGTACAGTGCCCTGATTCCTGTGTTCTGTCTCTCCTTGTCTGCAGCGTCGACTGATGAAGAGGGTGGAGACGGTGCTGTGGAGCACAGCGGCAGGGATCCCACCGCCAGCCGGAGACACAAGGCCCAGCTCCCCTCCCAGGTAGTCATCTCTTCGGGGAGTGAGGAGTCTGGTGCTGCGTCCATGGCCGCTGCTGCCGAGGTAAGGTCCAAGTGGCGGCATTTGGAGGTGGACTCCTCAGCAGCAGTAGGGGCAGCTGAGCCGCCACAGGGGCCTATGGAGGAAGATGGCACGGAGTCATCCAGGTTGGTGGGGAGTTTGCTTGAGGAGGAGGCCGCGGATGGCCCACGCACGGAGCCTGGAGGAGGGTATTCCATTGGTGCTAGTGGTGCAGTCCAGGGGCAGGGACAGGAGGCAGCACAGGCCGCCCCAGAGGTGCCTGTGTGCAATCCTGTCCCCGATCCTGTGACTGCATCATTCAGCACCAGCAGGGATGCATCCTTCCAGACCCGTTTTCAGGGAGGGGATGCGCATACAACAACTGGCATTCCTCTCCCTGCGGACGTTGCAATCCGTGACCATATTGAGCCTGTCCTAGCTGGGATGGCATTGTGCCAACAGGGTATTTGGGATGATGTGCAGGGTTCTCATCTGGACAATGCACATCATTTCAAATACCTCTTTGGCCACGTCGACCTACTAGGAGAGGTTGTCGGCACTGGGTTCATCCGTGTGCTCGAACTTCTTGCGACCACCTTCTAAACTGAGCCCCCTATGCACCAGTCGTCCTCCGTCAAGTATTACCTGGGGCCCCTGTGGAGCTGCCCCTGAGCCAGCGGCCAAGCCGGTGGAGGACAAATCCCTGCCACAGTCGGGAGTCGGAGGTCCAGCAGGCTTGGCCACCCCACCAATTGGACCCCAACAAAAGGAGGACGTGCAGGCATCAACAGGTAGGGCACGTGCACGGCAGCAGCAGGATCACCCCTGGTCATGCCCCGCAGGCAGCCCATCATCCCTGGGCATGCCTCACAGGCAGCCCTTCACCCCTAGGCATGCCCTGCAGGCAGCCCGTCACCACAGTCCATGCCAAACAGGCAGCCCACACCACAGGGGGGACTTTTTCCATTCGATTTCGCTGGCGCGAGCAGGGAACGCATATTCCGAGGGGTTCGCGGGGAGTTTTCCACATGATTTCGCTGGCGCGAGCGGGGTACGCACATATTCCGAGGGGTGCGCAGGGAGTTTTCCATGGGATTTTGTTGGCGCGAGGGGGGTACGCATATTCCGAGGGGTGCGCAGGGAGTTTTCCACGCGATTTCTCTGGCGTGAGCGACGTCCACGTATTCCAAGGGGTGCGTGGGGAGTTTTACACGCGATTTCTGTTGCGCGAGCGGGGTGTGCGTAATCCTAGGGGTGCGTGGGGTGTTTTCCACGTGATTTCATGGCATGTGAGGGCTGTTTGGCGTTTTTAGCACATTTTCATGGTTGGGGGCTGTATGCTGGTCCACTGGCCTTTGCGCCATGTACGGGATTTGTGCAATGTTTTTGGCGCACAAGGCGGGGTTGGGGGCGTAACTGGCGCTGCTGCAGGGTTGCTGCGCCCAGTGGCGGCTGGTGAGTTTTAAAGCTGGTGGGGCGGTAAGTTCCCAGTGGGAATTTGGGAGCGAGCGCGCGAGCCCACACCACCCAAGGTGGGTGTGAGGTGGTTCTCACCCGCGAAATCTTTTGAAAAATTGCCTCCAAAATGTGCTATTTACTGTCCAAAACCCACCAAAATATGACATAAAGGGGCTGATTCATGGAATTTGTGCGCCGAAAAATGGAGATTTGTGCACCACAAATCCCCATTTGTTAAATAGGGATTTGCGGGCAGAATGGCGCACAAATCCCTTTTTTGCGGCGCAAAAATTCCATGATCAGCCAGAGTAAGCATTAGGTTTTACATACTAATGGTGGTAAATTATTCTTACGTGTGCAAGTGTATTTTACAGCAGCTTGTATTGAGAATAGCTGGTACTATGATGTATGCATAAAGAAATTCATCATTATATAGTCAGTAATGATGGAAAAATATCCTCTTACTAAGGTGGGATTTTCGGCATTTTCTGAAAGGGGGGCAACTAAGCTAAAATATCACTTTTTAACCGCTTAATCGTGACCAACAAAATCAAGGTCAGTGGTGGTCAGAATGTTCAGTTGTGGTGCGTGAAGATTAAAGTCTGATTCATGAATGCCCAGGTGGTAGTGGTAGGCTGGTGAAGATAGGGTCAGAGTACTTGCATCGAGATAATGATCGCCATCTTCTGCAAGGGATAAAGAGGGCGAACAGGCAAGACGCTTTTCTAGCAACTAGACAGGCTGGATGGTGTGTGAGGTGGTGGTATAAATATGGGAGTGATTGATCCAATGAAAAGCCTGGATCACCTGCAGGGACTTTGGAGGTCAGTGCTGGTTGGCAAAGAAGTGGATAGTTTTGGGTTGCCCCATGCAGAGGAAATGGCCTGGGTCTCCATCACCCTCAAGTACCCATCACACAATGGTTGAGGACTAGAATGGCTGACGGGCTCCTGGGTGCAGGGATTCTTGCGGGAGATGATGGGGTCAGGTGTTCAGTGTTGGGCCAATGGGAGGCCTAGATCAGATGCTTGTACTGCGGCGGCGAGGATGAGCCAGCGCAGGCTCAGACTGGTTGCATAAAATTGTCTCGGGCACCAATGAAAAAGTGGCCCACAGTTGCAAATGGCTATTCATTCCTTTTGGGACAGACTGTTTGAATAGTAAACAAGGGGAGTTTTTAATAAAATGTGATACAAATTGTGCATTTTAAAGATATGTATTCCGCAACACTGGCCAAAACGACTAGCCGCATAGTGAAGTAACTCATCAAACTTGCCCACAGCACCATTTTGCGTTTCAATCCGAGCCTAGCGGTACTTTCCTAATGCAAGTGGGCATACGTCACTGGGAAGAATCTTTTGATTGATTGTTTTGCAAACTTATCTGCACACACGTTGACATTAAATGCGCTAATGGCAAATACAGAGCGCTGTGTGGCAGACCATTACTTAAAAAGAGAACACTACACAGACGCGGTTTGTGTGAGCGGCAATATGTTATTAAATGCAAGACACATGCGCAAACACACAATTGAAACATGATAATACATGCAACGACAATATAGAAGACAAGAGGAATTCCTTTTAGTGGCTACAAACACAAAACATTATGAAGTGCATTCATTCAGCTAGCAAAACAATCTTTTTAAAAGGAAAGCGTATATGACGTACCGACTGGCTTGAATGAACATTGAATGGGGCATTGCTAGTTGTGCAGCCGAAACATTATTTCCGAGTGCGTCGTGTATGTTTTAATTATTCTGCCACCTGACATGAAACACTGTTTGGCCGTGTACCTGAACCCTGAAGGAGTGTTTCACCCTGAGACGGCACTGATCATCTCAAAATGAGCCAGCCCTGCTGACAAGGTCGTTTTACTTGACCTTGTCCTGCCGCCGACTTTAACACTGGAATTCGGCGATGGCTTGCACCGTTGCATGCCTCCTTTTTTTTTTTTACCTGTTGCTTCCAGAACACCCTTCGCCAAGCCCCGGAGCTCTATTCAAATGTAAGCGGCCTCGAGTCGCTTCGCCGTGATACTGCCGGTGAACCTGAGGCCCTGCTGGGACATACAAAAAATGAGCAGGCCCCAGGTTCCAGCAGTCGGAGGGGAGGCGGAGGGCTGGCGAAATCAAAGGCAAGTAATCAAAGTTTACAGGGTAACAAAAGCGAGTCGCCATGATCAAAAGCAGGGACCTGCATTGTGCCAGCTCCCATAATGGAGCTAGGCCTTCACACATATCCAGGCAAGACCAGTACAACTAAGCAACAAGTAAAAGTTGCTGTGGCCACAGAACAGTTGTACTTACTCTGGTGGATGCAGTCGGAGAGGGCAAACTTCTTCCGCCTGCAGTGCGGCCTGTTCTTTCTCTCTGGTGGGCAGCAGGGCAGGGCAGCTCAGCTCAACACGTTGAAAACACAAGGACATGGAGGAAGAGAGAGAGGAGTGTGGTGGGTGGATGCAGCCTGGGCCATCACCCCACCCCCCCCACTGAAGTCATTGGCTGCCTCCTGCATAAATACAGTATTCTCATTGGCTGTTTGCCAGCCATTGGCAAACAGCCAATGAGATTACTGTATCTATGCAGGGAGGGACGGAGGCTCCCTCCCTCCCTGCAGATTACAGATCTTTGCTGCGCTGTTTGCGCACATAGTGATACTGGCGGGGCCACCCCTCGGGCGCCCCGCCAGCATCCTAATTAAAAGTGTTACGTAAAGTGCGTGGAGCTACGAACTCCACGCACTTTACTATAAGAAAAAGGAATGTAAAACGGGACGCGCCCCGCTGTTGCAGCCGGCCCATGAAAAGGAATCCTATTCATGGGCCGGTTGCAACAATAGGAAGGTAATTGTCGCCAGTGTCTCGCCACAGCGCCCCCACAAGGTGGAAAATACAAACAGATTCAGAAGAAGAACTTCAGAACTTCTACTGAATTTGTTAGTACTCATACCTGGTGGGGGGGCCTAAGTGGGGGGGGCGGCGCCCTGCCGCCTATGATGATAGCGGCCGCCACTGGCTGCGCCACTCTGCACCATGGCTGATTATGGATGTTAGTATCCATCAATACGCTGTGCGTCAAAATGGGTTTTGGCGCACGTGGCTGGCATAGACTGGCGCACGCTCCCTCTGTGCGCCAGCCACGTGCACCACTTCTACGCTGAATTCTATGAATTACCCCCTAAATGTCAAAATAACTGAAACTTAAAAGAAGCCAGTTTTACACCAATCACCTATTTTAAAAAATATTGCCCAACAATATTCCGGTCATCACAACACGCAGAACATTGCAATGACATCAATCGCATCCTAAGACCAATGTAACTAACACCCTAGCACTTGTAGCATTTTTTTCAAAATCAGCAATTGCACCCGCATGTATGAAAAAAATCGTTTCAACAAATGTGTACTGTTTGACAAAAAACTAGAATTCAGCCATCACAAAGCCCCTATATGTTGTATACATAGCAGCACGAGAGGGTGTCAAAGCGGGTCTCTATCCGGTGTGCACAGTTATAGGCTTGAAAGGCTTGAAACAAGTCCTCACGATTTTGTAGTTGAATCGCGGTAGGTTTAAATAATTGCACAAGACCCCACACTCTGGCCAAAGTAAGGCTTTTTGAAACTGGCTAACTTGCATTTCTTTCGTGTTCAGTTTGTCATATTGTTTAACCATTTCCTGACAATGTTATGTTTATTAAAATGTGCAAGACATGAATTTTACAGGGACTTGCATTTTAAAAGCTTTGTCAGTATTTTGTGAAACACAGCCCTAACACTCCGGTTGTCCTACCACACAGAAAAAAGGCACAAAGGCTTTTTAGCGCTTTGCTGCCACAAAACAAATAATATACATTGTACTGCTTTGCCTCCACTGACCAAATACTGTAAATTGTAACACATACTTAAAATATAAGATATAAACGTTCAGGAACAAAACTGCTAAGGACCGGGTACTAAGCACGTTTTCCAATCAGGCCCTGAGTCTAAATTATAAAGACAGCATTTATATCTCTGTTCAGATTAATGCATCAAGCTGCTCTTAACTGCTATATATAAAACATCACTCTAAACTGTTTAAAACATCCCAGCATTCATTTAAAATGTAAAGAGTCCTTGTAACTGGATCAGGAATTCCAAAAGAAAATTCCTGCATGGCATATAAAAAAGCAGTGTTAACTGGCAAACTATATAGAAATAGACGTTGAAACATGTGTCAAAATAAGCACCAAAAAATAAAAAAACATTCAAACAATACATGAAAATAACTTCTAAAAAAGTGACTTAAAATTATTATCTAAAAGGAAAGTTTAACAAGATGTGCAAAATCCCCCACAGTGAAAAAAATATGTAAGTGTAGATAAAAGCCTCCCTTACCTCTCCCAAAATGCATTTTTGCAGTCAGCCAGCTATGATCCCTACATTGTGATTGAGCCCCCCACTTACTCCCCTGACACCCTCAGGTGACATACGCACAAGGCCTGTACAATTATTAATCAACAGACATGGGCTGTGCATGTCTGTTGACCGGATCCTGCCTTCCCTCATCAATTTCCTTCCTTCTGCTGCCTCTCCCCTCATCACTCTCGGTCCCGCCTCCCCTGACCAGAGACTCACAACGCTGTACTCCTCCTCAGAAAACCTTCAAAGGCAGAGACTGCCTCCACCTGTCAGCTCTTAACGCCATGCTCTTACAACAAACACTCTGCTGACATCTGCCTCCTTCTTGTAGACACTGACTTCGACTTTCTCGCTCTCACTGAGACTTGGTTCATGACAGCTCATTCATTGCTATTCACTCCCTCCACCCTATCGGCCTTCAAGATCAATTCCAAGTCTCGACCTGGCCGTGCTGGTGGTGGGGTCGCCTTAATCTATCCTGAGTGGGTTCCTTCTTCCATCATACCCACCCAACTATATACTTCATTTGAGAGCTTGGTCTGCAATTTGGTCATCTTGCCCTCCTCCACTCTGACCATTGCTACCATCTATCGGCCTCAGAGGTGCTACCACCCTGTTCCTCTCTGAATGGGCTGATTTCTGCTCCTCCTTACTTTCATCCACTTCCAACCTCCTCTTCTGTGGTCACTTCAACATTCAGTTGGACACTTCTGCCTCAGCATCCACTCATTGCATTGATCTCTGCATCTCTCTCTCCATTTCCATCCTCCCCTCCAGTCCAACCCACGCGGCTGGACATACCCTGGATGCCACCATCCACTCCGACCTTTTGCTTGCTCCCTCTCTGGTCACCCCTCTCTCCTGGTCAGACCATGCTCTCCTCTCCTCCCACCTGGGTCCCTTTGACCCTCCTACTGCATCCACAAAAGCCCTGCCATCCTCATTCTCAAACATTTGTCCGATGAAACGAGTGTCAGCTATTGTTATTTGCCTGTACCTTCATCCCCCATTCCCCCTACCTCAGATTCCACCTCAGACTATGCTTTCAGCAATCTTCACTCAACAATCACCAATACCCTTGACATCCTTGCCCCAGTCATGAGGGTCCACCTGAAACCTGCCTAAGCGTAACACCTGGCATGACTCTGAAATTGCAGCCCTGAAATGAAAGTGCAGAGTTTCGGAATGGAGTGACAACATTCAGATTCATCCTCTGACAAACTGACCTGCCATCAGCTTCAAAGGCAATACAGACTTGCCATCTATGCCAAGAAAAGGGTCCACATTTACGCACGGGTATCAGGGGGTATCAGGTGCATTCAATAACATGGCTGAACGTTTCAAAATCTGCAGAGAGCTAGCCAACCTTTCCACATTCTCCTCCTCCCTGCTTCCTTACAAGACCCTCTGCAATGCACTGGATATACATTTTGCCACCAAAACTCAGGACATCCCGAACACCCTAGTTACTCACCAACCTAACCCATCTCACACCCCTTTGCTTCCTTTGGCCACTCCCCCTCCTCCTTCTGCCTTCTCATACTTCACCCCTGTCACACCTGAAGAAGTCATCAGAGTAGTCTGCTCTATGAAGGCTTCTTCCAAACAGGTTCCCCCCTGCTATTCCAGAACATTCAAGTACATCATTGGCTCTCTTGTCCCCGCACTCACTGATATCTGCAACCACTCTTTCGCCACTTGCTCTTTCCCCTCCTACCTCAAGCACTCCATTGTGTGCCCACTATTGAAAAAGCCTTCAGCAGTCCCTCAATTTCCATCCAACTACTGCCCTATTTTAATCAACCCCTTCCTGTGTAATCTGCTGGAGAAGCTGGTCTTGCCCCAACTCAACTCACACACTGAACTTGTTGGTGGTCTCCACGATCGATCATCAATCTGTATTTCGAGCATCCAGAGGCATGGAAACTGCTCTTCTGAACACCCGTGAAGAACTGTGTGCATCCCTAGACTCGAACTCCCCTGCTGACCTCATTCTACTTGATCTCTGCTCTGCCTTTGACACTGTCAACCATTCCATCCTCATACAAAGACTCCACAATACCCGTTGTATCTCGGAACAGGCACTGGAATGGTGGACCTCTTTCCTAACTGACCACTCCTCCCATGTCTTCCTGGGTACCTTCTCTTCTCCTATGTCCTTCTCCATCTGTGGTGTGCCCCAGGGATCTATCCTCTCCCGCTGGCTCTTTAGCATCTACCTTGATCAGCTGGCATGCCTCATCTCCTCATTTTGCCCCAACTTCCAGTGTTATTCAGACAACACTGAACTCTTGTTCAGACTTCCTGCTCACTCACACCTTTCTTTATCTCTGACTGCCTGTCTGCCATCCAGGCTTGGTGCTTTTCCAATGATTACTGCGGGACCCCTGCTTCCTCCTTTTTCCCTTCTCTCTGGCCTTTCACCTTGGGTTATCCCCCTTCTGCTTCTTCTGAAGCCAGAAACCTTTCAGTCATCTTTGACTCCTCTTTATCCTTCCTCCCTCACACTCAGGACATTGCCAAGAAGTGCCACTTCAAACTCTTCCTTCTCAAAGGAATTGTTCCATTTTTCACCTTCCCCCAGAAGCTCAATGTTTCCTGAGCCCTCGTTCTCTCTAGGCTTGACTATTGCAACAGCCGCCTTCTCAATCTACCATATTCCACTCTGCAACCCCTTGAGCCAAGCCAGAATAGAACAGCAAGACTTATCATTGGCCTTAAGCCCTTGGACTGCACCGCTCCTGCACTAAAAAAGCCTCCACTGGCTCCTGGTTGCTGCATGGATCCAATTAAAATCCATCTGCATCATCCACAAGGCTGCCTGGGGCCCAGGACCAAACTATCTGCAGTTCTCTCTCACCAAATACTCTCCTTCTAGACCTCTTATCTCCTCTGGCACAAACTCTCTGTGTGTAAAGTGTTTTGCTAAACAGAGAGAAGAAGGCCACTCACTTTCTCCTGATGGATCCCTCCTCTGACACAGCCTCCCCGTCCCACTGCGTCTTGAGCAGGACCGTTTGAAATTCTGAAAAAACCTTTAAGACTCTCCTCTTTTGCTCCTCCTTTTGTCTTTCCTTCCTCCCTCTGCTAATTCCACAGTTTCTGTGATTGGTATCTTGGGCCCTTATGCATCCCCTGGGCCTTTGACCATTCACACCCAATCTCCCCAGCATCTGCCCTCCATCAGCACTTGCCTCGGCACACCACCCAATACGTCACTTGGGCACATAGCACTTGCCATAGGATGCACTTCATCTGTGGATCATCCTCGAGCACGGACCCCACAGCACCTACAACACTGCCCGCTTCCTTCCTGCACCTTCATGTTCTATATACACACAAGGCATAGTAGGTTTGGCCGTCCCTTCCCCCACTGTTTTTTTTTTTGTATTTAATTGTACTGCTATCCCGTTTTCACTCCTGTTGCCCTGTGCGAGCTTTGAAACAGTGCCTAACAAGCAAGCACAAATAAATAAATAAGTAAGGAAATAAATAAATAAATAAATACATAAATAAATGTGTTCTCTGTGACACAGCAAAATGCACATTATATCGGCACCCCCAATATGATACACATGTTTCTGTTTGCTTCATACTGTCCTTGATGCCTGTAGATAAACAACCCCTTGTATATCTCCCTGCACCGATGCTTACACAGCGAAATACCAACACGTCTTATCAATAGCCACATGCTTCATTGTTTTTCTGGGGTCTGAAAAATGCAATACTGTCATTATGAACCATCTGGCTTTCCAAAATAGTAAAGTAATGCACAAATACAAACCCCTTCTTATCAATACAAACAATCACACATACGTTTTTATTTATTTGCTAGTGTCTGCAAAAATGCCATTGTGGACCATCTGCCATTTCAAAATACCATGAGTCACAGCATTGCATCATTCATTCCTAAGCTTCCCCTGTTGCAGCCCGTTTAAAAGGCAAGTACTTCTCACTGGCTAACAAGAGAGGTTTCTTTCATTGATATTTTTTATCTGCAAAGAACTACCTGTACTGCCCAAAGGCAGTTTTCTTTTCTGTTGGCACTGTAAACCACACTTTACATATAAAAGCAAATTGTTCTCAATATTCTTTTAAAAACAAGCATTGTTCAGACCAGCAGGCTTTTGTGTAACTCTGTTGAAGACACTTTGAACTCTGTCATTTATAATTTTGCCTTGGTAATAGTTTTCACCAGAGTTACACAAAAGACCAAAAGTATTGCCATGGCAAAAATACAAATGACAGAGAGCAAAGTGATTTCACCAGAGATACACAAAAGACCAAAAAGATTGCCATAACAAAAATACAAATGACAGAGTGCAGTGTCTTCACCTGAGATACACAAAAAAACAAATCGATTACCATGGTAATAATATAAATAACAGAGCACCAAGGGGCCGATTCATGGAACAAACGAGCGCCGAAAATCTTGGCGCAAGCTGGCGCAAGCGTGAAAAAACAGGCGCACGTGCACGCGTGCGATTCATGGAAGTCCTGCGTGTGTTTTCCTCGGGATGTGCGCCAAACCCGGGCGTGGCACACCTGGGCGCACACGTCATTGCAACATCCCGAACGCCTTGCGCGACACGCACAGGTAAAGCGCACGATGTCTGCGCACACACCAAAAAGGGGGCGGGACACTGGGCGTGACACGCGGAATGGGGAACAACGCGTGAAAAAGAAGGCGTAACTGGGGAAGTACTGCAGGGAAATACAGGCGTACAACCCGTACCATGGATTCGAATAAGGGATAACCGTGCACGGCAAAAGACCCGCATAGGCGTCAACATGTCCACCACACAAAGGCAGGCGGAAGCGTCCCCGCGCACAGTATAAAAGGGCGCCCAAACAACAAACCCGTATATACAGCTACAATGAATACCACATTTGTCGCAGCACTGATTGTGGGACACCGCAGGACGAGGAGAATAGCCAGGGCCTGCATTTTTTTTCCCCGGACCAGCCTTTCTTGGATGCCTGACTACCACGTCTATGGCAGGTATAGGTTTTCACCTCGTATCATCCTAGACCTCGTCAGGGAGTGGGAAGATGACCTTACATCCCCCACCCTGTTGTCGGGGGGGAAATTCTGCCGGGGTCAGCCGGGCCGTCCGTAGACCTCCGGGCAGGGAGGCCCCAACTCCTCCCGTATATCCCAAAAGAGATAGAGTATGAGACACACGCAAGAAGCAAGGTGATTCTGCTGTTTATTAAACAAAATGGCAGGGATGGGTCAAGGATCGTACGCGTCCGTCCTGACACACACACAATCGTGGGGCTCGCAGGCCCTTTTTACCTTAGTATGACGCGCTACTTGCGTCACCTTAGAAAGTTTAGCAAAAAACCTATTTCCACTCTGGATTGGTTACTCGACTGGTAGGGTTAGTATAGTATACATATAGAGAACGGTGTTAGTGGTTGAGGGTTAGTCAGGTGATATACTTGGGCTGTCCCTTCAATTTGATACATGAAAATTGTTACATGAAGACCTCTGAGGATTGGTCAATGTTAATGGCGTCAGTGATAAGAGCCCCATGTTCTGATTGGTCTGCTCGCGAGCCTCCCAGTCTGGGACTACCGCTGTTCCCAGCTCGCGGTGCACCTGTCATTTGCAACAATGTTTTACTATGGGTAGGTGTAAACAATGTGAGGATTTATTCATATATTGGGAGGTCGACTACTCCCACTGCTGCAGATGTCCAATGAGTCTTTTAATTGTATCTGCCTGTGTCTTGAAACGTGGGATTCAGACGTCTTCTTCCTCCTGGGCTTGGCATCCTGTCAGGTTTGGCTTTGTCACGTGAGGTGGGACCGTGTTTGAGGCAAAATTCAGCACAATTAATATTGTTTTTCCCACTGTGTGCCTGGTTTATCTTGCAGGTGCGGCCTTGGCGTCGGCTTGCGGCGTGCGAGATTGCAACATCGTGCCCTTGGCTGTGTGCTTTCGCCGGGCTCATTCTGCAGGGTCAGCAACCGAGCTCTTGCTCATTCAATGTTCATGGAAGCTTTTGCTTGCGGCCTACTTGGGCCTGGTGCATAGTTGGAACCGTTTGATGCAGAGCGCTTTAGGTTACGGTATCATATTGCTCTATCCTCAGTATCGTGTCTCCGTTATATTCTTCATTATGGTACATGGTTCTTAGAAGAAGCGTGAGCAAGCCTTTTTAGATAAGTTCATTATGCGTCTTGCGTTTCTGCATTTTGAGAGCCTATGTGGAAAATAATAAAGATGCACGTCCGTGGGTATGTCTGTCGCCTACGTCATAGCACTGAGTATGTTCTCCGTGTGGATTGGTGTGGGAGTGTCCGGTGTGCATGTTTGCACAGGTGTGCTGACCGTTGGCTAGGTCGTCATGGCATCTCTAACGACGTGTAGGTTTAGTCGAGTTGATCCATGCCGCAGGTGTGGGCATGGGCAGGGCGGGCTGCTGGGCAGGTAGGTGGGCACATCCGTATGTTCCTGTACCAGGATTTTTGGTCGTCTGGTAGATAGGCAAACTCCTCTCGTGGCGGGTGTCTAAGCCGTGATCCTCTAGGCCAACCGCGAGAGGGGAAGGGCGGGAGCCTGTTCTTCCATTCTCCCACTTCAGTCCCCCCTCTGGTCGACTTGTCGACCACAAACATATCCTTTTCTTTATCTCCTCTCACTCTCCATATTTTAGTTATTCCTCTCAAATGTCCATAGTGGTTAACATGGTCTTCAAATGACCAATACATATATGCACAGGTTCCTCCAGGAGTGCAGTATACCCATTTCCTTATGTAGCTCCTTGGGTTTCTTGGGTTTTCAAGCTTCACAGATGGTGGGTCCAGGTGGTTGGTGATGATCTGGTTGCCCAACTTCTCTCTCTCTTTTATGATTGTGCCTGAGTGTTGGCCGTCATCTGTTGGCATCAAGAGGTGCATACCAACCATTTCGATCATCTCGTCTGTGGTGCGTGCCTTCCGGGCCTTCCAAAATCTTATTATGATCAGTGTAGCTCCAGCCAAAATAGTACATCCAACTATAATCTTCAGTCCATCTGACAGCCAAGATGGCATCCATGACCATAATATTGAAAACCAGCTCTCATCCTTTTTCACACCTTTACTTTCATCCATCATTTTCGAGTGCATCTGGGCCAATTGTAAAACTGCTTCTGTCAGTGTACCATTGTCAGCATCGTTGACAGAGATCAATGTGCAGCATGATTGTCCTATCTTAGCGCAAACTCCTCCTTCCATTGCTGTGAGGAGGTCCAGTACATATCTGTTCTGAAGTGCTACCATCCTCACAGCTCGCAGTTCCTCTTTTATTGCGTTGAATCCATTTACCGTAGAATTAATAGTCATCATTAGTTCCCATCGAGTTATCTGGAGCCATTTTGCGTTTGCGTAAGCCTATAGTCCTGATGTATTATTGAGGAGAAGAACATTGCTGCTCTGCTGAATAGTCTGTGTTCTGGTGGAATTGAAGTGAGTGCTGTTTCCGACCTTCCCCATAGGTAATTTCCTGTCAGAGGTTCTCCTTGTCTTTTCTTTCTATTCAGGACAGTGTTATTGCCGTCGGTTTTGCCCTCTGGCCCCTTCTGAGGTTGTACAGATCTCTTCTTCCTCTTGTTCCCTTCATCCATTTTGGGGAAGTTCGCCACATTGACATGTTTCTGGGGTACCACTAGTGATGGTACATTAACGTGCACCATTGTGCATATACCATTCCACAGAGGGGGCAGTGTGTGGTATGCCTTTTTTCCACAGTCCCAGTAATGGTCCATTACTACTGCTGTTCCTGCTCCCCCCTCAGGTAACTCCATCACGCTTTCACAGTTGGTGTTGTATCCTACGTCCACCTCCCCTTTATGTTGGTAGCATACCTTAGGCGCAGTTAACGGCAGCATTGTTATTGGGTCTTCATCCTTCTCCATCCACGTGAGCATGGGTACGTACTTGATCCAAGTCGTCCAACATCTATGGTTGTGTCCATCAATAGTTGAAATATTTTCTCTTGTTACCATGTTGCTGCCAACCACTCCTATGTCCCATTTGTTGTTCATGTACACCTTCCCTGTTATTATCAGCAGTGGTCTTTCCCAACATTCGTTTTTACCAGGGACTTCAGTGGCGTACCAATCACATGGTAGGTACTGTAGTGTTACTTTCTTTGTTTCTCCTTTTTCAGGACCACTTGTTATGTATCTGAATCCTTCAGCATGTAAACTGTTCTTGTGGTAACTCAAATAAGTCTTGAGGAAGTTGTTTTCATATGGATATGTATCTCGTGTTTTCCACACCAGTTGCACCACTGTCCCTTGAAATCTTCCTTTCGTCTGGAACAGTGCCAGGTATATTATACATCGTGCTATTTTTTCATCTATCTCCGTGGCAACAAATGTTCGGGAAGCGCTCATGGCGTATGGGATTAATGAGCAAACGTAGCAGCTGTCTTCTGTTGTCTGCTTAGCTATGTGGGTCCTGTGTTGGTACCATATGTTGTTTGAGATGTGTGCTGAATCTTGTATGTAGTTGTCAATACATTTATTATCTGAGTATGTGCTGCGTTTAACTCTATTTTCCTTGTGTGGGATTTTACTAGTACCACCTGACGTAACACCTATTGCAGCTGGGGCTGGGGGTGTATTAGGTTTGGGTACAGCAATAGTATTGATAGCATAGCTGTACTGCCATACAGAGGCAGCCAAGAACCCGGTGGTCATTAAAATCCCTATCAATTTTATTACAGATGCTAATTTCACCGGCATTTTGCTCTTACCTTGCTGCAGTCCGGCAGCTTATTCTTGTGACGTTACAGTTGCCCGCCTGAAAATTCTTAATATGCTTGCTATTAGTGTTAGTTGTCGTTTTTAAGCTCTCCCTATCAAGTAGTCATTCAGTGCCCAGGCGAAGAGCTGTTCCCACGCCAATCTAAGCGATCTATCTCTTAGGGCAGGCAAGTATGGTTGGAGGTGGGGCATTGAATGTTCTATGGCCAGGAGGAATGCTATGTAGTAGACACGTACCCTCCTTCTTTTCAGGTACGTTGGCCTTTTTATTTCATATACAAATTGGTGTGACAATTCTTCCGGGTAATTATCCTCTGAGGGTACCATCTACTCCTGGGCAGTGAATTTGTTAGTTATCTACTTTCTTACTAATACAATAATACGCTGTACCTGCATGTGCGAGAGAAAAGAAAGAGGCGGAAGTCAACTGGCGGAAGTCTCTTTACTCTTTAATCGTGTAACCATGGGGTGGGCGGTATGGGGATCACCCCTTTCTTTTCTAGTAGTTGTCTCTGGGGAATCTGAGGGGTGGCAGGGTATGGGGACACTTAGGCCGTTAGTTGTGGTAGAAGTCTCTTCCTCCGTTGGTGACGCTGTTGTTGTCCTTACAGTGGCCCTGTCGGTGGCGCTGGGGCGGGTCTGGGGTTTGTAGATCTTTACGTCGTGTAGGTGGTTCCAGGCACGTTTGTCCTGTAGCTTTACTGCTCTCGTTGATACCTCCTCTACCAGATGGGGGCCAGTGAAGCGTGGGCTGTTCCACTTTCTGTTGAAATTGCGAAGTAGTACGTGGTCACCTTTAGCAACTTTGCACAGTCTTTCCTTTTCCAATTCTTTATGCGCGTCTTCTTGTTGATCGCTGTTAGACCCGCCCCGCGTGCGCTCGAGCTGTTGAGACACAAACACTACACTAGTAATCAAAGAAGACACATATTGGTACATTTCATCACCAAGGACATTTGCAGTACTCTCGTGGTCGGTAAATGCTCTTGATGTTGGAGTTAGGGGAAGGCGCATTTGAGGTCCGGTAACCACCTCGTGAGGGGTGAGGTGGTGGTCGGAACCTGGTCTATCCCTTAGCTCAAATAGGGCTAGTGGAAGGCAATACAGCCAACTCTTCTTTGTTGTTTGCTGTATTTTTGCAATTGCCTCCTTTAATAGGCCATTCAGGCGTTCACATACACCGTTGGCCTGTGGGTGGTATGCACATGCAAATTTATGCTTGATGTTCAGTAAGGATGTGATGTGCTGGAACATTTTGTTTGCGAAATGTGGGCCATTATCTGACCGCAGTACCTCGCACACTCCCCACCTGGGAAAGACCTCCCTCACTAGGAATTTAGCTGCTCTGAATGCATCTGGGTGTGAACAGGGCCCTGCTTCAATCCACCTCGAGAATGGGCATACTACTACAATCATATACCTATTTCCTTGACATACATTGATCATATCAACATAGTCAATATGGAGATGTCGGAAGGGTCCCTCTGGCCGGGGTATAGTACCTCTTATCACCTTCAGAGTGTGACCGGCCGTAAACTGTTGACATGTGAGACAATTGCTGATAAAATTTGACACATGAGAATTTAACCAAGTCTTCCCTAATTTGTGCTGCAATTACTTCCTTGCCTGTGTGGGCTGGGTGGTGTAGTTGGCTCAGGGCGGTGTTCAATAGTGCCAGTGGTATTACAATCTTCCCAGTGTCACCCTGGCGCCATAGTGCGTCAGTTGGTGACATTGTGCATCCTCTTTTTACCCATATTTCTTTTTCTGCCATTGGTGCAGCCGCTTGTAGCTCCATTATCTGTGTGGCTGGGAGATGGGTGTACCCTTCTCTTATCAACATCTCCTTAGCCATTCCCCTCCCTCTCCCTCTCTTTGACTCTGGGGGGTTCCATATCTCACCAAAATATGCAGCATACTTTGCATGTGCGTCTGCTGCTGCATTCCCTTTTGAAATGTGGTCTTCACCATTGGTGTGTGCGGTGCATTTGACCAAAGCTAATTCTTGGGGGTCATTTATTGCTTCAATTAGTTCAGCCAATAGGAGGGCATGTTGCACTGGAGTGCCGTCAGCTCTCCTAAACCCTCTTCTTCTCCATTTCGACAACCCTGAGTGGACGGTGGACGTAACATATGCGCTGTCGGAATATATGGTCACTCGTTTGTCAAAGCTTTCCTTCAACGCCAAGATTAGTGCAATTAATTCTGCTGCTTGAGCAGAATAATGCTGTGGTAGTTGTACACATTTCATTGCCACACACACCGGTACCTCCAACATTTTTACCACTGCTGCCCCAGTCCTCCTTATACCATCCCTTTGGTCGATAGTTGATGACCCATCAATGAACAGGAGCTCACCTCCCTCTAGTGCGTTCTCTTCAATCTTTCTAGTACATGAGTACATTTCAGTGATTTGCGTACAATCGTGTGCATAATCTCCTTCCTCAATTACTTCTGCTAGGAACCTTGCAGGGTTGACCGTGCTACATCTAACAATTGATAGTTCAGCTCTGGATAAGATGATCTCATAACCTGATGCCCTTTGCGTGGTTAGGGTGGACTTAGGTTTATTCAATATTGCAAATAGTGCATGTTCCACAAACAGTGTAGTTGGGCACCCCATGGTGATTGCTGATGCTTTCTCTACCGCAAAAGCAGCTGCGGCGAGACCTTGTTCGCAAGGGAAATGACCTAACATCACAGGATCTAAGTGGCCGCTGTAAAATGCTACTGGTTTGTAGCCCATGCTTGTTTTTTGAGCCAACACTGCTTTCATTACTGCTGAGTCGCAATGTGAAAATATAAAGAATTGTCGCTAATAGTCTGGGGTTGCCAGTACCGGAGCAGTTGATATCGCATCTTTCAGTTCATCAAAAGCCTCTTTCATTTCCATTGTCCACCCCAACTTTTTCTCCCCTTTATTAGCTTCCTTTAACGCCTCAAGCAGGGGTCCTATGTATGAGCTGTAATCAAATACCCATGCTCTACAGTAGTTGCACAGACCCAGGAACTGCTGCAGTTCCCTCACTGTTTGTGGCACTGGCGTTTATGAAATGGCCTGTGCTCTTTGTGGTGCAATCTTTCTTCCATGTTGGGATATGAGCTGACCAATGTAAAGTACCTGTTCTTGACAGTACTGTAACTTTTCCATGTCTACCTTGTAACCTTTTTCAGCCAATATTGTCAGCATCTTTAATGAGTCCTCTCTGCATGTTCTTTCGTTTGTACTGCAAATTATTATGTCGTCAACATACTGCAACACTGTGCTTTCCACTTCAATGTTACCCAAATCCATCTGTATTATTCTGTTGAAGATTGAAGGTGATTCGCAGTACCCTTGTGGCAATCTGGTGTGTTTCCACTTTGTGTTTCTCTAAGTGAAGCTTGTCAGATCTTGTGAGTCTGGGTTCAATGGTATTGAGAAAAAAGCATTTTTAAGGTCGATCACTG
Organism: Ambystoma mexicanum; assembly: GCF_040938575.1. Classification (NCBI taxonomy): domain Eukaryota; kingdom Metazoa; phylum Chordata; class Amphibia; order Caudata; family Ambystomatidae; genus Ambystoma; species Ambystoma mexicanum. The sequence goes on from NC_090929.1 coordinate 1,585,480,940, forward strand.
TAAATCGTGATGCTTCTGCTGGAATGCCACACAATATTGTGGCCGGGTTTGAGGCTATGGGGTATTCTGCTTCTACTATGTTGTTCAAGGGCCTGAGATCCTGTATGAAGCGCCAAGATCCCCCTCTAGCCTTGCGCACTGGGTATACAGCCGTGTTACATGGTGATTCTGAGGGGGCCAATATGCCATTATCTATAAGGGCCGTTATGGTTTCATATATGCCCTCATCTGCCTCTTTTGATAGTGGGTACTGTTTCACTCTGGGGAGTATTGCACCTTTTTTCAATTTTATCCTTACTCCCCCTATACTTTTTATGCACCCCATGTCATAGGGGCTAGTAGTCCATAATGATGTGGGTACTTTTGTCATATCCTCCTCAAAGAAGGGAACTGGGGTGGATGTGGGTGCCTCAAGTGCCATTGCAATTTTCTGTGCCACTTGTTTGTACGCCACTCTTAGCCATATTTCCACACTCATCATAAACACCATTTCACCTTCCTCCTTTTCTTCTGAGAACAGCTCCTCATCTGACACCTGGGTGAGTCTACATCCTTCTGCTAGTGCTATCACTGCCCTCCATGCTCTTCCTTCTCTGTCTTGGGCATGTACCGCAATGTATTCAGCTGTTGCTATAATGCTCTCAATGTCCACTGGAACTACCTTTCCTTCTGGTTCATTGGCTGGTGTTTCTGGTCTGAACAAATAGGCCGCTGGCCTCCTCCAGATCTTTCCCTCTATCCCTGGCATCCATGCAAATGCCATGTCTGTCCCGTACTGGAATAGTTCGCCATCTACTGGCTCAGCCCTAATCGCTGTCTGTCCGCAGTATGCTTGCATAATCTGTCGTGCTGTGAGCATGTTAATTCCTGGAGTAGAGCAAATTATGCCGTCCTCCGTAAAGGAGATCGTCATATTCAACCTGTTCATGATGTCTCTCCCCAGTATATTTACTGGTGAGTCACTATAATATAAAAGTGGGACTGACATGTCATAATCTCCTATAGATAAGGGAATGTTATCAGTAAAGGGAACCAACCCTCTAGCCCCAGAGAATCCTTGGGTGTTCATGGCTTCGCCCGACATCTTAAATTTACCTTCCCTTTTGCAAGACAGGGTCGCCCCGGTGTCAACAAGGAATGATAATTTTTTGTCACCTATCGTTACCTCTATGCGTGGTTCCTCCGCACTATTAGGTGTTACTGACAGGATGGGACACACCAAGGCCGTCTGTGGGCTGTCCTATTGAGGGTACAACGATTGACCATTTCCTGTGTAAGGGTTGTGTCCCAGGACCGTCACCCTACCCAGTTGTGTTTGTTGTGCTTGGGGTTGTTGTGTTATCGCTACCTGTTGTTGTGGCAGTGAATATGTCTGTGGCTGTTGTTGTGTTATTAGTTGTTGCTGTTCATTTCCCTGTTGCAACGTCTGCTGTTGCTGTATGCCCTGCTGTTCCTGTGTGGGCCTTGTTTGTCCCTGTTCGCTCCATGATGGTGTTCCTGGTCTTACTCTACACGTGCGTGACATGTGCCCTACTAATCCACAACTCCAACACACCGGTGGTTCCCTACTCTGCCATGGAAAGCTTCCTGTGTTGTCCTGGTATACTGGTTGCCCGGTGGGGTAGGAATTTCTAAGTCCTCCCACCTGCTGTTGTGTGTTATATCCGTATCCTCTCCCTCTCATAATTCCTCCTCTTCCCCTGTTATAATTATAATACCCAGCTCCTGGCATTGAGTATCCTCCTCCCATGTTGGTCGTGTATGGTTGGAGTGGCGGCACCTGTTGTGTTATAGTCTGTGAGGGTGGTATTTGGGAGGGATCTTGTGCAGCCACTACTTGTGTGGGGCTTTGGGTCATTGTTGTAGGTGTAGTTATTAGTGCCCCTTCCATTGTGTATTTAGTAAGTTTTTTCTGTACTAGTTTAGCCTCTTCCGTTTTCCTGTCCTCTTCCTTTTGTTTCATTTTTCCTTGCCATGTCCTGCAATGATGCACTATCGTCAGTTGTATTTCTGGCCATGCTTTTGCTTCCATTCCCACTACTTTCTTCAGTTGTTTTTGAACTCCTTCTGGGAGCCCTTGTACTAGTATATGATAAAATATTGCTGGTGTTTTGTCCCATTGTTCTCTAGTTTCCATGTGCCACTTCTCTTGGATTTCCTGGATATAATCAACAGGATCTTCGTCCTCACGCATCTTGCGTGGGGTGATTGCTCCTATGTCTGATGTGTCTGGGTACTGTACCCTCAGTGCCTGCCATTGTGCATGTCTGCAGTTTGCGAATGGTGCCCCATCGTGCGATGTGTTTGCTATTGTTACCACAGTGAATCCCGCTCTCTTCCAAATGTCATCCGCTGCATCCCCTAATATTGATATTAGAAGGCCCTTTACATCTCCTACTGCCAGTTTCTGTCCTGTGGTGTGTTTTTCCATTTCATATATCCATTTACCCGCACCTCCACTTAATGATGGGAGCCTGCACTTTATATTTTCTTTGTCTGTATGCTTCCAAGGGACGTATTGTGGCCTAACCCCTCCCCTCTCCAGAAGTGGCATTAAGTTGTGTCTCGTTTTACCCCTTGTGTTCCATAAAATCGAGTCCTCTTCTTCCCTCTCTCCTACATCGTCAATTTCGTCCGTATTTCCCCTGCTCGTAACTCTTTCTTCTCCATCTTTTCCCATTCTTCCATCATTTCCTGTATTTAATGTGGGCGTGTGTATTCGTCCTTCCTGCCTGCGGCTAGGGAGGTCTCTAAGCCTATCTGCATAGGGTGTCAGTTCGTTTGTGAAGGGCGCGGGTTTGATTGTACGTAATGAAAGTGAGGTGGTTGAGCATGTAGGGTGGGATGGGAGAGGGTGTGATGGTGACGGTGTGGCTTCATGTGTCTGTCTTTCCGTTATTCCTTGCTCTTCCTCCTCACTTCTCTCCAGTTCATCCTTTCTCCTACAGATCCATGGTGAGTCTGTATTGGTCCGGGTGGTGTATAGTTTATCTAGGCTTTCCCTTTCACTGTTTCTTCCTTCCTTCTCCATTCCTTCTTCTTCCTCACTACAAAAGTCATTCGTAAATGGCAGCCCCCACTCTGTCTTTTTCCCCTTGATTGTTACTGTCTTTAAGTCTATTAGGTCCGATTCTCCCTTTTCTCCTTTACCAACCGCTCCCCTTTGCGCTGATGTTGTTGCTACTTCTGTGTCTCTATATACATACCCCCTTACTTCACTCTCCCCTCTCCTATCTTCTCTTTCCCCTTCATTTCTCTCCTCCATCTCTCTACCAATTTCCTCCCTTTTCCTTTTTAATTCCTCCATTACTTCACTACTCATCTTTTCCAATATCCTTTCATCCTCTTTCTTCCTTTCCCATCTCACCCTCTCCCTTTCTAATATACTCTCTATCACCCTCCCTTCTTCGTATTTCTTAGTCGTTTCTGATAGTAATCTCTTCTTCCACATTGCCATTTCTTTTTCTTTCTCTTCTTCTTCCCTTTTCCTCTCTCGTAGCACTGCTCTTGATACCCTTTCTGCTGCTGCTTTTACCCTTTCAGCTTCTCTCCTTTGCTCCTCAGTTTGTTCCCTTATTCTTTCCAATTCGTTCTTACCTTCTTTCCTTTCCCTCGCTCTCTCTCTTTCCTCCCTCTCGAGCTGTTTGATCAGTTCATTCTGCTCATCCCTTAACTCTGCTAGTCGTTCCTCCAAAATCTCTTCCTTTTGTCGTAACAGCTCTTCCCCTCTCATTCCACTCTCCCTGGTATTATCCTCGTCTATTTTCGTTACTACCTCCTTCTCTTCTCCTGTTAATGAACCTCGTAATTTTAATAGTATATGCGCAGCTACCCACTCATCATGTCCTATTTCCACAGTTTGTTCTTCTCCAGTCCTCCCCTCCCCTGCTGGCGTCTTCCTATGAGCCACATATGGTGGCGGGCTGTATGCCGGGTTCGAGTACCCCTCAGCCGCCCTTAACTGTCCTCTTTCTATTTCTCCTAATTCTCTTAAAGGGTACAGCCCCCCTCCCTCTGTTTTCACTACCTTTGCTAGGGGTATATCGTTGCTCTGTTCCTTTTTTATTTAATTTTCTTTTGAGTTATTATTCTTTTCTCCTCCCTCTTGTCCGTTCCCCGTGTTCTTTGGGTCTTCACTCCCCTTTTCCCCATTCTCTCCTTCCTCCTTAATCTCTTTTTCTTCCGGTATTTCCCCCACAGTGAACATTCCATTCGGTCCTGGTCGGGACCCTTGGAACATCCTCCATAAGTTAAACACCTCCACGTGGTGTGTCAACTTCTTCCCTTTGTATGTATTATGCAGATGGTTTAATAGTGAATGTTGGGTATATGGATCGAAGCTACCATTAGGCGGCCATGGTGTTATCATTTTGTTGTCCGTCCCCTGTGTCCATTCTATGCTATACTTGATCAGTTTCTCCCTATGGGGTGACAGTGTTGTACATATGTGTTGTAGTGGGTTAGTGAGGGTGTTCCCCCACCTTCCCGATCCTGTCCTGTGTGACATAGTAGCGCTTCACTTGTTATCCTTCCCCTATTTGGTAGCTATTATCTTACTAACACTTACAATACACAGCCATATACCTTTACCTGGCCCCGTAAATTTGGGGACTTGCGATAGCCCGCTAAGGAAAATTATTAAAATATAGTATTTACATTTGTATATTTTCTTCTTTCTTTCTTCCTTTACACAACACCCTTACAGCCCCCTGCGGCCGAGGCGCACGTAGCCCCCTGCGGCTGCGTACCCCTTGTGACGTTCTTATACAGTCGTCCTATTTTCATTTGCTCCTCCTCCTTCTTCTACACTTGCCGTGGCTGGCGTTCTCCGTGCGCAGCCACGTCCCCCGTTTCGCCTTTCCCCGATCAACTCATTACCGTTTATCTCCGTTTCCACTCCCTTACCACAGTTCTCTTCCCCACCACTCTCAGAAAGAAAGATGCCTTGTGCTCGGGATATCCTATGAAAGCCCTACTGGTGACGTCACCGATCTCTTCGAACTACTGGTAAGTTCTTCATATATATTTTTTTTTTAAGTCCAAAATACACTTGCAATCTACCCCCGTTAACCTCACAGCTGTCTTCCTGTCACTCCTGGAACAAGGTAATCAATAATATAATCGGACTGCGCACGCTGCGTCGCCTCGCGTGTGATACGCCCCTCGACAGGAGGGCTTAACCAGCACCCCTCCAAGCGGCTCGCCACCTCCCCTCGTCTGGACCACGTCTTGACACTCGCCAACCGCGGGCGGGATACTTCTAAACCGGCTCCCGAAGGCCAATATCCGGATTGCGCTGTCCGGTCTTCTCGCAGTTCCACGATGGTCCTGTAGTCCTCAGAAGGGGGCAACGGCAGAGGGGGCCGTTCCGCCGGGCCTCCTCGCAACGGGAGTACCTGGAAAAATAAAATAAAAAAGCAGATCTTAAACAGATCTCAACAGTGCCTCCAACTTGTCGGGGGTAAATTCTGCCGGGGTCGGCCGGGCCGTCCGTAGAGCTCCGGGCAGGGAGGCCCCAACTCCTCCCGTATATCCCAAAAGAGATAGAGTATGAGACAAACGCAAGAAGCAAGGTGATTCTGCTGTTTATTAAACAAAACGGCAGGGATGGGTCAAGGATCGTACGCATCCGTCCTGACACACACACAATCGTGGGGCTCGCAGGCCCTTTTTACCTTAGTATGACGCGCTACTTGCGTCACCTTAGAAAGTTTAGCAAAAAACCTATTTCCACTCTGGATTGGTTACTCGAGTGGTAGGGTTAGTATAGTATACATATAGAGAACGGTGTTAGTGGTTGAGGGTTAGTCAGGTGATATACTTGGGCTGTCCCTTCAATTTGATACATGAAAATTGTTACATGAAGACCTCTGAGGATTGGTCAATGTTAATGGCGTCAGTGATAAGAGCCCCATGTTCTGATTGGTCCGCACGCGAGCCTCCCAGTCTGGGACTACCGCTGTTCCCAGCTTGCGGTGCACCTGTCATTTGCAACAATGTTTTACTATGGGTAGGTGTAAACAATGTGAGGATTTATTCATATATTGGGAGGTCGACTACTCCCACTGCTGCAGATGTCCAATGAGTCTTTTAATTGTATCTGCCTGTGTCTTGAAACGTGGGATTCAGACGTCTCCTTCCTCCTGGGCTTGGCATCCTGTCAGGTTTGGCTTTGTCACGTGAGGTGGGACCGTGTTTGAGGCAAAATTCAGCACAATTAATATTGTTTTTCCCACTGTGTGCCTGGTTTATCTTGCAGGTGCGACCTTGGCGTCGGCTTGCGGCGTGCGAGATTGCAACATCGTGCTCTTGGCTGTGTGCTTTCGCCGGGCTCATTCTGCAGGGTCAGCAACCGAGCTCTTGCTCATTCAATGTTCATGGAAGCTTTTGCTTGCGGCCTACTTGGGCCTGGTGCATAGGTGGAACCGTTTGATGCAGAGCGCTTTAGGTTACGGTATCATATTGCTCTATCCTCAGTATCGTGTCTCTGTTATATTCTTCATTATGGTACATGGTTCTTAGAAGAAGCGTGAGCAAGCCTTTTTAGATAAGTTCATTATGCGTCTTGCGTTTCTGCATTTTGAGAGCCTATGTGGAAAATAATAAAGATGCACGTCCGTGGGTATGTCTGTCGCCTACGTCATAGCACTGAGTATGTTCTTCGTGTGGATTGGTGTGGGAGTGTCCGGTGTGCATGTTTGCACATGTGTGCTGACCGTTGGCTAGGTCGTCATGGCATCTCTAACGACGTGTAGGTTTAGTCGAGTTGATCCATGCCGCAGGTGTCGGCATGGGCAGGGCGGGCTGCTGGGCAGGTAGGTGGGCACATCCGTATGTTCCTGTACCAGGGTATTTGGTCGTCTGGTAGATAGGCAAACTCCTCTCGTGGCGGGTGTCTAGGCCGTGATCCTCTAGGCCAAGCGCGAGAGGGGAAGGGCGGGAGCCTGTTCTTCCATTCTCCCACTTCACTGTGCTCCCAAGTATTGAGCCCTTTGGAGAAGGTGCTCAATGTCCTGCATTTTTTGGCCACTGGGTCATTTCAGCAGACAACTGCCATAGTGGGGGGGGGTCTCGCAGGCCACACAGTCACGCTGCCTACACCAGGTGTTGGCAATCATCACTGCACGCCCCTCAGTCCGCAGGCACATATACATGGCCAGAACACCCGCAGAAAGGAAGGCTGTGGTCCAGGACTTTTACAGGGTGGCACACATCCCCAAAGTGCTCGGTGCCATAGATTGCACCCATGTGGCCCTAAGTCCACCTAGGGCCACTGAGCACATCTATCGAAACCGCAAGCACTGGCATTCCATCAATGTGCAGGTTGTATGCGATGCTAAAGGAATAATCACCTCTGTCTATGCAACCTACCCTGGCTCCACCCATGACAGTTTCATATACAGAATGTCCCCCCTGAGCTGGGCCCTGGAAGCTGGGCAGCATGGTGACACATGGCTCCTAGGTGAGTACAAATGTCTGTGCACATGCATGCATGTCACACACAGACAAATACCCAAACCCTAATAATCTCAACTATTATCACCTCCCCAGGGGACAGTGCCTACCCTCTGAGCAACCACATGTGACGCCAATCTGGAACCCCACCACACCATCCCAGTTAACATACAATGATGCCCTTATTGCAACCAGGGGCATAGTGGAGAGCACATTCAGAGTGCTCAAGTCACGCTTCCGCTCCCTTGACCGCTCTGGTGGGCAGCTACTATATGCACCCCCAGTAGTGTGCAGGATCATTGTGGCAGCATGTGTCCTGCACAATGTTGCAACACGGCTAGAGGTACCGGTGGACATGGTGGTGCCCCCACATCCCCAACCACAGGCACAGGCGCTGGCCATGGGAGGGGACAGGGCACGTGGCGAGGCAGCCCGGATCCAGCTTGTGGCCACATTCTTCACCTAAACTCCCACCCCTGCAGAGTTCACACAGTCCTGGCAGATACCAGGTGACAATCGATGATGACAAAGAGACAGTCAACTGTCACAACCGTACCACCCTAAGAATGTTGCCACGGAAGTGCTACATTGTGTGCCTCCCTAGCTACTTATACATAACCAATCCTGTGTGACCAAAAGGAACACATGCAAGGTGTGTATCACACTCCCCTGCAAAACAGGACATCACAATCCCTGGTATGTCACCCAAACCCTCCCAAACCACACCATCCTTGTCTGACACACCATGACATGACATGCAATAGCAAAAGGCCAACACATGACCAATATGATACGAAGTGACATGTCATAAATGAAAACTGGCACGAGACAATGATGCCTGACATGGAATCAGATGAAATGACTGACCAACAACCTCCTACACATACAAAGACACAAATGCTTTCCACCAGTCGTAGCATGAACACAACACTGAATGCCCATTCACATGCACATTGGGCATGGCAAAACCCCGACTCCCAAACCCATGTGCTGTGTGTGTCTCCTGCAACACACTGCTCAGCACACAGCACTTTGAGCAGCCATCTATTACCCAAATGGTAATAGATCATGTGTTGCATGGACACAGCGGGCCTGAGAATGCAATCTGTGTGCATCTGTGGCCATGGAAGGGTGGTTGTATGTGTGGTGGATCATTGTACAACTGTGTGTGTCATTAGGGACACGCACTCAATAAATGCATGTGAAATCAAGTGACCCTGAGTGTCCTGTACACATCACATGTGAACATTGGCCATGTGAACCCCCCAGCATGTCAAACCACACCAATCCCCTGACACCTGAAAAGTAAAGACAACACAGGAACAGGCATTGACCAGCACAACACATCATGTACATAGTACCCCACAATTACAATGTCAGAGTGCCCAAAACACTGTAGCCCAAGCCAACTGTCCACTAATAAAAGGCCCTCCCTTACACATCACCGTGACCTTCTGAACAACTGTCTCTGGGGTATGTAGCCTTCTTCCCTCAGGTCTACCTGGCTACAGGATCACCCTACCCCTTGGTCTCCATGTTCCAGCTTGCATGTGAATAGGATGCAGCCCCCTCAGAGGCCACCCTGACTGGTAAAAATACCAAATTGCAGAGAACTCCAAGTAGGTAAACCCACACACCAGGGAAAGAGGCTGTAGGCACCAAAAAACCCTCGAAGAGTCTCCAGTAGATGACTTCAAGTAGCAGGCAATGTCAAAGCACATGAACAAGCACAATGATAGAACAACCAAGGAAGCACAGTTGAACAATGGTCCAACAGGATGGGTAACATTTATGGTACATAACACACAATGAGGATGCAACAACTGATGGGTAGTGTCACAGCTCCCGTGTCCAGGTGCAGGAGTGGCAAAAACCAATCACCCCCTCTGTGATCTGGGCGCCTGCAAGGTCAAACTTACACAGGCCTCGAGCAGGGGAAGAAGGGTCAGGGATATGTTGCATGGACAGGCATTGGTAATCAGGATAACTGGAAAGTGGGGCAGGAGAGGGGATGTCGATTTGCAAGGGAAAGTAGGCAAAATACAACTATTCACAAAAACACATACTCAATTAGAGATAACATGTTCATCATGCAGATTGTAACAAATTAGTCAAATGCAAGCCAAAGAGAGACTTATCTCTGATGTCAGTGCTGGCCTCCTGCCTGGGCACTCTCAGGTCCAGTAACAGGAGCACTTCAATGCTGCAAAGAGAGCTTGAGTTACTAATCTAAATGTGTGTTTACAACACACCCACATAACCCCATACATGCCCCAAAGTAAGTGACTTCTCCACAAACAAACACCCCTGTCTGCTGCTTTGTACCCATACGTTAGCTTGGCCCACCAATGGTTCATACACTGTCAATGCAGTAAATCAGGCGCATGTGGCCGCGCGGGAAATGGAAGACCAATGGGTAAAGAATCACACATGATACAATGGTCCCTGGGTGAGCTGCTAGACACATATAGCAAGGTGCAACTTGAGTACAAGTTGTGTTCTGGCAGCCACAGATTTCAATAGGTAGTTCACCTGGCAATTTGCACATACAAATGACATGCACTGCCCACGAGTCTGTGCCTCACTGGGTGTCCCTGTGTGCTGTATCAGTATCTGGCTAGGAACACTACTACCCTAATCACTCTGCTTCAATGGAGCAGGGGGTACTCCAGGATATGTTTGATGGCCCCTGTGTGTGCCCCTGACAACTTGTAAAGCCACTTGGCATTTGGCCCTCAATGCATGTCAGCTGTACTCTGTGCTTCTCCAACAATGCCTGGCAAAGCTCCCCGGCACTGGTGCTACTTACCATGCATGTGCAAGTGGCCTGGTGGAAGGTTGGCTGCGGTATGGGCCATTGCGCTGCTCACCTTGCCTGGAGCTCCTGGAAACACCTCTGCTTCTGTTGGACGCCTTTACACAAGCCCTGTGCTTCTGCTTGCGCACACATCCACATGTCTGCACCACCGAATGTGGCCAGTTTTATGGATTACTCGTCCCTGTGTCTGCTGGCAACGGTAGTCTGGAGGCTCATCTTCCTGCAGAAAGGGCATACAATAAATTAATAAGGCAGGAAAGTTCCCTGTGTGTGTGTCTTCATGCTGGTTGTCACTGGTCCAGGTAACAGACCTACATCCAAACCCCTCCCACCATCAGTGTCACTTTGACAGGCCAAGGGTGCAGGCTACTGTCTACAGCATCAAGTGCATCAAGCACATATACAGGCAAGAAAATAACATACATCACAATCAACATCAATTAATGGAGACATCAATCACGTACTCACCCAAATTGATCACAGACATGGGGTGGATAAAACGCAACCAATCCCCACTAGGGGTATTAACACAAGTGGTACAGCAGCAGACAGGTCACAGTTATGAGGAAAGTCCAAAGCCCTTGTGTAATATTTTGTTACATCGAACCATCCTAGCGAGCCCATGGATAAAAGAAACAGGAGTGGCCTATATGAGTCAGGACCCCAAACTGCAAACACATGCACGAGACAAGCTTGAAGGCCCCAGCTGGAACAGACAGTGGATGCTTTCAAAAGCCACAAAGCACTACACCGTCACATGAATGCACAATAGACAAACAATATTAAACTATATTAACTAATTAAACTAACAATGAACAACCTACATAACCTAATTAAAATAACTATCAAATAGTCAATATTAACTAACTAAACTAAAAGCAAACATCAAAAATGGCCACATACAACCCGGGGAGGCACCCAGGAGGGGGGGAGGTACAGGGTGCACCTCAACACCCACATGCGATGATGTTGAGACAAAAAAAAAACCTCCATGGGCTCAGCGCCTGCACAGCCCGGCCTATGTGGGAGATATGTCGTCGTCCGAGTCTGCCTCATCCTGAAAAGGAGGACGTGGTCTTCAAGTGCCAAAGAAGCCTGCACTGGCAGATCCTGAGCCTGGGTGATGGTGTCCACAGCTGCACCTGCAGCTACCACTACCCTTGGGCCTGTGGCAGTCGATGAAACGGACTGCCGGGACACACTGGTGCCAGTGCCAGATGCAAGAACTGCATCTCCCTGAGCTGCAGGGGGTGGTGGCATGACTGCACCAACATGTGACACAACATTGTCCTGAGCTGCACACCCCTGCCTCTTCCCCCTCTGCAGCCACCCTGGACACCCTGGAGTCCCCCTACTTCCTGGTCACCTTGGCCAAGTCCCTGACCATGCCTGCCACGAGGAGTACGCACACCTAGGCGCAGTTTGCCCCTCATTGGCAGCAAGTCTGCCAGACCGGTGAGCCTGGTTCTCTGCGGCAATGACACAGAGGTTTGCATGCAGAACCTCCCGTGATACATGTGCTTCTTCTTGCAAGGTAACACGTGTAACACAGAGTTCTTCCTGCGTGGTCTGGCTGGACAACTGATGCATCTCCCAGCAAGCACGTAGCTCAGCCGAGATGGTACGCTCAAGCTGCTCAAACCTCTCCTCTGACCGCACCCTCTGGGACATCAAGAGGACACCCACAGTGGATCTGAGGGAAGCATACTCACCCTCTATGGCCTTCATGTGTGACTCTGTGTGAGCAGCAATTGCTTGATGCAGAGACAACATTTCAGCCTGGTGTGCCCTGTCTGAGGCTGCCATGCCCAGCCTTACCGAGCATGCCACTGTAGAAGCACCTGCTTAACAGGGGGGAGCACGGATTGGGCCACACGTTCAATGCTCACAGCAATGTTATCAAGTGCTGCCCCCTGCCGTTCTGAATTGGCAGTCATGTCTTGCTCCCACTCAGCGTTGCTGGGCTTGACACCTGCGGGACCCAAGGACCGGCTATCCTTATTGGGTTGGCACCGCCCGCGGCTGCACGACTACATGCCCCCGTCTATGTGATGCCCAAGGCACATCAACAACTGGTGTGGAGGGTGACCCTGCGTCCCGATCCACCACAGGCGGAGGTCCCACCACTGTCTGGCCCCTCAATGCAGGTCTTGCGGACAGAGGAGTGTCCACATCAGAATCACTCACCCCTGACGTATGAACCTGATGCACATCCAACTCGACATGGCTGTCAGAGTGGTCATCTGGGCTGGAGTCAGTGCCAGCCAAAGACAAGATGGTCTGTAGCACATGTGGGATCTCGTGGTCTACCACCCCATGACCCCCACTTGTGCCGGGTTGCGGTTGTGATAACAACCCTGTGCCTGGCATGACAACACAATCCTCTGGCTCCATTGCGTCAACATCTGAAAAGTGGAGAGATAAGAACATTAGTACACATGTTAGAAGCACATAACACACACACACATGGACATCACACAGACAGCCAACACATGAAGCAGACATGTCACACACAAAAGAGAACTTGCCAGGCATTCCTGGTCAATTTGAAATTGCATCAGTGAGTAGGCATGTAGGACGTTGTTACACCGCTCAGAAGTGGGTTGATGCAGTGCAGAACATGTGTACATTACTCACTTTCTACATGAACAAGTACTTCATGATGTGTATCCAAAAACGTGAAGGCAGTGAAAGGGCAAGTTCAGGCATCACGTGCAATGTGCATGCAATGGGTTGCATGGCTACAAGCAACCCCCCCACCCCTGAGTGAAAATGCAGGGATGCCTTGCATGGTAGCAAAAGGGTGACCAGAGACCTGTGTATTGGCAGACAGTGTTGACTAGCATCAATGGCATCATCTGAGTCAACTGACAACACAGCAGATGATGATGGGACAGTAAGCAGGACACATGACAAACCCTCCGTAGTACACCCATGTGTGCAAAAGCCACTACACCAATTGGTCATAGTCAGTGGGCCTGAAACTGGGGGCGGACTGTACCCCACACAGACTGTGACACCCTAAACATGTGTGTGATGCAGGACTGGGCCAGAGTGGGCATGGGATGGCTGAAGAAATGCCATGAAATGTTGATCATCCTGGACACGTACTACAATCATCATGCAGTCAAGGACACATAGGGGCATGTATTGAATGCACACAGAGCATAAATGGGCACTAATTTCCCTGTGGAGCATCTGCCATCTGCACAGTCCAAGTGAGACACCCTGCATGAAGGACAGATGATGTTCCCCAATGCATGTGTCTGACAGGTTGGCTGGTGGAAGTTAGCATGTACACAGGAGGCTTGAACAGGCCATTGCAGTACGCTAAAATGATGCACACCAGTGCAATGGTGTAATTGGGGTGCAGGGAGGGTGGAGGGTCAAGGGGGCATGCCTACGTGGAGTACCCGCATGCAGGCAGAGGAAACATGCACGTCAGTCATGCAATGACGTAGTCCCAGTGCTGAGAGGAAATACACCCCTGGCTACATGCAGAAGGGCCAGTGAGCTGGAACATGGACCGGAGGGGCATCTGGGTGACTAGCATGTGAGTAGGGTGCAAGTGTGGTGATGAGGACAGTCCCTGTCTGCTCTACATGTCCACCATCCTGCACAGCAAGCATGCATCAGTGAAGCATTGCATGACTAGCACATGAGAACCATGTACACATAGCATGTAGTGCAGTCAAGCACAACACATCACACAGCCAAACCACACATGGGCTGGACATACACGCAACAACACTCACTGGACGGGGCCTCAAAGTCCTGCATCTCTCCCACTCCTTCGACCGATTCTGCTGGTTTGAACTCTGCAACGAGTGATTCGTGCGGAGTGAGGTCATCCTCCTCAGGTGGTGGCCCACCGCCAGTCACCAGAGTCATGCTGTAATTAGAGGCATGCTTGGCCTGAGTGCTGCTTTTGACGTCATCCCATTGCTTCTTGCACTCGGCACCTGTGCGCACCACATGGCCGAATGCATTCACATTATCTGCGGCATGCTTCCAGTGTGTATTCCGATGGGCAGCTGTAGTTTGACAATTCGGCACCACTAGCATGTCACGTCTGTGGCCCCGCATGTAGTCCACAAGGGAGTCCAGTTCCTGCACACAGAAAGGCTACTTCCTTGATGTGCAGGAGGCCTTGGCTGTGTCTGGGGTCCCAGCCTGTGCTGCAGATACAACATTCCTCCTCTTTGATAGTGGTGCGGACTTGGCTGGCGAATGCCTCCCTGATCAGTATGGCCAGTGGCACCGGTGGATTGAACCAAGGGAGTGGCAGGTGGAAGGATGACCGAAGGCCTGACTTGCATCAGTGGCGGCTGGGTGCCCTGGAATGGACCCTGCACAGCAACATCCGCTGTGCCAGGGTCATTGACCGCGACTGTCCTGGTTGGTAGACTCACAACCGGGATGTTGTTGGCTGCATCTGCCCATGCACTTGCCAATACCCAGCTGGTCGGGGCAGCAGATGACATTACTGCCCCAGGGACATGTGTCTCGGTCAGGGCAGCCCTGTGTGTACCTACAGTGTTCCTCCTGACCTGCTGGAAATCTTCCATGAACCCTTCAAGTGCCAAAGAAGCCTGCACTGGCAGATCCTGAGCCTGGGTGGTGGTGTCCACAGCTGCACCTGCAGCTACCACTACCCTTGGGCCTGTGGCAGTCGATGAAACGGACTGCCGGGACACACGGGTGCCAGTGCCAGATGCAAGAACTGCATCTCCCTGAGCTGCAGGGGGTGGTGGCATGACAGCACCAACATGTGGCACAACATTGTCCTGAGCTGGCACACCCCTGCCTCTTCCCCCTCTGCAGCCACCCTGGACACCCTGGAGTCCCCCTACTTGCTGGTCACCTTGGCCACGTCCCTGACCATGCCTGCCACGAGGAGTACGCCCAGCTGAAGCACCCCTCACTTTTGGTGGCCTCTCAACCATGGCACAGATGGAGTAGTTGTTACGCTCACCTGGCTCCCACAGGGGCGTCGATCTGAACTGGACAGCTGCGATCTCCACCAATGTGACGCGTAGTGCCGAGATGACAGACTGGACTGGCCCACCTAGCTTCGTTTGCTTGGCCGTAGGAGTATTCCTCTGCAAATGGAGAAAGGGAATTAACCTCCCGTGGAGTTGAGTGTTAACCCCCACCCCCGCTGTTCTCCCACTGATCCCCTTTAATGTCCCCTCTTATAGTCTCACCTGATGGTTTGGAAAGATCAGCTCTCCATCCTGCATTAATCGCAGGGGCGCATAGATAACCAGTTGCTTCACCCGTTCGAAGGAATTGGTGAGTTCCAGAACAATATTGACTCTGAGATTTCCGGCGAGACGCCGTAATTATATAGTTCGTAAGAGTTCAAATGTCTGACTTTCACTCTTGTCTGATTCCTTGCAGGTTGCAGCTTGACCCTAGCGAAGAGTTCCTCGTGGCAACCGGTAACATTCAGGTAAGGATTTGTATTATCCAACACTGTTCGATAAAATAATGTCAGTATGTAACCTGTGGCTTTCTCCCTTATTCAGGTGCTAAGAGAAATTATGAAGTCTCAGGGAATAATGCCTCTGGCGGTAAAATTAGGTAAGTCTATTGTGGTGAGAAGGATTCCCCTTGTTTGTCCCTTTGTTTCACCTTGCTGTCCTTTTGTTCCCCTTAGGGGCGGGGTGCGGCGAAGATGCGGTGGAGGCCGCGCCGACCCGTGAAGAGGAATAGTACCCCCGGCGGTAAAATCAGGTAAGTCTATGGGGGGTAACTAATATTGCCTCTGTTTATTCCCTTGGCTCACCTTGCTGTTCTTGTGTTCCCCTTAGGTGCCGGAGTGCGGCGGGAACATGCAGAAGGATGCAGTGGACAGTGAAGATGCTGCGAAGGCCGGTGAGTTCAGCGCGGCGGTGCAGCAGGCGAGGCGATGTGCATAAAATAACTTCTTTCTTCCAGCTTCAAGGCGCAGTGGATCGGGAATTCAGGAAAGGATCAAAGGTATTGCTCTTGTTCTAACCTTTCCTCCTTCTTTCTCTCTCTTTCTAGGAGCTCCAGACTCGAGGCGGGCATGGCAGAAGACTGGATGCAGACTTGCAGGCACTGTGAGCGTTACGCTGCTGGATGCAGAATAACGTGAAGCGTGTGCTGCTTTTCGGGCGTGGTTTAAATAGCCTCCAAAGTAGTCCCAGGTAAGTATTCCTCCTCGACCCCACCCAAGTAAACAATAGTCCCTAGGTAAAGTAGTCCCTTCCAAGCCTCTTTTGGCTTGGAGCTCTTGCAGCATGGTCTGCATCAGGTAAGTTTGCAGCATGGTCTGCATCAGGTAAGTTTTAATCTGTGAGCCTGGCGCCTATGGCGCCAGGACTGACTCTCCATATGAGCCTGGCGCCAGAGATGCCAGGACTGCACCCAAATAGCCCCTAGCAGGGGTTGTTGGGCTTGCTTGGAATAACTTGATGCCTGCTTCCAGGGTTGCTGGACTTGATCTGGATCCCCTAGGGTAGGCATCATGACAGTAGTGCTGGCACAGATGGAGAAGTGCCAATGGGAGGTGTACACAACAATTGTCCTGAGCAATTGGGGTGAAGGGGGTGGGATACAAGATGTTATAAGCACCCCTGCACCTGCAAGGCTGTATGTGACCCCGGTGATGAATTGACGGGTCACGCAATGCTCAGGCACTCCAAAACTGCAGTAAAACCGTGCACGCACCCCGGTAGCCCACGTGTGTGGAATTAACCTCCCGCAGTACTCAGTGGCACCCAGGGACACGAAAAACACATACGCGTGGAACACGCAGGCAACTATGACCTCGAAAACGGGTATGCGACACACAGGGGCACCCGCAGTGGGAAAAAAAGCGTGCGCAACTCACCATCAAACTAGCGTGATAATGAAAAACATGCGTAGCCAATACCCCCGCCAAAAGAAGAGAAACGTCCTTGATCAGCTGTGAAGTAGTGATGGTGCGCAAAATAACTCGAAGTAGCAACACACATGTCTGTCTCCACGAAAGGCACATACAGCGAACTGCCGGGACCCGCTCACCTTTAACCCATGCTGAGGGAAATGCCCGCGCACGTCACGTCCCTTAAACGCGTAGGCCCTTTCCTCGATTACACGCATTAACACGCGGACGTGCTGTTTTTTCACATGCGGCATCACTATGCACCCGTCACGAGGGAAACGCCGGCGTGCATAACATCACAGAGGTGCTTATGCGCTTAGGGCCTTTCCTCGAATTACATGCTGACGTGCACTTTTTTCACGTGCCAAATCACTCCGTATCAAGCTGGCCATGCGACAACACACGTAAGACCACGCTCCTGCCCAGAAGGCCATTTTCCTGACTCCCAGAGCCCCGAGCGCGCTCCCACCTGCCATCTGCTGCTGCCTGCAAAACACGTGCCCTACTCTTTGTTGCCTGCACGTCAGCCATCTGCAGGGGTCCAGTTGCTGTGACCACCCCTGCTGGAACAGAAGACTCCCGACTGGTGTACCATCGCTCTGCAGCCCAGACCCAGGACCCAGTTACCCACCCACACATGCCTTGGGGGTTGCCATGTCGGACACAACACCATCTGGCACCAGTGGCAACCCCCCAGCAGGGAGGCAGAGGGCTACCAGCTTCAGTGCCAATGAAGTTGGTATCCTGATGGAGCAAGTCCTGGGGCAGTATGATGCCCTCTTTGGAAGTTTGCGCGCCGACTATGAAGGATGGAGAGGATCTGGATGGACATCGTGGCTGCCATCAACGTGGAGGAGGTGACAGCCCGCGACATCAAACACATCTAGAAGCACTGGGAGGACTTCAGGTCCAGGACCCTCAACAAGGGCCGGCTCCTCTTAAAGACAACATATGCTGAGGGGTGCCGGGTCTGCCTAACCAACAACCAGATGAGGGTCCTGGAACGTATTCGCCCAGCGCTCCACGTCCAGTCTTTGAGAGGCAGACCTATCTGGAGTCGAGTGGTAAGTGTACATGCGTAGTGATTGGACGCTGTGCATGTAGAGGTGTGGCAGGAGTGTGCAGGTTGCACATATGTCTTTGTAGGCCCATGTATGGATGTGTATGTACAGGGACGTGAGCCTGCCACATGTGAGTCCTCTCATGTGTGAGACACATCGATGGTGTATGTGTTGGTAAGCATGCTGGCCAAATGCAGGTGTGGGTGCACACATTTTCAAATTTCTGTGTATGCACTGTGGCATGATTGTGGTGTCACACATGGATGCTGGTTCCACCCACATGTATCTGCACTATGTACATGTGCATGTGTGTGTATATGACAAGCGTGCAACTGTGATACACCATGGATGCATGTGACACTGACATGTAGGAGGCTGACTGCCAGATGTGACATGGATGGTGATGTTATCACTGCGACAGGTGGTGGAGATGTACAGATGCATGTATGTCTGGTAGCGTGTGTGCATGTGTTCTGCACTCCCCATTTTGCATGTGACGTCAGGCACACCTTCGGCTACTCATGCTATTCTTTGTGTATGGATGGTGCTGCCTGGTGCAACATTCCTGTTGTTTTGCTCATGTGTGTGAGTTGAAATGACATGTGTGTTGGGGTGTGCGATGCCATGTCTGAAGTTTGTGACTGCCACTCATCTGAAACTGTCATGTGTGTATCAGACCATTGTACATTGCCCTATTGCCTGTGTTCTGTCTCTCCCTGTCTGCAGCGTCAACTGATGAAGAGGGCGGAGACGGCGCTGTGGAGCACAGCGGCAGGGATCCCACCGCCAGCCGGAGACGCAAGGCCCAGCTCCCCTCCCAGGTTGACAGCTGCCGGGGGTAGGTCCAAGAGGCGGCGGTCGGAGGTGGACTCCTCGGAAAGCAGAAGGTTCAGCTGAGACCCCACAGGGGCCAACAGAGGAAGATGGCATGGAGTCATCCAGGTTGGTGGGGGATTTGGTTGAGGAGGAGGCCGTGGAAGTCACACGCACGGGGCCTGGAGGGGGGATTCCACTGGTGCCAGTGGTACAGTCCAGGGACAGGAGGCAGCACAGGCTGCCGCGGAGGTGCCTGTGTGTAATCCTGTCCCCAATCGTGTGACTGCATCATCCGGTGCCAGCAGGGTTGCCTTCATCCAGACCCATTTTCAGGGAGGGGATAGCCGCACAACAACTGGCCTTCCTCTCCCTGCGGATGTGGCAATCCGGGACGGTGTTCAGCCTGTTCTGGCTGGGGCGGTGTTGTGTGTTCGTGACATTCGGGTGACGTGCAGGGTTCTCGTGAGGACAATGCACGTCATTTCAAATGCCTCGAAGACTGCGTCGACCGGCTAGGAGGGACACACGGGACATGAGCGGTGGGTGGGTGGGTGGGCGGTTTTAGAGACACACGGGGCATGAGCGGGGGTGGGTGGGAGCGATAGAGACACACGGGGCATGAGCGGGGGGTGTTTGTGAGAGATATAGATATACGTGGCACGAGAGGGGGGTGGGTGGGAGGGATAGAGGCACACGGGGCATGATCTGGGGGTGGGTGGGAGGGATAGAGACACCCGTGGCATGAGCAGGGGGTGGGCGGGAGGGGAGAGACACACGGGGCATGAGAAGGGGGTGGGAGGGGAGAGGCACACGAGGCATGAGCAGGGGGTGGAGGGGAGAGACACACGAGGCATGAGCAGGGGGTTTGGGGGAGGGGAGAGACACACGGGGCGTGAGCGGCGGGGATAGAGACACACGGGGCATGAGCGGGGGGTTGGTTTGTTGGGATAGAGACACACGGGGCATGAGCGGGGGGTGGGTGGGAGGGATAGAGACACACGGGGCATGAGCGGGGGGTGGGTGGGAGGGATAGAGACACACGGGGCATGAGCAGGGGGTGGGGGGAGGGGTGAGACACACGGGGCATGAGCAGGGGGTGGAAGGGAGGGGAGAGACACACAA